>NC_141879.1:689550766-689858375 GCF_056163025.1 Triticum urartu
CACCAAATTAGGTGGAAACACCTAGTTCTAATGCATTTTTCTCAAATAGAAAAATTGGATAAATAAAATGTCGATGGTTCACACATAAACTGTTTCTTTTCCCTCCATTCATCTCATCAATACGTGGTGTTTTTCTATTCGATTAATGAAGTGTGATGCATTCAAATTATTCCTCAACACTCATTCTACTATATAATATGCTCTTTGGTTTCACACAAAAAATGCTCTATGGTCTACTCAACTAATTAATGTAATGTGTTGATTTCCGCATATACTCATTGAATGCAAACGATTCTCCATACCTCGGTCCAGTCATATATTGTCTTTTTACGGTCTTGCACATGTTATTCATACTTATTTCTATTGTTCAATTTAGAAATAAAAAACTCATATTGCATATAAATATTTTTGTTTTGCCTACACTATTCTCGCTACCATCTATGTTGCTTTCTTCATCAGGAGCGCTCTCTTGGACACAAGCACATTTTCATTTCTTTTGAATTTTTTGCCCATTACACATGAGGTTTTAGGTCGAATCATGTAAATGACTAATTTCTTAGGAAAAACTAAACAAACTTTAGTTATTTATATGGACTCTATGCAGTGACCATCTATCCCTTATTACGGATTTCTTACATAAAAATGGTTGTACCTAATATGAGTTGTCTGAATTTAACTTCTAAAAAATATACTTCCTATTGCTAAATTCTTATATCAAATAGAGTTCCATTTTATTAGCAATGCTTCTAAATTTATTTTTATGGACTTTTTTATGAGCACCAACTTTGTTATTTTCCTTGATTATAACACTTCGAAGATTGGCAGCGCTATTGTCGTGCCTTTAGTCTGTAGTAGGTCCTCGTCTTGTAGTGCCTTCTCTCATTTGAGCACCGCGGGGCATGTACTACATGTAAGTTTTCGACGTTGCTATGAGTGTGCCTTCGATATGAGATATGTACTTGATATGCCTCTGATCGTCCAATCGATAAGTTCAAGTTGCTGTTGTCGTCATTGCGAAGAATGAACGGGTATATTACTGAGGGTTACTGGCATTATTTTTTATATGGATTTTCGGACATCTCAGTGTACTTTTGATAACTGAACAACACGGTGCCCATAGCATATATAATTTGATGGGGTCGTACCTTTTTCCGTAGAGGAGCATTGATTTACCAGGCGCCTTGCCGGGCCATTGACCATCATGGCGTCACCGGCCCTTGTGCATCATTGCATTGTCTATTTTTGCATGGTTGGCGGGTGCTTGGGCGACTTCTTGTGTCGTCTAAACTTAAATTGATAAATCGCTGCATCAATTTCGTGAATATTATGATGTAATGTCTGCATGTACAAATATATTTGCTGAATAAATTTTTTTGCATGTCCTTATACATGGAGACTCCTACGCCGATGGATATGAGCTAATGATTCTCAACCATCCAATTTATATTGCTTTAGGATAGATATAGAATATATAGATGGCACCGTATCATGCATAGCAATTAGCAAAGGTACCCGCAAAAAAAAAGAATTAGCAAAGATGCAAAACACTCATGATTCACAAATGCAAAAGCAGCAGTTATTTTGACACCGACATTATTAATTAATTTAAGCAGCACCATCAAGACGATCATATATAAGCAGCACCATCAAGACGATCAAATGTAAAAGGACCGGAGACTAATATTTTTTATTAATCCGTGATCGAACATGCAGATTATAGAATTTAGCTTAAATCAACCGTACATGTAGCTTGTGCATTGACGTGTCTGAAATGTTTAAATCAGCTGAGGTTGCCGCCTTTTTTGAGCTGCTTGCGTTTGGGTTTGGGTTTGATGTGCTAGTGGTACCGATATGTTTTATTTGATGGCCGGTCCTGCCTGTGTGTGCTCGTTTGTCAGATGCATGCCACTATATATACCAGATTAATTGATGCATACGTGTTTGCTTGTGTGTACCTGATCTGTAGTTTTTTCTCAAGGGGACACGTACCTGATCTGGTTTCAGCCGATGATGGATGATGGACTTTGTTTTTTAAGAGAACATCCAATGATGGACTTGTGCTGCTAAATGCCGGGGCAATCCATGCCCGATCCGAAGAGGGGCACTGTTTGCCTTTTTTCCTTTTATAATCATCTTGGTTCTCCTGTCCAGACACGGTTTGTGGTAATCTAAAAAACACGGATGGCCGCTAGCCTGCCGCAGGCACTGTTTGCCTTTTTTCCTTTTATAATCATCTTGGTCCTCCTGTCCAGACACGGTTTGTGGTAATCTAAAAAAAACATGGATTGCCGCTAGCCTGCCGCAAATAGCTTACAATTTTCTGTTGATGAATCTCAACCGTTTATTTCTCATAACTTGATAAAGTTAAATCTTCACCGTTACCTTTCTATCGTTTTAATAATATAATAGAAGATAGATTTGGTATTGTGCTACTGTTTGCCGATTTCATAAAGGAGTAACTTGAAGCCTGAACTCGCAGGCAAATCATTACATTGGGTGATTTCAGTAGAACTGCACAAAAAGATCAGATGGACAGGTACTTATGCTGCTGCTATGTACTCCAAAGTTCACTCAGACAAACATCGATGTTGACAAGAAGAAGTGCCTGTTGTCAAACTCCAAGTATTAGGAGAAGTGAACGCCAAAAATATTGCTTAGCGCATAGCCCAGAAAAACGCAGTCCAGTCTTTAGTTCCAACTTGTGCCTTTTGGTTATCGGCACATATGGTAGCGAACTGTATGGCATGGAGTCTAAAGATTCCACACAAGTTGGTTGACGCGTATATTCATCTGGCACTTAATCAGTCTGCACGCGAGGGATACTCCATTTCAGTTGAACTGCACAAAATTTGGGTGGTTCGTTTTCTCAACCGTCTCCTTTCTTGTCTGTAATGTAGAATTTTGGCGAGCTACAGGACCAAGATGAGCCAATAAACTAGTTGGATGAAAGTAGTGGCCAAGTTGCTCAAACATCCCTCGGCATGAGACCACTATTTGAGGATAAATCTACAAGCAAAGTTCAGATTGTCTGTGATGCCTCTTATATACTCGAAAGTTTACTCGTACAAGCATTAATTTTAGCAAGAAATACCTCCGGCTGAACAACATTTACCAGCCTGTACCCTAGGTAATTAAAGTTCGTCCATGGATGATATTGGCTGTGATCTCAATCATTTGGATACATGAACATATTGAACATGTGTATATCTGAATCTTTTTATGAATTATCTATGAATATTGTCATGTGATCTATCAATCATTTGGATGCATAGACATGCTGAACTTTTGTATATATGAATCTTTTGAGTTGTTGATTGTGAATGTTGGCTATGAATATGAACGTGTCCTGTGAACCCGAGTTTGATACAAATGTTTACCTTTTCTGTTGTACCTGTGTGTGAACTTGTTAGTATGCCTACTGTGGGATTTGCGACGTGTGGGTGTCAATGGCACAACTTCTTCCCGAGAAGAATTGCACCGCTTTGTTAGGGTAGCAATGGCGCATCATCTCTTTTTAATCTTTTTTCTCTGTCTTCCCCCCTCCCCCACTCAACCCCTGCCGTAATGTTTTCGGCCTCAAAACAAACATAGTACTGCGTTGTTTTGGGGCTTGATGAAAAATCGAGTGCTGGTTTCTGTAGGTTGGCCCGCCCAGCAAATGGCTGCTGGTCCACCATGGACTGGGAGGCTATAAATGCAAGTTGTAAGGTGCAGAGGCAAGTAAAAAATGCCATCGAGAGCCATCCACTGAAGAAAAAAATCGCTCCTGATGTGCTTCTTCAGTCGCGCCGCCGGCCCCCTGTTTAATCCAGTTCGCTCGGGGATCTAGTTGGTATCATTTTCTTCCAGAGGGCAAACAAGTATCAGCTAGGCCTAGGTTTTGTTTTTTAAATGCGTAGCCCACGACTTACAGAGATAATGGTTTCAACTTATTTTTTGAGGTCCATACCGGCCTATGGGCTTTTTTTTAAAGATCGGTAGCCCAATGTATTTTTCTTAATAAAACGCAGATCTCTGTTCTATTTATCTATATATAAGAATAATAATGTTGTCTCCAATTTATGTTTTTCCTTCTAACCATATTATATATATTTATATTATTACTATTATTGTATATTTTATAGAGACTTATATATAGATTATAAAAGGGCCATTTGCATTTCTGTCCCTAACTCGAACCACCTAATCAGATATACCCCTAATTCGAAAGCCTGCTCAAATTTGCCCCTCCGCCGTTAGGTGCCCTTACAGAAAAGCCCTTCTGCGCCGTTACCGTCCGGTCAAACAACTTTGACCGTCCTGAAAAAAATAGCAAAAAAATTTAAAAAAATCTAAAATTTTGTGAGATCAAAGATACTCATGTGCGCAAGGTGCGTGCAAATTTTTGTGCTATTTGGACATTCCAGAAGCTCGTGGCGAGGAAAAACATTTAATATGCACGCTAGTGAACAGTAAATTTGAAATAAAATAGCAAGAAAATTCAAAAAATATGAAATTTTCTGGCATCAAAGAGGCTTGGGTGCACAAGGTGCTTGCAAGGTTTTGTGATCAAATGACTTGCGAGGAGCTCTCGCAAGAAAAAACAAAATAGTCATTTTTTCCCAAGTTTTTTCCCGGGCCAGATTTTGTTTTTTTCTCCACAAGCCCCTCCAATGTCCAAACACAACAAAAATTGGCACGCAGCTTTTAGACCATAGCCTCTTTGATGCCAAAAATTTTCATATTTTTTTGAATTTTCTTGCTATTTTTTTGAATTTACTGTTCATAGGCTTACATATTTACTGTTTTTCCTTTGACACGAGCTCCTGGAATGCCCAAACAGCACGAAAAATTGCACGCACCTTGCGAACCTGAGTATCTTTGATCTCACAAATTTTCAGATTTTTTAGATTTTTTTTGCTATTCTTTTGGGGCCGGTCAATGCCCTTTGACCGGCTTTGACCGGACGGTAACGGCGCAAAAGGGCATTTCTGTAAGGGCACGTAACGGCGGAGGGGCATTTTTGAGCAGGCTTTCGAATTAGGGGCAAATGTGAGTAGTGGGTTCGAGTTAGGGACACAGATGTAAAAGACCCATTATAAAAACATCCCACATGTTATTAACTTATAAAAGTAAATGTTTAACAGAAGTTGGGAAGGAAAATCCTGGTTGTTTTTGACTCACAGGCAAGGAAAATCGTGGTGATTGCATACAGAAGCTTGCGAAGATTTTAAGGACCAATGTAATAATAACGCACTCATTTTTATTTTAAGCAATAATTTGCTAATTTGTTAATTATATATATAATGTGTCGCTTCGGTTTATTTTTTGATATTAATTGCTCCTTCTAACCTAACATTATATATAGAACGAGCCTAGCTAATTCGTGTATTTCAAGAAAGTGCAAATGGGCTCGGATTTCTTAGAAAATATAAATGGGCCGCATTGACGCGAAATTATTTGTTCACCCAGCCAAGCAAATGGACAAAACATGGGTTAAATATATGCCACATTTTTGCAGGCTGACATGTGGGCTAATAGGTCGAAGACTACGCAGGACGTTGTCAACTTGGTCAACAAATGATTATGACATCCACAGCCATTGAATTTATATCCAACGGCCGGCATGCACCTTCAATATCTCGTCTTCTTCCTCCAGCGTCGCCAGGACCGCCTGGTCCGGTCTCCGGCGGCTAGCGGCTCTGCTTAGCACGCATCGCTGCGATGCGCTACCCCACAGCCAGCCAGGCTATCCCTCCACCTCTCCACACCTCCTGTTATTCTCCACCGACTGCAGCCCCACGCCGCACCAGAACCAGTTATAACCCTTCTTCTCGTCTTAATCTGCGACTCCACTGCCACGTCTTCCCATCTCCGGGTCGTTCCCGCCCGGGGCCTCGCCATCGTCCACTTCCTCGCTGTGCTCGGTGCGGCGTGGTCAACAAATGAGAGTCATCATAAGAGGACTGTACGTGGAGAGCCTGACGGCTAGAACCCACGAGGTCCATGGTCGCACGCAAGGAAAGTTCCTCCTTATTAAGCCGAAAAAAATGTTTCCTCCCCCTGGCAGCTGGGACCCACCGGCTGTATCTTCGCACGGAAGGAAGTGCCTCCTTGTTATGCAAAAAAAATTATTCCTCCCGTTGACAGCTGAGACCCGTCAGATTTGGTGGCTGACTTGTGGGCCTACTAAGCGGACGTGTACGCGGGGCTTTGTCAACTTAATCAACAAATGATTCTAGCAGCTGGACCAGTAGATGTTAATACAATAGCCGTGCTCCTTCTTCAACCTCTGTTCTTGCACCTGTCTCCCATGGGCGGCACCGAGGAAGCGCTGCCGCGCACCCGAACTAGTCAAGTTTTCTAGTCCTCTCCATGTGCGACTCCACTGCCGCATCTTCCCGATCTCCGGGTCATTCCAGTCTGGGGCCTCACCATCGTCCACCGGCCTTGGTGCGCTCGGCATGGTGTGGTCAACATGGTCAACAACCGAGAGTCCTCGGAAGATGACTGTACACTACTAGGAGAAGGGCTATAGATGGAATTGACACTAATGGCGCACCTGACATGTGGTGCGCCACTACAATATAGCAGTGGCGCACCATGTGCAGGTGCGCCATTAGTGTGGATGATATTTTTTCAATGTCACCATGTGCGACTTGTTACTAGTGGCGCAACATGTATCTGGTGCGCCATTAGTATCTGGAGATCGGGAAAAAATGTTACTAGTGGCGCACCATGTATCTGGTGCGCCATTAGTATCTCCATGTGCGACTTACTAGTTTCAAATTTGATGATATTTTTTCACATTCATAAAGGTTTTACCAATTCACAAATGAATGCAACTAAAAATCGAAAAAAAAATTGATGATATTTTCAAATAACAAATTTGATGATATTTTCAAATAACAAATTTGGTGATATTTTTTCATATTCATAAATATTTTCAAATAACAAATTTGATGATGTTTTTTCACATTCACAAATGTTCTCAAATTTGATCGTCATTTCAAAAAAATATTAGATGCAACTAAAAATCCAAAAAAAAAGTTAGTAATGGCGCACCGGGGAAGGTGCGCCATTGCTATCAAAGTACTTATGGCGCACCCCTAGGAGGTGCGCCATTGCTAACCTTCCCCTCTCGCTAACCCTTCCTCTCGCCAGATCGATCCCCCTCGTCCCCCTCGCTCGTTCTCTCTCTCCATCGCCGCCAAGCAAACCCCCCGCGCCCGCTCTCCACCGCCGCCGCCGACCCCCACATCCGACGACCCCTGCGCCCGCTCCGCCGCCAGAGTCGTCGCTGGAGCACTAGGAGGAGGAGTCCTTCTTCTTCCTCCAGCCGTCGTGTAACGCCCTCGATGTGGCTATATCTCCTACGTGTCGAGGCACGACTTAGAGGCATAACCGCATTGAAAGCAATGTCGCAAGTTAGGCAATCTTCACAACATCCCATGTAATATATAGATAATAAAAGGGGAGAATACATAGTTGGCTTACACTCGCCACGTCAATCAAAGTACATAAATAGCATTACATCAACCAAACACTCATGGCCCGACTACGGCGCCCAAATAAAAGACCAACCCAACATGCGACACGGTCCAGATCGCCCCAACTGGGCACCACTACTGATCATCAGGGAAAGACACATAGTAACGGCGTGAGTCCTCGTCGAACTCCCACTTGAGCTCAAGCGCGTCATCTGGAATGGAGTCATCAGGCCCTGCATCTGGTTTGGAAGTAATCTGTGAGCCACAGGGACTCAGCAATATCGCACCCTTGCGATCAAGACTATTTAAGCTTATAGGTAAGGCAAGGTAAATATGTGGAGCTGCAGCAAGCGACTAGCATATATGGTGGCTAACCTGTTCGCAAAAGAGAGCGAGAAGAGAAGGCAAAGCACGAACGAATAACTAGAGAATAACCTGCGGCAAGCATTACTCCAACACCGTGTTCACTTCCCGGACTCCGCCGAGAAGAGACCATCACGGTAACTCACACAGTTGATTCATTTTAATTAAGTTAAGGTTCAAGTTATCTACAACCGGACATTAACAAATTCCCATCTGCCCATAACCGCGGACACGGCTTTCGAAAGTTCAAAACCCTGCAGGGGAGTCCCAACTTAGCCCATGACAAGCTCTCACGGTCAATGAAGGAATAGACCTTCTCCCGAGACATTCCGATCAGACTCGGTATCCCGGTTCTACAAGACACTTCGACAAGTTAAAACAAATCCAACAACACCGCCCGAATGTGCCGACAAATCCCGATAGGAGCTACACATATCTCGTTCTCAGGGCACACTCAGATAAGCTCTCCATACAACTAAAACCAAACCTCGAGTTTCCCCGAGGGGGCGCTGCACAGGACTCTAGTTCCGACCAACACTCAGAGGAGCACTGGCCCGAGGGGGGGTTTAAAATAAGATAACCCTCGGGCTCCGGAAACCCAAGGGAAAAAGAGGCTAGGTGGCAAATGGTAAAACCAAGGTTGGGCATTGCTGGAAAAGCTTTAATCAAGGCGAACTATCAAGGGGTTCCCATTATCACCCAACCGCGTAAGGAACACAAAATCTGGGAACATAACACCGATATGACGGAAACTAGGGCGGCAAGAGTGGAACAAAACACTAGGCGAGAGGCCGAGCCTTCCACCCTTTACCAAGTATATAGATGCATTAAGATAACAAGGCAATATAATGATATCCCAATAAGTAAATAATGTTCCGACAAGGAACGGTCTCCAATCTTCACCTGCAACTAGCAACGCTATAAGAGGGGCTGAGCAAAGCGGTAACATAGCCAATCAACGGTTTCCTAGGACATGGTGGGTTAGAGGTTTGACATGGCAATTTGGGAGGCATGATAAGCAAGTGGTAGGCATCGTAGCATAGGCATAGCAAAAGAGCGAGCATCTAGCAAAGCAAAGATAGTAGTGATTTCGAGGGTATGATCATCTTGCCTGCACAGTTGTCAGAGTTGACTGGATCCTCGAAAGCAAACTCAACGGGCTCCTCGTTAGCGAACTCGTCTCCCGGCTCTACCCAAACAAGACAAACAAGCAAACGGAACAAAATCAACCACGTGCAAACTCAAACAACATGATGCAAACATAGTATGCTATGCGGGATGCGACATGTGATGCATATGCAAGATTTGACAAAGAATGAATGAACCTGGCCTCAACTTGGAATTCCAAGTGTGCCACTGGAAAGGTGAGATGAAATCGCTTGAAAACGATATAAAGAACGCCGGAATCGGAGTCACGGTTTGAAAATGGAAAGCAATTCAAATATGGCACCGATCTGCGATATACGGCAAGTAGACACCTAAATGCAACAAGATGAACATGCTACAGCACCCAAACATGACAACAAAATACATGGCAGGTATCCATTCATGATGTTTAACAAAAGATGGACACTGAGTTACAGCCAATTCATCCATTAACAGGTTCAAACAAGCATGGCAAAAATGCATTTGGTAAACAGATTTCAGACTTGGTGAAATTAACACTTGTCTGGAATTTCAGATCAGGTAGCACACTTTGGAGCATGAAAACTATATGCTACAGGATCTGAACATGGAAAAGTAAAGCCTGGCATGGAGCTACTCAAAGAGCTTAACAAAAGTCCCTTAGTGACCTTGAGCCAAAAGGGATCCTAAAATACATTTGCAAGCATGTGAACATGGCAAAAACATAATTAGATCACAGACTTACTGAAAAACTGGAGCATGCAAATCAGATATCAAGTAGGCATGTTTACGAGCTCGATGCACTCACTACAGAGCAAGTAATGACAATCTAAGAATACACCCATCAAGAATACACATTATACAAGCTAGACATGGCAAGAACAGTAACATAGCATGCACGGATCAACTACACCATCCTCAGCAAAATCGCTAACAAGTAGACAATCTGCCCAGATTCACGAAATAGCAAAAGTAGAGATTGATTTACTCAAGCTAGGGTGCTCCATAATTGCAAACAAAGACATGGATGGATAGAGC
Source organism: Triticum urartu (assembly GCF_056163025.1). Lineage (NCBI taxonomy): Eukaryota > Viridiplantae > Streptophyta > Magnoliopsida > Poales > Poaceae > Triticum > Triticum urartu. Next base: position 689,560,762 of record NC_141879.1, read on the forward strand.
ACTACAAGATTAACAAATCACCCTTACTGAGCATCCTCAAAAGAGGCACGGATCACTAGGAAACAACATGAACGTGTGGCATAATGAAATAAACAGATCAAGGACTTAGTGGGATTGCTAAGTCCCTGAAATCAGCATTAACGAATGCACCACTTTGCAAGCTTGTGCTAGTCACCACACACATCACAAAAATACATGGGTTGCACCTCTGGATAGATGGCAAAGCATATAACAAAACACATATAGAGCTCAGGGGCATATCATGCACACAATAATCATTGCAAAAATGACAAATATCTAATTGGAGCAGCAGATCTGACAATTATCTCAAATAGCATTCTTCCAACAGCATTTCGGGCATTAAGATGAACTCAAATGAAAATGATGCAGTGAGATGAAAAGATGTGCTCTCTGAGACGAACATTTTGATATGCTATATGCCCAAAACTGAGCTACAGATGCGGATTTACGGCACGACAAACATAGCAAAATAATTAGGGTTTCGGGGCAAAAAGTCAACCGAGAAAACTCAGATCTGAGATTTGCATGCTTCCCGAGGTTCGTCCTCGAGCTCACCGGAGATGGAGCTTGAGCTCGTCGGAGAGAGGTCGGCGGGGGAGGAGGAAGCGCGGGGCGGCGCCGGAGTTGGAGTAGAACGGCGGCGGGGCGCGGCTCCGCGGCGAGCCGGCGTGGAGGCGCGGCGCGGAGGGCCACCGGCGGGCGGCGAGGTGGGGCGGCGCGGCGGAGCGGCGGCCGCCGGCGAGGAGGCGTGGTGGCGCCGGGCGGAGGAGCCTGCCGGCTCGGGCGGGGAAGAGGCAGGCTCGTGTGGCGCAGAGGGAACGGGCTCGGGGGGCCCGACGCGGGCCGAGCGGGCCCTCGGCGGGGGATCTCCCGGCGCGACACTCGACTGGCCGGGCGCGGCGGCGGTAAACGTCTGGCCAGGGACGGACATGTCCGGCGCGGTGCGATGCGATTTTTAGGGTTTCGGGGGGAAGAAGAAACGTGGATCTCGGAGGGGGTCTTTAAATAGGCATAGAGGGAGCTCGGAGGGTCCAAATGAGGTGCGGTTTTCCGCCACGCGATCGTGATCGAACTCTCTAGATGATGGAGAGGGTTTTGGTGGTTTTTGGGCCAAATTGGAGGGGTGTTGGGCTGCAACACACACGAGGCCTTTTCGGTCCCTCGGTTAACCGTTGGAGCATCAAACGAAGTCCAAATGGTACGAAACTTGACAGGCGGTCTACCGGTAGTAAACCAAGGCCGCTTGGCAAGTCTTGGTCCAATCCGGAAATGTTTAATCCCCACACATGAAAGAAAGGTAGAAATGACCACCGGAGGAGAACGGAGCACTGGAATGCAAAACGGACAACGGGGAAAATGCTCGGATGCATGAGATGAACACGTATGCAAATGCAATGCACATGATGACATGCTATGAGATGCATGACAACGATAACACACATGGAGACAAAACCCGAACCCGAGAAAATAAAATAACTTAACGCCGGAAACGGCAAGAGTTGGGTTACATATTGGGTAAATCATATCCGGGGTGTTACATGTCGCCATCTCGCGGTCGCCACCGTCTCTCTGGTCCACCCCGGCCTTCACCGAGCCTGCCACGATCTTCGCGGTGAGTCCCTCAGCGTTCCCCCCTTCGATCCGCACCCATAGGCCGCCGTAAGCCGCCGCCGTCGACCTCGCGCTCAACCCACAGTTGGCTCGTGCCCCCGGGCTCCTCTGCCGTGCCCCGGCACACGCCCTCCCTGCTGCTCCTGCCCTTGGGCACGCATCCGCCTGCGCGCCCCTGGCCATCCCTCGCCTGTGCTCGTCCGCCCGTTGCCGCTCATGCGCGCCCGTGCTGACTGTTGTCGCGCGCCCCCGCTACTGTTGTTGCTCTGCTGACTGCACTACTGTTGTTGTTGATGTTCGCTGCTTGGCCGCTGCTTGCTGCTGCCTTGGCGTTGCTTTTTCCCGCTACTGATGCTGCTCTCTGCTGCCGCCACACTACTGCTCTGCCTGTTGCTTGCTAGTTGCCCTTCCAACCCGATTCCATTCCATCTGGTTACACCGCTGTGCTGCTGATGCTCGATTGATTGAAGTCCCATGTCTGCATCCTCCCTTGTTAACGATCCAGAGGGATTTGGTGCCATTTCCATGGGTAATAATCACTTTTTGATCGAGGTAGTAATCGTCGGTTGGCCCTGTCAAGTTCTTCCACCCCTGGGAACACAACACTCATCTTTTTTATCAGTTTCTTTTTGTTTGCACCGTTCAGGTCCACTCCTTTGTACCCAAAGGTCCACTGCTTTTTCATATTAGCAAACGCCTGTAAGTATGTGCCTTGTTATAGTTTAATCTAATCATCGTTGCCCACCAATGCATGATATGGGCATCTCACCACCACCACAAGAGAACACTAGGATTATCGCATTCGGTTTTAGCCATTTTAGCTAATGCGGGAGAATAATATTATGTGTCGAACTGAGAGTGAGCGTCGTACTGTCATGGGAAGGATTTATTAGGAGTGGCTATTAAGTTGGTGCTTGACACTTATGGGTGCAATTGCAAAGCTTTCCCCTGTCCATCAATATTATGTGGTGCCTTTTCTTTTCTGAATTTAAAGAGTGCCAACTTCAGCACTAATCAGTACCAACTTCAACCTCTTAGCCAGACAACAAGTGGATTCGACCACCTCCATCCCAACAACATGCTTTATGGCTGCACAGGCAGTTGACATGTTCTGAGCCATTGCTTTAATCCAGTGTGCCTCGTAGGATTAAGCAAAGTCAACTAAGCAAAAAGACAGCACCATCATAGATCACACATCCCTCAAGGAAGAACCACTTTCAGCTATCCATGAAGAACCACTTTCCTGCTTGTCTGCAAAGTGGTTGTTGGAGTCCAGAACACTTAAATACTTATTCAAATGAATTGCTTGCTTGCTACTGTTTTTATTAAAAAATTATTGGAGTTTATATCATATATATTGCTGGCATGTATTTCATATGTTCTGTAGCATTAAGGCTACATATCATGCCATTTTTGTGCCTTGTATTAATTGCTTTCCCTACATGTTTGCAGGTTTAAGTGAAAAAAGAGGAAGAAAGGAGAATCAGGGTAGGGTTTCATGGCTAGAAGATATATTGCTGGGTTTTGTCTCCGACCATCGTGTCGTGGTGAGATTGGGGGGTTTTGTCTCTGACCATCGCGTCATGATGATATTGTGGGGTGTTGTGGGGTTTCAGCGGGGCGGGGGTGGGATAATGATTTTGCAGGTACCCCGAGAGGCCCTTGAGTTTGCTGGAATGTCGATTAACTTCTGTTCCGGCAAATTCGGGTACTCCATATGTCCTATTTTCAGCAAAGGTCATGCTGAAATTTTCCGTGAATTTTACCATGACTTTGCTAAAAATAGGACATATGGGGTACTTGCGACTAATGCATGGGCCTGGATATCTTAGTAGTTAATTAAGTAGGATCAACTGCCTCTTGTGTTATACATATAGAAGTATGATATCAACTCATAGTTATTACTAATGTCAAGAGATGATGTAGTTTTGAATTATGAACGTAGGAAATGTTGTCATCGGACGACGAAAGTCTCCCGAGGGAGTGCGGCTGGTGCCATGACGATTGAGGTCTGTGCAACAGGCCTCACCTGTACGATGATTGGCGCTTCAGCATTAAGCTCGAGGAGACCTTCGAAGTTGAAACGGTACACAACGACGACAATTGTTTTTTTCATAATTAAGCATGACTTCAACTATTTCAACGTGTAATTTTCATCTTTTACAATTCGAGTATAGCTTATCCCATGCCATGAAAGACGCTATGTCTTGGAGAGGATGGATTTTGAAGACCATGAAATTTCTGAAACAACGAAAATTCACCTAAGGACTCATCATGATGTGGACTTTGAAGTAAATCTGTATAATTCCGAGAGCGTAACCCATTTTGGTTGCAAAAATTGGGAAGCATTTTGCAAGATGTATGGTTTTTATCAGGGTATGCTAATCACCATGGATCTTGGTAATCCTGACATCGACCAAGACAATATGGACATTTGGGTCCTTGTTGATACGCCTCCAGTTCTACCGCTATGTGAGTTTCTCAAACATAGTTATTAGCTAATTTATATTGTTTATTTCAAAATAGTTGACAGCTTATTTTTATTGTTCAAAGAATGTGCGGAGATGGTAGACAAAACCCACTACACCGATGGCTCTAAATTAACAACTTGTAAGGAGAAAAATTATCTGGTCGGATTTTGTACTGACATTGAGAATTACAATATCCAAAATCAAACTCCTCAACATTATGGTCAATACGTGCCACTAGTGCATGTGTTCAACTACGGTAACTACCATGAAGATACCCTGGTAAGATTTTTACTATTACGACATCCGTGCATCTTTTGCATACTTCTAAAACTAGTACATCATTGCTAACTATGAAGTTATTACTATGTTTTTCAACAGATAATCCCAGAGAATTGTGTGCCTCATTTGATGTATCAGAAAGGTAGTCTTAATGTTTTGAACATACAGCCAGGTCATCCTACGAATCTCAACTGTCCATACGAGATTTCTAAAAGAAGTGGAGACATGAAAATCAAAGGATGGAAAAAATGTATGGACAGTCGTAAGGAGGTTCTTGGAAGCAAAAGGAAGTGAAGCGCAAGAATTGGAGACAGGATGTTCTCCATTCTCCATAATGAAGAGTCAGGGTCTATATTGTTTTATGCTATTTTACCTTAAATAAGGTATTTAGGTCCTGCCTAATACTGATGATCATGTGCTAAGAACAATTAAGTAGGGTTGGTTCGATGACTATCAAGATGATGATCATATGACTTGTTATTAATAACGAGTAGAAATTCTATGATGATGATTAGTAGGACTTGTTAGGATTAGTATTACTTACGACAAACTCGCTACTCGCGGTCTCGAGATTTGTAATGTTCTATCTTTGTTCGGTCTTTTGAATTCGGAGACTAATATGATGAATTATATTCGGAGACTAATCTTCTATTGTATTTGATGGAATCTTCTCTTGCTGTGGGGTGTTGTCTATATTCTGTCCAATAATATATTTTGTAACCTGTGCAAAATTCAGAAAAGTAAAAAAAAAATATTCATACTAATGGCGCATCACCCCACAGTGCGCCATTAGTATGCCAGATACTAATGGCGCATGGTGGTCAATACTAATGGCGCACCAGTGGTGCGCCATTAGTAAAAAAATAATAGTGGCGTGGTACTAGTGGCGCACCAGTAGTGCGTCATTAATAGGCAAAACTGGTGCGCCACTAGTAGGCCTTTTCCTAGTAGTGGTACGTGAGAGGCTGACAGTGGGGACGCACCACATCCATGGACGCATGCATGCAACTGCATCCTTTTTACCCTAAAAAATAATGTTTTCTCCCCCTGACTGCTGGGACCCACCAACTACATCTTCGCACGCAAGGAAGTGCCTGATAGTTGGGACCCATCTGGTCGAAGCGTACGTAGCATTGTCATTCTGGTCGCGAACGTGTACGTACATACTGGTCGATGTAGAGGCGCGCACGTGTGGTAGTAGAGGCGCGCATGTGTGGTAGTAGAGGCGCGCACGTAGCATGTACACGTATGTACAGCGGCCAGGGTGCAAGAAAGTAAATACGGCCACGCCCGTACATACGGGCGGGGTCTCGAACGCCTACTTGCGCATACGTACGGCCAAGGCTCGTGTACATGGCCGTGGATGGGTCGGAACAGAGAAACTGCATCATCGTCGTGTTCATGGGAGGCAACAATGCGTCGTGTTCATCGGGAGGCAAAGGAACGCGTGCTGTTCATCGGGAGCCAACCAGCTTGGACGGAATAGGCGATGGAAACGAGTCCTGGCGTACAGTAGAACGGACAAAACGGCCTTGTGTTCGACCGGCCATGGCCGAAACGGGATCCTGTTCATCGGGAGGGCTCTGGCGTACCGTAAAACGGAGGAAACAGACTTCTGTTGGACCTCCTACGGTCGAAACGGGGTCCTGTTGACCGGGAGGGGTGTGGCGTACCGTAAAACGGAGGAAACAGACTTGTGTCGGAGCGCTACGGCCGAGACGGGGGTCATGTTCATCGGGAGGTGTGTGGCGTACCATAAAACGGCACTCCACGGGATACTGTTCATCTCCACCGTCGACCTCCTTCAACCTCCACAGGCTACTGTTCATCCACCGTCGACCTCCTCTAGCCTCCACCTACGACTGTTCATCCACGGGCTACTGTTCATCCAGCCTCCACCGGCTACTGTTCAAGCAGCCCTCTCCGCGGGGTCCTGTTCAACCACCCCTCCACAGGCTACTGTTCATCCAGCCCTCCATCGGCTACTGTTCAACCAGCCCTGCACTGGCTACTGTTCATCCACCCCTCCACAGGGTCCTGTTCATCCAGCCCTCCATGGGGTCCTGTTCATCCACCGGCTCGATCGATCGGGGTACTGTTCATCCAGCAGCAACGGCCTCTACTACCACGGGTTCCTATTCATCCAACCCCTACCGGGAACTATTCATCCAAACCCCCCAACAACGCTCACTATTCATCCAGAGGCAACATCGATCGGCTTCAGTTAGCAGCAGTAGCGAAGGAGTCGCTCAATCGGGTTCAGTTAACAGCCATCGATCGATCGCTTGGGTTCAGTAAAGCGTAGCCTACAGTGCAATCGCTCGAGTTCAGTTAGAGCCCAACGCCTCGCTCGGGTTCAGTTAGAGTGCAACGCCTCGCACACATGCGCGTACGTATGAGAGAAACACGCATCGCTCGGCCCCCGACCACCCATCGTACCGGGAACTCCCCGATATTTTTTGCGCCCTTGCTTCTACCATGGTTTTTTCCGTCATAGACGCCCAAAGAATGTCATGCAGCTGCGTCTCCGGCCCACCCAGGACGAAAAGCTCATTTTCTGTCATGATTTTTTGTCATAGAAGTAGGAGCCCACCACATCTATGATGATACCGGGTTTTGTCAAAATTATCGCCATAGAAGTGTCATAAGTATGACATAAATTTTTTTCGTTCGGCCCAAAATGTCACGGATGTGTCTTTTCTTGTAGTGATTCCCAAGGGCCTGTGTGAACTCGTCGTTCTCTCTTCAGGAATGAATGTCCCTTGCTGCGCTGCAGCGATATACTTCTAAAGCTTCTTGACGGGTATTTCCAGTTGCTCGTCCGTCCAAACGCACTTCTCTGTTTCAGGGTCCAACATTCCCCCAACCCCAAAGAACCAAGTCCTTGAACAGTCTGTCCAGTGGAATGTCTCTGCTTCGATCCCTTTAGCAAGCAGGTCATTCTCAGCCTTGTCCCACAACGGCCAGACTTTGAGGTAGCCACCTGATCCCGTGCGATGGTGATGCTCCTTCTTTGCAGCATTTATCTTGTTTGTCACTGACATCTTCTTACTCTTCTCCGATGTCTTGTAGGCCACAAATGCGGGCCATTAATCTCTTATCTTCTCAAATTGGCCGGTGAATTCTGGAGTCTTCCCTTTGTCGCGTTGATTTCAACTCATTCTTCCACCTCCTGAATAGATTTGCCATCTTCTTAAGAGCATGAGCCTTGACCAATGGCTCTATAACTGGCTTCTCCGGATCCTCCTCTGGCGGTAGGGTGAAATTTGCCTCTAGCGTTGTCCAAAGATCATCTTTCTGCCTATCGTTGACATAAGACACTTGAGGGTCTTCGTTCTTAGGCTTATTCCATTGGTGGATGCTGATCGGGATCATGTCCCTAACAAGAACCCCGCACTGAGCAGAAAATGCTTCCTTGGTCCGGTTGCGTTCAATCGGTTGACCATCGGCCGCGATTGCTATGATCGTGAACGCTTCATCCTGTCGCAACCTTTTCTTCGGGCCTCGTCTCGTTAGCGAACTTTGGCTCAATCCGGAGGGCTAGAAAATAAGAAAGAAGAGAGTTAATATGTGTACATACCAAAACAATTAATGCATCAATTAGCTAGTCAGCACAAGCTTAATTAATATATACTAGCCGTCTACCCGTGCATTCGCACGGGGCTAGCCTATAAAAGTGAGTGCTGATTAGAACTTTATGTCCGCGCTCAATTTAAAGTCATTGGGTGCCTTTCTTGGACCATGGTTCATTATTTTGCACTTCTATGATAAATTATGCTAACAATTGTACACAAATATAATTTGCTAGCAATGTTATAAAGTGTACAAACAAATTATCATTCAAAAATTGAATATAAAAATGTCATTCTTGTTAAATAATACACCACATTATTGAAAAAAAAAATCTGATATCTATGTCTTCAGTCTCAACACTAAGCAATTTGCCTCCAGAATGTTGTCAATTACCAAATCATTTTTGCTGCTCCAACACTATTGAAGTTGTCGGTACAGATCACTTCCCTCTAGTTTGTAGTGTTCATGTAATAAAGTGTGTGATGACATCTTCACCAGTTTGTTTAGTCTAATCTTCTCTGGCCATATATCTTGGCTGCATATGGCAACAGTAAAAGTCTTCACCTGTTGTGTGTTGGGACACCCAATTCACAACCCAATGTCTGAAATTTCGTAAATTCCATGACTTGTGTGTGCTCCATTGACCTGTCCTACATATGTAGCTAATACAACGATGCTGAAGCTCTGTTAATATATTACCAAAGTTGTAAATCATGTTTACAGCTACCATGTACAGAATTCCATCGTTTGAATAATTATTGATGCTTATCTGAGACCCGTAAGCAAAATATTTAGTATTCTTTCACTTTTTCCAAGAATGAAAGTAATTGCCGACAAAATCTAAATATTCGCAATCATGGTTGTGATCATTGTTGGATCTGTGGCATAAACTTGTCTACTTTGTGCCTTTTACAACACCATATCATGTTGTCCTGTATTCTTGCGACAGCCATGCGACAATCTGAGAATATATATTTCTTGTCAAGTCGTGTTCATAAATACCTTGTACATGTTTCCCCCATGTTCTTTCTTTCTCAAAACCATGTGCGACGGTAACTTACAACAATCATGATGAAGTAAGACTATATATTTGTCCACTATTAAAACCTCTAATAGTTGAGTGATGATGAGAAACATTTGCTCATGTTCTTCAATAACAAAATCATGGCACTATAATAAGAAAAAAAAGAACACACAACTTTCTACTTCATCGACATCTAGTATCCATCCGCCGGTCAAAAAATTGCAGGACAAATATTTGTCAAAATGTAACGTTCTCCAGATCAAACCCATTCCTGGCAATTGGACATTCTCCTTCTGGACTCTGAACCATCACTTGATGCACCTCGGCCATGACAGAGGCGCACATCAGGACGGTTGAAACAAACTGCTTGTATGCCTTTTCGTGTAACGTTTTCTCCATGTACGTCAAGGTTAGTCATGATCTTTGTTACAAATTGATTGTATAGGTTAGTAATCATAGAAGAATACTAATAAGCGTTCTATGTTCAAACCTTCGAAGTGAGAACAATGAATCTGGGAAGAAGAAATAACATCTGGTAGATCGAATAGCTGAAAATCGGACAAAGTTCTGAAGGATAACATATCATGTGCTTTTACCACTTTTCATATTCCGTTTTTTCTTCCATGTTAGATTTTATATCATGCATATACGGTGCAACCAATCCATCTCTTACATTACTCTTTTCAGTATCATCATGGTCACAAAGATTTTACACGGATTCCACTTCCATGTGGTCAAAGATAAATGTTACGGTGGAAGATATATATATCGGTACAAATATATGATTGCGCCAATCAATACCAATCTATCGGCATCAGACGTCCTAGCCTGCTGATCACGTTTCATCGCTATACACATATAGGCATGCATCAATGACGTGCATGATGTTTATGCTATAGAGATGAATGCCAGACCATCGTCGGCAATTGAAGCTTCTTGACGCCACACATTTCCGTGATGTAGGCTATGAAGCTACTCCTGCTCGAACACCCAGCAACCGCTACAGCCCAAGAGAAACTGAGATCCGGCAACTCACTCAGACAGAGCATTAAGGCATCAGATTATTACTACTATTGGTAGGGAACAGAATTTGTAATTTAAAGGACAGATTGTGATAATGTATGCGATAAATTGTACTGTATATTATATTTTTATAAATTTATATAGTGTACCCTCAATGGAGCAACCGACATACGGTACATGCTTATATATACGCCTGAATCTCTGCATTGCACAATCTAAATTACTATGTACATTCTGAATATCATTTGCGTATAATAGAAGATTACATACCTCAACCTGTATCTGTGAAGCTCCTGGTTTTCCTGGTCTATTGAAAGGGACAGAAGCAGTCGCGCCTTGCGGAACAACGCGCCCCGTAGCACTTCTTTGAACAATCCCAGGTTATCTGCAGTCTCCATGCATTATGGCGTTCAGAGCGCTAGGCCAACAGTGTTATTGCTTTCTCAGGCTATAAATTGTATCATATAGTGTACATACCATTCTGTGAAAAAGAACGAAATATAATACGGCACTAAGTTATAAGAAAACTCGAAAAAGAGAATAAAACCATAAGTGAAATATCTCATACCCTCTTGAGCGCTCTCAATCTTCAAAGCGGTTTTCTTGGGAGTTCATCATAGGCTGCTTCTGTCCATCGCAGATGTGCGCGATGCAGAACCGAAAAAGCATGCACATAGGTCTGGTAATCTGGAGTTGGACACCATAACATGCTCTGCTCTCCAACAATTACAGAGAATCTTCTCATGGAGTGGCATGCAGCGGCATACAGGTTATATTCTCATCATGCCGGCCTTACCAAAGCTTTCTTCTATGTCACAACTGCCTGCCCCTAAGGCACTTTGATGTGGGTTGATTTAATTGACCATCTGATGCGTCTGTGTGTGCTTGATTGGTTTTTATAGTCGATCAGAGGCCATCAGTACTCCTCCTTGAGCAGAAGCAACACAAATCAATTAGAGGCTTAGGGAGCGGGATGGCAGCGAGATCGAAGCTTCAACGTTCTCTTCCAACTTTCTGGCTGGCCTTGAAGTTAGTGTACAGAAATAATCAGGCTAAAGCAGGAATTGTAACGTAATTAAGGGTTCGTCTTACCTGAACCTGTTGGCGGATGTTCTGAGCAACCCCATCGGCTCAGCAAGAACTCTGGGCGGGGTTGAACCTAACTTGATGAAAGCTCGAATGTCTGGTTTTCTTTCCTCACACTGTTGCTTTCAGATAGATCTAAACCTGATTACCAAAGATCATTAAATGCAATCTTGTCTCCCCAACCTGGTTACTCGAAACAGTAGCTGCACGCAGTCGTACAACAAAGCAGTCTAATAGACTTTGCTTCCATGGTGTGATCCTTTAGTTGCAGTTATACCTTATAGAGGCAGCCTTTGATTGATGTAAAGAGCTGGCCTGAACTCACGAAATATACTGATCTCAACTGGCTGGACACGCACGTACAGCAACAGCAAGCAGTTGGATTGATGTTTAACGCCGGCTTCAAATTAACACATACAACGCACGCACGTGAGAGAATTTGGCGAGTTGTTAGGATCCAACGGAACCAACCTGGAGCTGGCCATGATGAAGGCGCTGCTGAAGACCTTGGTAGAAATCCCCAAACATATAGCTAGAGGGTGGAGCTCGAGGGGACATCCCTGGCATATATGTGGAGGTCGCTGGTCGCTGTCGGGGCTTCCGATCCGATCGGGGGAGATATCTTTTTAATAATAAACTGGACATTGCCGATAGAACTTGGATGTTGGGGACGTCATGGAGGGGAGATCCAGTAGCCGGAGACTACGAAAAGTTTGGCTAATGCTGCAACTTTGTTGGATGCGAGAGCAGAAGAGGTGGAGGAGGGTTGGGGAAGGCGCATCGGCAGATCGGGCAAAGGGAAACCAATTGTAATTTGCTCCTTCGTGAGGAGGAAGGAGAGAAGGAGAGGACGTTTGGATTGTCTGGTTGAGGGAACGGTGATTTATCACTTTTTTTAATAGTAAATCCTGATTCATGACATGGACGAAGGAGAGAAAGAGAGAATCGTTTGGATTATTTGTGCGATCTATTGTTTCATCCAATGGTTGTAGATGGATCTATAGATGGTGGTTAGTTTTTTTTTGCGGGGTGATGGTGGTTAGTTTTAGGACCCAGATGTGATACAAACATGATACAATTACATGATACAATTATACGGGTTGATCTACACCGTAATAACATGGTCCCACCAGATTAACGGCTCTTAATTACTAATTAACGTGGTAATTTCTAGAGAGTCCAAAATTAGTATAGGTACTAGTCGCCAACCCATGCATTCGCACGGGCTAGCATATTGAAAATGTCAGATGGAATATTTCTTTCTTTCTGATATAGCTTCCTTTGTTTCTGCTCTAATGATGTTAGATGACTACCATTAGGTTCTAGTATCGCAAGCTGGGAGCTTGGTTTACTTAGGTAGCAACCTTTTCCTGTGTATTTGTTTTATTTTCACATTTGGAATGTTTGGTCACCTGATATATTACTGTATTATATTTCAATGTCATTATATAATCTAGGTAGATTAATGGGTATATGCTTAATTCCTGGTTTTGTTGTAATAGTTAGATCTTGTTGTTTTGATTTGTTCCACTAAGTTTGACACATGTTGACCATGGCTAGTGAGCAATAGGGGCGATCAATATTTAATTGTTTTAGACATTTAGATATAACCCAAACATCTACTACAGATTAATTGGCATTTTTGTAATAAAAAACTGATGTGCATGTACATTTAGTACAAATCTGATGTGCGTGTACATTTTTGAAAAATCCTAAATGTCACTAAATATTTATCAATGCGCTACTTGTTTTTTAGTCCTTGATGCACCATGTTTTGGAATGTCTCAGGTCGCCGATTGTTTATCAACCCCATTACACAATGTCCTCAGTTTGGAATCTTTATGACTTTGAGAACCTTCCAGTCTTTGATTTGCGGTCTTCTTCATCACTGTTCTTTATTCCATGAATTTTGATTCATTCGTTTCCTTTCATCCCTTAGTTTTTGATTCTTCATCAAGATGCATAACACGACTTGTGCTCCCTGTACCAATTTTTTTATGCTGGTTTACAATGACTTCATCAGCAATCAGCGCTTGCTTTGAAGTTTTCTACTGGAAAACAATAAAAAGAATGTATTAGTCACTAACTTAAATGTCTATAGCAATTATTGAGGCCTGATACTTATATTATGAAAGAACAGGAAAATACACCAAGAAAGCTTACATACTTATCCTATTCAATTCCTGAATTTGCTTGTGCTCGTACTTATGTTGATCTTCGAATAATCTTGGTTCCTCTGATTTCTGAATGCTCAACATCAGCGTTGTTTTCCGGTATTATATCAATGCTGCCACATCTCTATCCTGAATGCCCTTATTCCCAATTCTTCATCAGAATAAAATGCAACATGTGTTCCCATCCTAGTCTTTTTGGTTTCCTGCACAATTATCTTATTGTCAGCAACATGCTTATACGAAAACATTTTTTGTTAATTAACACAAAAGAATAATTATATAATGTGGCATGTGGTAGATAGTGAACAATATAGAGCATCCTATACACAATAATCTTGGTAACTATACATCAGGTATTGGCATCTACCAATTGTTGTGCACATATTTTCTGTATTTGTTTGTCCTCTATTGATGTCACAATCATCCATATCTATCCATAATATTGCAGATTTCTTAATCATATTTTTACTCTTCCTAAAACATGGTGCAGATTGTTGTTGCACCCAAATCACATGTAACGGTGCAAATTACATGGTTCTTTTTTTAGGCAGTGTTAATATGGAGAGACCATATGAATTCATAATTTCAACAAATATAGTTCTACCAGATAAGTAAATCGTCTAGCATCTTTACTCGAAAGAACATCAATGCTAGAAAATGTGCATCTTTGTTTGGCTATCCCAATTTTTTTAGACATTTTATATCGTGAAATTTCATCATGTGAAAAAAAATACCAGTATGTTGTCACCTTCAAATGGATGGAAATTCCACAAAGATGTAACCGAAAATTTGATACCATGTAAACGGAAGCTTGGTAGACCAATGGCCATATCTTGCTACCAATGTTTCATTACCTTGCTATGAAGCAAATACAATGCATTATGATAGACAAAGAAGCCTATAAATTCATAATAGCTTCTATAAGTCCTAATTTCCTATTTAATCAATTTCCTTGCTAATTGAATCAAGCATATCAGGTGCCATTGCTTTCGAAGCAAAGAAAAAAATAAAACATAACTTCAATACATATGAAAGGAATACAAAATTGCGGAGATTATTAGAGGCGCAAGCCGAGTACAAAACTTTGATTAACTCTTGGTTGCCGTGTAGTATGTAAACAATGTGAACTGCGTACTCTACTAATGTGATTGAAAAAACAGTATAACAAATCGCTAGAAAAAATATTTCATTGCTTTCAGGGTTAATGGCATGCTAAAGCCTAATTACCTTTCCAGGAATCCTTCGCATCGAGTATATCGCAGACCATTGTTTTCAACCAAAGACTGCAAAAAAGAAATAATGTAGAACTTGAATATAACAAATTAAAGGAATACAAAAAGATTAATCGCTATGGACACAAAATTCTGAAGATTAGTACTTGTTTACCCTCTAGGGTATTAGAGTTAATCCCGCGTCCGCCGTGTATGCATGTGTATTCTACATGGATGCGCATGCCAGGTTTGTATTAAGTCAAGCCAAGTAATATATATACATGTATGTAAATAACACCTCATATGTAATGGATAGTGGGATCAATAGAAAGAAATCAAATAGGACTCACATGGTCCTGTGGCCATCAATTCGCTGTGTGCTCCTGTGTCGTGTGCGTGCGTGTTTCTAGTCGAAATTTTCCTGTTCCTCTGTACGTACTGTCGTACACGCATCAAGGCGGCGGCTCTACGTATGTGAGCTAGCTTCGTACGTGTGACATCGACGGAATCTATCCACCTGCCTATCTAACTTTGCACGTACATGCGCTACTCTACTGTCAATTGATTTATTGTTCTAAAACTAATTTAGGGAAGCAGCTATCAAATTAAGGATTTAATTCAAAAAAAGAGAGTAACACTATGATCAAGTCAGTTCTTCGTGCAATAAGTAAGCAACATGTTTCATCTAACCAGCGGAACAAATAATTGCTAAAAAATATTGGGTGGGAGAACGATTCGCTAACCTGCCCAATGACAGCAACCGACCAGAGACAAACTTCATGCAGAGTGGGAGAATCTTGAGCAGCGATGATGGGCATTGTTCGTGTGCTCCGACCTGATCTCAATAAAGCATCCAAAATTTATACGTGAGAAGATTCAGGATCCAATTCGTGGAGACGGCAAAAATTGATTCCGCTCTAAACCTGCAAGAAAACAAATCAAGAATAAATAGTGTGAAAAAAATATGGATCTAATACATTAGGAAAAACTCCTTGAAGACATGGAATCCATCCTACGATTTTGTTCTCCTATGAGGGAGAGGGAGATAATGGAGAGGAAGAGATTGTGGATGGATTTGTCTTCCATCTAGGGAGAGAGAGATAATGAAGAAGAATAGATCATGGAGAGAGAGAGAGAGATGGAGAGGCGAGGCGGCGGTGGAGGGGGATCGAGAGAGAAGAGGCAAGAGTCGGCGGAGGGAGAGCATCGCTCGATGACGCAATGAGTTTTTTTTACATAGCTGAATCCTTTTTTTCTTTTACAAAAGTGCGTGGACAGTTTTTTTTAACATGCGGGCAGGTTTTGCATCTAGATTGAATCTCATCCCATGATTGTTGTGGACTCTTTATTTTGTTCAGATAGATGTGAGAGATTAAGAGCGTTGGGTTCTGGGAGAGATGAGAGATATATGTGAGTTTTTTTAGTTCAATGAATCAATCTACACCATAATAATTCGGGCCCACCAGATTAACGGCTCGTAAAATCTAATTAACGTGAGAATTTTTAGGAAGTGCCTAATTAGTATAGGTATATAGATAGATATATAGATATAGATAGATAGATACCTGGCCGGACTCCGTTCGCACACCGGAACCGTCATCACGATCTCCTTCTTCCACCGGCATTCGGTCACCGGAGCCATCATGATCATGTCCTTCCCCCTCCATTGTTCGATCACCGGAGCCTGCTTCACCCTCTCCTTCCAGACCATCGGTGTCGTTGAGATACGACAAGACATCACCTCCGTCGCGGATTATATCCCCCAATAATTGTTCTGCTTCCAAGTCTCGGTGCTCCATAGTTTCTGCAAATACTACAACATGGCAATTAATATACAAACATGACAGATGGATATATTAGTGGCAAACGTAGACCTAGCTAGCTAATCACAACAAGGAATCATATTAGTGGCCTTGATATGTCCATTTTGCATCATGCTTTTATATCGATATTTATTGCATTATGGGCTGTTATTACACATTATGTTACAATACTTATGCCTTTTCTCTTTTTTTACAAGGTTTACATGAAGAGGGAGAATGCCGACAGCTGGAATTCTGGGCTGGAAGAGGAGAAAATATTAGAGACCTATTCTGCACAACTCCAAAAGTCCTAAAACTCCACGAAAATCAGTTTTGGAATATATTAAAAATATTGGGTGAAGAAAGCACCAGAGGGGGGCCAGCCACTGTCCACGAGGGTGGAGGGCGCGCCCTAACCCCCTGGGCGCGCCCCCTGCCGCGCCCCCTGCCTCGTGGGCCACCTAGAAGGCCCTCTAATACCCATCTTCTGGTATAAGGTGTCTTTTTCCCTGGAAAAAATAATGAGGCTTTCGGTACGAAGCGCAGCCGTCTCGAGGCGGAACCTTGGCGGAACCAATCTAGGGCTTCGGCGGAGCTGTTCTGCCGGGGAAACATCTCTCCAGGAGGGGGAAATCATCACCATCGTCATCACCATCGATCGTCTCATCGGGAGGGGGTCAATCTCCATCAACATCTTCACCAGCACCATCTCCTCTCAAACCCTAGTTCATCTCTTGTATCCGATCTTTGTCTCAAAACCTCAGATTGGTACCTATGGGTTGCTAGTAGTGTTGATTACACCTTGTAGTTGATGCTATTTGGTTTATTCGGTGGAAGATTATATGTTCAGATCCTTTATGCACATTAATACCCCTCTGATTATGAACATGAATATGATTTGTGAGTAGTTACATTTGTTCCTGAGGACATGGGAGAAGTCTTGTTATAAGTAGCCATGTGAATTTGGTATTTGTTCGATATTTTGATGAGATGTATGTTGTCTTTCCTCTAGTGGTGTTATGTGAATGTCGACTACATGACACTTCACCATTGTTTGGGCCTAGGGGAAGGCATTGGGAAGTAATAAGTAGATGATGGGTATCTAGAGTGACAGAAGATTAAACCCTAGTTTATGTGTTGCTTCGTAAGGGGCTGATTTGGATCCATATATTTCATGCTATGGTTAGGTTTACCTTAATTCTTCTTTTGTAGTTGCGGATGCTTGCGAGGGGGGTTAATCATAAGTGGGATGCTTGTCCAAGGAAGGGCAGTACCCAAGCACCGGTCCACCCACATATCAAATTATCAAAGTAACGAACGCAGATCATATGAGCATGATTGTCGGTGTCAAAACCGGCGGATCTCGGGTAGGGGGTCCCGAACTGTGCGTCTAGGCCGGATGGTAATAGGAGGCAAGGGACACGAAGTTTTACCCTAGTTCGGGCCCTCTTGATGGAGGTAAAACCCTACGTCCTGCTTGATTAATATTGATGATATGGGTAGTACAAGAGTAGATCTACCACGAGATCGGAGAGGCTAAACCCTAGAAGCTAGCCTATGGTATGATTGTTGTTCTATATGTTGTCCTACGGACTAAAACCCTCCGGTTTATATAGACACCGGAGAGGGTTAGGGTTACACAAAGTCGGTTACAATGGTAGGAGATCTACATATCCGTATCGCCAAGCTTGCCTTCCATGCCAAGGAAAGTCCCTTCCGGACACGGGACAAAGTCTTCAATCTTGTATCTTCATAGTCCAGGAGTCCGGCTGAAGGTATAGTCCAGCCATCCGGACACCCCCTAATCCAGGACTCCCTCAGTAGCCCCTGAACCAGGCTTCAATGACGACGAGTCCGGCGCGCGGATTGTCTTCGGTATTGCAAGGCGTGTTCCTCCTCCAAGTACTTCATAAAAGATTTTGAACACAAAGACAGTGTCCGGCTCTGCAAAATAAGTTTCCACATATTGCCATAGAGAGAATAATATTTACACAAATCTAATCTGCTGACGTATTCCGTAGTGTGATGCACCACGGCCAAGCCTTTATTCGAATCGTTTTATTATCCCACCTCAGCGCGTCATGCGAAGCGGTTTCCTTGACACATCTTGTTAAAGCAGAGATCGTGTCCCCTTATTCCGGGATTCTCATCAATACGGGCGTGGGTAACCCAACCGCGCCATTGATTACGATGCTTGGAGATAAGCGAGTTTTACCAGGCTGGTGGGGACACGTAGTTGCGTCCACCCATATAAGGGGATAAGGATCCACCTTTTCACCTACGCCTTCCTCCTCCTTTGCCTATCCATTTTCGCGCACTTGAGCTCCAGCGCCCAAGTCCGCACTCCCCACCTCAACCTTCTCCAGCCATGTCCGGAGCGGGAGGCAAGTGGATGGTCTCCTCCGTCACGAAGGGACACATCAAAAAACTAAGGAAGGCCAGATACTTGTCTAACGACATCTCGTACCGGCTTCCCGAAGAGGGGCAGCTCCTCCCCACCCCAAGGCCCCGTGAGAGGGTAGTGTTCCTTCCCCACTTCCTCCGCGGACTGGGCTTTCCTATCCACCCATTCGTCCGGGGACTCATGTTCTACTACAGCCTGGATTTCCATGATCTGGCCCCGAATTTCATCCTCAACATCTCGGTGTTTATCGTCGTGTGCGAGGCTTTCCTCTGCATCCGCCCCCATTTCGGCCTATGGCTCAAGACTTTCAATGTCAAGCCGAAGGTGGTGCGCGGCAACCAGGCGGAGTGCGGAGGCGCCATGGTGGGCAAGATGCCCAACGTCTTATGGCTCGAGGGCTCCTTTGTGGAGACCCTGAAGGGGTGGCAATCGGGGTGGTTTTACATCACCGAGCCGCGCGATCCTGAGTGGGTCGCAGCCCCCGAGTTCCGGTCCGGATCCCCAACGCGGCTCACGTCCTGGAAAGAGACGGGCCTATCGTGGGGCAGCAAAGGAGAGGTGACTGGACTGCAAACATGCATCCAAACCCTGGTGGACAAGCAGCTCAAGCTTTTCAACATAGTCCAGGTCATGCTCATCTGCCGGATCCTCCCGTGTCAACAACGGGCCTTCAATCTGTGGGAGTTCAACCCGGCGCAGCACCGAACTCTGAGCAGGCTCTTCGACATGACGTACGAAGATGTCTGGAAGGTGCTTTTCAAGGGCGCCGAGGCTCCTGCATCCGCTACCGAGGATCGCGGGTTCAGCGCGCAGCGTCACACTAGTGCGGTAAGTTGTTTGTGCCTTTTACAAGGTATTAGTTTTTCATAGTTTAACTCTATGCGGGATCTAAGCTCCCTTACCTTTGACAGGTTTGGCAGGCGAAGTCTGGACAGATCGATTGTCCGGCTCCTTTGCCCGAAGACCCAGCCGATGCCCGCTTGGCGAAGTTGCTGGTTCCGGCACCCTATGTGGTGCCGGAGAAGAAGGCCATGAAGAAGGCCACGGGGACTCGAAAAAGTGCCCGGCGCCGGGAGGTGTCGGGTTCATCATTCGACGGCTCCAAGGCGCATTCCTCCCCTGAAGACGAGGAGGAGGAAGAAGATATCTCTCCCCCTCCAGCGGGGGGAGAGAAGAAAAGGAAGGCCGCCCTCACTGGGGAGGCCAAAGGGTCCAAGAAGGGGAAAACCCTTCCTCCGGACTACTCCACCGACGCCGACGACGGCGGAGAGGAGTGGCCGCTCAGGGCCAAGCCCCTGGCGAAATCGTAAGTATCGGGATACCAGAGTAATTCATAGTATTCCTTTATTGCACAGCTTTCCCTTATGTCGAATATGTTTATGCAGCCCACCCAAAGACCAGCTCGACGCGTCGTCGAGCGGTTCACTGGACTCGTCGGATGTGAATTCGATTCCGACGGCTTCCTCCCCCCACCCTACGGACGACGCCGAAGTGTTGTCCCAACAGGTTCCAAGCCAAGACGAGGTGGTCCTGGAGGCGCCGCAAGGAGACCTCCCGGACTCCAGGGGTAAAGGGGATAAAACCCCCCAGGGCTCCAAGTCCGGCTCTAGGCCGGACACCGCTCCGGAACCTTCAAAGGTTCCAGAGTCCGGCGGGCGACCTCCTTCCAAGAGGAGCAAGCCCACCGTGCCGGTGACCCCCGTCCAATCGGAGGCGCCGGACAATCTGTTGGAGGTGCTCAAAGGCGCCTCCATCAACGAGGAGCACCGCACCATTATGAGTGCGGTGGTCCAGAAGGTTTAGTCCGCCAAGAGCAGACTGACTAAAGCTTGTACTAGCCTTTTAACAGGCTTTGAGATAAGTAAAGAATGTGTAAATAATATTACCGCATAGACAGTAGCCCCTGATGCTCTGTTGGGCGTTCGGGAAGAAAAGCCGAAGAGAGGATCAAATAAGATTCGCATGAGTCTAACAAAAAAGGAGTCAATATGCATATGCAGGCTTCTCTGCTGGCGTCCGCCGCACTGACTGCGGAAGTGGACACGCTAAAGCAGAACCTCGAGCAGTCCGAGCAAGAGCTCGGGCGTGCCAAGAAGCAGCTTGAGGACAAGGAAGGTAAGAAATACCTTGTTTAAATATATATAAAAAAGGTGCAATTGCAAACTATGACAGGATTATCGTGGCTATTGTAGGGGCCACGTCGGAGGTGGCGACCCTTAAGCAAGCGCTGGTCGAGGCCGAGAAGAGGGCGGCCACGGAGCGCACCGAGCGGGAGAAGTATGAGGCCCAGGTTGGCAAGGTGCAGCAAGAGCTCCAGGCTCTCATGAAAAAACATGAGAGTTTGGAGCTTGACTCAAAGACGCGAGCGTCCGAGCTCGCGATGGCTATTGAAAATGCCAAGTCTGCCAAGGCCGAATCCCAGAAGACCCTCCAGGAGTTGGACGCGGTGAAAAAGATAGCGGCGGGTAAGGCATTCTTTATGCAAAGCAAACACATAAGCGTGAGTTACTTGTTACTTACCCGAATCCGGAGCTCTCCAGGAGCATTTGGAGATCTTCCCCGTAGCGTGTCTGATGCCGCTGCATTCTATCGAGCCGAGGAGGGCAGCTCGACAGAGAAGGTGTTCTGGTCTCAGTATGCTGAGGCCGGACACCCCGTGCCCCTGAGCGACCAGCTGAAGCAACTGGTCGAGCTCCACAAGGCGGCCGAATAGGCCATGAAGGGCCTCATAGTTCAGCTGTGGCCTGGAGAGGCTCTGCCTGGGAGCTATTTCGGGCTGGTGCGGCTGCTGGTGGGGGCCTGTCCAAGGCTCGAAGTCATCAAGCGCTCCGTCTGCATTGAAGGTGCCCATAGGGCCCTTGCCCGTGCTAAGGTGCACTGGGGCAAGCTGGATGCTGAGAAGCTTGTGAAGGACGGGCCACCGCCGGGGAAAGAGCATCGCAAGCCCGAGAATTATTATACGGATGTTCTGAAGGGTGCCCGCCTTGTGGCGGATGAATGTTCCAGGGATGTAATTTTTGAGTAAAACTCGCTCGTTTTGTCCTGTGCGCTGAAAACTTGTTCATATGCGCTAAGCAATGCTGTTGGAATTTAAAATATTACCTTCTGTGCGGCTGTTTATCAATTCTGAGAGATGGCGAGTCGTCGGCTTCTACCCCCATGCCGCTAGTGCTGGGGTGTTCGGGGATAAACCTGAGCGCTCTTTTTCTCATGTTTGGGTCGTTCGAGGGAGGCGCTCAGCACAATGAACAAGGCAATCGGACTATAATGCGTGAACACTCTCACTTAGCCATAGAATTCTATAATTTTAAATTTCGGCGAAGCCCCTGGTATTCATAAGACCGAGTTCGGGGCGCTATCCACGCCCTGGCCGGACAGAGCCGACTCCTCGCTCTAAGCGGCATAAGTCTTTAGGGACTCGAAAAACCTCTCGAACAGCGAGCAGCTGTCGCTTCATCATGACAGTCAGTTTTAGCTTTCTCTACTGAGGTGCTCGACCCAGCTCAACTGGGGCATAATCGCAGTAGTTCTCCTAGTGCTACCTTAGTCGACACAGCGGAACGTAAGGCACCAAAACATAGGAGCCGGGCAAACCCAACTATTGACCCAAGACATGATTCGGAGCCGATGCATATAATGCTATAAGTTCGGGGTGCCGCACATGTTAAAGTGTTCAGACTTCTCACACCATATTGAGGGGTACTAAAGCCCCTGGCGTATTTTGGCCGTACCAAAGTGTATGGGTGCAACATGTCGTTAAGGAACATATATTTGTAAAAAAAGAGTAATGCAAAAATAGACAAAAGCTATGCATTGTTTATTAAAAAGGTCTACGATCAAAGCAGAACGATACAAATAATGCGATAAGCAAAAGGTTGGACTATTTAACATGTCCGTTCCAGGGGCAGGCTGCGGAATGGTATGCGAAACAAGTATACTGCTCGTGATAGAGACCACCTGGGAGTTCCGTAATGCGGCATGGCTTGTCTGCTTCCCTGGTTCTTGCATCGTTTGTGCGGCAATTGAATTGCCAAACAGGCCTTCCGAAGAATGGAGTCTTGAAAGTAAGAGAAAATTTAAAAATCGGCAGCCCCTGGTGCGGTTTAAGCCGTGTTTCGGGCGTGCCGTGATGGTGCCCCTCCCCCTGTACCCATAGTATTTCTAGAGCATGGTTATGTACGCGGAGCACTGGCATCGCATTTTTCCGAGGGCTGGGGTTGGGGCCGCATTGCTACGCCTGCTCGGAACGTGCCAGGCGGTCTTGTTGTAGGTTACTCCGGGCGCGCTTGACAGTGTCCGGACGTTTAATGGCTGGACCGGAGAACTGCTTGGCGAGGCTGCTTTGCACTTCTGCTGCAAGGGCCGCCATGTGCTCCTCCGTTCGGAGGGAGTGTTCGGTGTTTCCGTTGACCGGAATTACTCCTCGAGGGCCTGGCATCTTGAGCTTAAGGTATGCGTAGTGCGGTACCGCATTGAACTTGGCGAATGCGGTTCGCCCGAGCAGTGCGTGATAGCCACTGCGGAATGGGACTATGTCGAAGATTAACTCCTCGCTTCGGAAATTATCCGGAGATCCAAGACCACTTCAAGTGTGACTAAGCCTATACAGTTGGCCTCTACACCTAGTATTACGCCTTTAAAGGTCGTTTTGGTGGGCTTAATCCTCGAGGGATCTATGCCCATTTTCCGCATTGTATCCTGGTAAAGCAGGTTCAGGCTGCTGCCGCTGTCCATAAGGACTCTAGTGAGATGAAATCCGTCAATGATTGGGTCTAGAACCAATGCGGCGAATCCTCCATGACGGGTGCTAGTGGGATGGTCCCTTCGATCAAAGGTGATCGGGCAGGAGGACCATGGGTTGAACTTTGGGGCGACTGGATCTACCCCGTATACGTCCCTTAACGCGCGCTTCCGCTCCCTCTTGGGGATGTGGGTTGCGTATATCATGTTCACCGTCCGCACTTGTGGGGGAAAACCCTTCTGTCCACTGTTGTTCGGCGGCCGGGGCTCTTCGTCGTCATTGCTATGCAGCCCCGTGTCGTTATTTTTGGCATTTAACTTGCCTGTCTGCTTGAACACCCAACAATCCCTGTTGGTGTGATTGGCCGGCTTTTCGGGGGTGCCATGTATTTGGCACAAGTGGTCGAGTATTCGGTCCAAACTGGACGGGCCCCTAGGATTTCTTTTGAATGGCTTTTTCCGCTGACCGGATTTATAGCCTCTGAATCCGGCATTAACTGTCGTATCCTCAGCATTGTCGCCGTTAATGCGGCGCTTCTGCTTGTTGCGACGCGACCTGCCACTACTGTCCCTGGTATCCGAATTACCAGGGTTCTTGGTCATATTGTTGCTACGAGCAAGCCAACTGTCTTCTCCCGTGCAAAAGCGGGCCATGAGTGTCGTGAGTGCTGCCATAGATTTCGGCTTTTCCTGTCCAAGGTGCCAGGCAAGCCACTCATCACGGATATTGTGCTTGAAGGCTGCTAGGGCCTCTGCGTCTGGACGGTCGACTATTTGATTTTTCTTTGTTAGGAACCGTGTCCAGAATTGCCTAGCCGATTCCTTTGGCTGCTGAATTACGTGGCTTAGGTCATCGGCGTCTGGTGGTCGCACATAGGTGCCTTGGAAATTGTCGACGAATGCGGCTTCCAGGTCCTCCCAGCAACCGATTGATCCTGCTGGCAAGCTGTTAAGCCAATGCCGAGCTGGTCCTTTAAGCTTGAGTGGGAGGTATTTGATGGCGTGGAGATCATCGCCGCGGGCCATGTGGATATGAAGGAGATAATCCTCGATCCATACCGCAGGATCTGTTGTGCCATCATATGATTCGATGTTTACGGGTTTGAAACCCTCGGGGATTTGATGATCCATTACTTCATCTGTGAAGCATAGTGGGTGTGCGACGCCTCTGTACTGGGCTATATCACGACGTAGCTCCAATGAGCTATGTCTACTGTGTTCGGCCCTACCGGATTTGTGTCCGGCATGACGGTTACTGTCTCGAGTCGTGGGGCGCCCACGCGATCCGTAGATTGATCTTGTTTGCCTTGCCTTGTCCTCCAACATATCTCGCAGGTCTGGCGCATTTTCCCGTGCCTTGGTACGGGGTGTGGCTTGAGTGGAGGGCCGAGAGGCCTCTCTCTCGCGGCCACGAGGTGGCCGATCAGCCGTATCAAGTGCTGGTGATGTAGGTTTAAGTGCTTCCTCCTCTAGTCGGGGTAGTACCCTGCGCTTTGGGTAGCTCTTGGAGGGGCGTTCGAGTTTATGCTCTTTGGCCGCAAGGACTTCAGTCCATCTGTCGACTAGCAAATCTTGATCAGCTCTAAGCTGTTGCTGTTTTTTCTTGAGGCTTCTTGCCGTGGCCATAAGCCTGCGTTGAAAATGCTCTTGCTCGACGGGATCCTCTGGCACGACGAATTCGTCATCGTCGAAGCTTGCCTCGTCTTCGGAGGGAGGCATACAATTATCGTCCTCGACCTCTCTGTCTGCCGCTCTCTCATGAGGGCTGGCTTCTCCATCCTCCTGTGCTGAATCTTGCTGGAGGTGGTTTTCTTCGGCACTCTCCGAAGTATTATTATCTCCTGTGCTGGAATCACCGTATTTGCTTTGGCGGGATTTTGAGCGGCGCCGCTGACGCCAGCGCTTAGGCTGTTTCTTGGAGGGGTCATCCTCCGCTGTTCCATCGCCATCTCCTTCTTTTGGGGTGTCCACCATGTATATGTCATATGATGAGGTGGCTTTCCAGGGCCCAATAGGCGCTGGTTCTTCATCGTCTCCTGCATCGGCGTCCATACCGTCGATGTCTTCGGAGTCGAAATCGAGCATGTCGGTTAAATCGTCGACAGTGGCTACAAAGTGGGTGGTGGGTGGGCTTTGAATTTCTTCATCGTCCGTATTCCAACCTTGCTGACCGTAGTCCGGCCAGGGCTCTCCTGATAAAGAGAGAGACTTTAGTGTCTTCAGAATATCGCCGAAAGGCGAGTGCTGAAAGATGTCCGCGGCAGTAAACTCCATGATCGGCACCCAATCGGATTCGATCGGCAGGGGCGCGGAGGGTTCGGAGTCCGGAGAGGAGTCCGGCTCCTTGGCGTCACGAGTCTCGCGGAGTGCGTGGCTGGTGTTCGGCTTGATCGCCATTGAGATCGCAGCCCCTGAGGCGGCGTCCAACCACCCATCCTCGATCGGCGCAGTTGGCTCCGAATTAAGGGTCGAAGCCGATGCGGGTGCGGCCTCCAGGGTACTGTTCGGCGGTAGAGCTAGATCATGCTCGTCGTGACAGTGCGGCGGGCTCGGCAGTGGCTCGAATCCGTCGAGGATCAAGTCCCCGCGGATGTGAGCCGTGTAGTTTAAACTTCCAAATCTGACCTGACGGCCAGGGGCATAGCTTTCGATCTGCTCCAAATGGCCAAGTGAATTGGCCCGCAGTGCGAAGCCGCCGAAGACGAAGATCTGTCCGGGGAGGAAGGTCTCACCCTGGACTGCATCGCTATTGATGATCGTAGGAGCCATCAAGCCTGACGGCGACGACACAGAGGAACTCTCAATGAAAGCACCAATGTCGGTGTCAAAACCGGCGGATCTCGGGTAGGGGGTCCCGAACTGTGCGTCTAGGCCGGATGGTAACAGGAGGCAAGGGACACGAAGTTTTATCCAGGTGCGGGCCCTCTTGATGGAGGTAAAACCCTACGTCCTGCTTGATTAATATGCGAGCCCTCGCGTGGATCGCGTATTGGCTTATGTGCGACGTTGTTTGCCACTCTATGTTGGTCGTGAGGTCGTCTATCCGGCCGAATGGCCATTTTAATTTATGGTTGCGGGGGATCTAAGGCCTCCTCATCGAATTCAGGTAGCAACATCCGCTTCGGGTAGCTCTTGGTGTGGCGATTACCGCCATACTTTGCCACTGTGTTGAGTACTTTACTCCATCTGATTCTGAGTGTGTCTTGCGCAGCCTTGAGCCTTTGCTTCTGCTTTTTTAGACTCCTCGTTGTGGCAACAAGCCTTTGATGGGCATTCTGTTGCTCCAGGTGTCTGTCCGGTGTGAGGTCGTCCGGATTATTATCTTTGACAGAGTCGGGTTGTTCCCTTTGATTCTCCATGTTGCCGTGGTCCGGTGATTGTTCACCCTGCTCTAACGCTGGGTCTATATGATCGTTGTTTCTGCCAAGGCAGGATTTGGGGCGGGGCTTACGCCGCTGCTTTGACTGCTTCTCGAGGGGACAATCCTTCGTTGCGTCCTTCCGTTCCTCGTCATCGTTTTCTTTTGGTGTGTCCACCATATATACGTCATGTGATGAAGTGGGCGTCTGGTGCCTTGTGGGCAGTGGTTCCTATTCGTCTCCTGCATCGTCGTCCATACCGTCGATGTCTTCGGAGTCAAAGTCGAGCATGTCGGTTAAATCATTGACAGTGGCTACTAAGTGGGTGGTGGGTGGGCGACAAATTTCTTCGTCATCCGCATCCCACTCCTGCTGGACATAGTTCGGCCAGGATCCTCCTGACAAGGAGAGAGACCTTAATAAGTTCAGTACGTCGCCGTAGGGCGAGCGCTGAAAAATATCCGCGGAGGTAGACTCCATGATCGGCGCCCAATTGGATTCGATAGGAACGGGCGCAGGCGGTTCGGAGTCCGTGGCCGGAGAAGGATCCGGCAGTTTGACAACACGGCTCTCGTGAAGGGAAAGGTCGATATTCGGCTCGATCGCCGCTGAGGATACGGCCTCCGTGACGGGGTTTATCCACCCGTCCATGGATGGCACAACTTGCTCCGAATTGAGGCTCGGAGCGGCTGCCTGTGCGATCTCCTGAATGCGGTCTGATGGCAGAGCTAAATCATACCCCTCGTGTCCTCGTGGCGCACAAGGCCTGGACTGCATTGCTATCGATGATCGTAGGAGCCATCAAGCCTAATGGCGAAGACACAGAGGAACTCTCAATGAAAGCACCAATGTCGGTGTCAAAACCGGCGGATCTCGAGTAGGGGGTCCCGAACTGTGCGTCTAAGGCGGATGGTAACAGGAGGCAGGGGACACGATGTTTTACCCTGGTTCGGGCCCTCTTGATGGAGGTAAAACCCTACGTCCTGCTTGATTTATTCTTGATGATATGGGTATTACAAGACTAGATCTACCACGAGATCGGAGAGGCTAAACCCTAGAAGCTAGCCTATGGTATGATTGTTGTTCTATATGTTGTCCTACGGACTAAAACCCTCCGGTTTATATAGACACCGGAGAGGGTTAGGGTTACACAAAGTCGGTTACAATGGTAGGATATCTACATATCCGTATCGCCAAGCTTGCCTTCCACGCCAAGGAAAGTCCCTTCCGGACACGGGACGAAGTCTTCAATCTTGTATCTTCATAGTCCAGGAGTCCGGCTGAAGGTATAGTCCGGCCATCCAGACACCCCCTAATCCAGGACTCTCTCAATGATGAAAACTAGCTTGATGATAATTCCCATGTGTCCTCGGGAGCGCTTTCCTTTATATAAGAGTTTGTCCAGGCTTGTCCTTTGCTACAAAAAGGATTGGGCCACCTTACTTCCCCTTGTTTACTTTATTTACTTGTTACCCATTATGAATTACCTTATCACAAAACTATCTGTTGCCGATAATTTCAGTGCTTGCAGAGAATTCCTTACTGAAAACTGCTTGTCATTTCCTTCTTCCCCTCATTAGGTTTGACACTCTTACTTATCGAAAGGACTACGATAGATCCCCTATACTTGTGGGTCATCAAGACTCTTTTCTGGCGCCGTTGTCGAGGACTGAAGCGCTTTGGTAGGTAGAATTTGGTAAGGAAAAATTTATATAGTGTGCTGAAATTTACTGTCACTTGTTACTATGGAAAGTGATCCTTTGAGGGGCTTGTTCAGGTTATCTTCACCCCGACCAGTAGAGCAAAGAGTTGCTCCTCAACCTAATGAACCTACTGAAAATGTTTACTTTGAAATTCCTTCGGGTATGATAGAGAAACTTCTAGCTAATCCTTTTACAGGAGATGGAACATTACATCCCGATATGCACCTAATCTATGTGGATGAATTAAGTTTGTGGATTATTTAAGCTTGCAGGTATGCCCGAGGATGTTATCAGGAAGAAGGTCTTCCCTCTATGTTTGAATGGAAAGGTAAAGACATGATTTAAGCTATGTGATGATATTGGATCATGGAACTACAACCGATTGAAATTGGAATTTCATCAAAAGTTTTATCCTATACATCTGGTTCATCGTGATCATATATCGCGAAGGAGAAAGTGTCACTCAAGCTTGGGGGAGGCTTAAGTCAATTTTATATTCATGCCCCAATCATGAGCTCTCTAGAGAAACTATTATCCAAAAAATTATGCTCGGCTTTCTCTCAATAATCGCTCCATGCTCGATACTTCTTGTATTGGTTCTTTTATAATGAAGACTATTGAATTCAGATGGGGTTTACTGGAAAGAATTAAACGTAACTCTGAAGATTGGGAACTCGATGAAGGTAAGGAATCAGGTATAACACCTAAGTTTGATTGTGTTAAATCTTTTATGGATACCGATGCTTTTCGTGAATTTAACACTAAATGTGGACTTGACTCTGAGATAGTAGCTTCTTTATGTGAATCATTTGCTAGTCATGTTGATCTCCCTAAGGAGAAGTGGTTTAAATATCATCCTCCCATTGAAGTAAAGGTAGTTGAACCTATTAAAGTTAAATAAAAGACTATCACTTATAATGTTGATCCTATTGTTCCTTCCGCTTATATTGATAAACCACCTTTCCCTGTTAGAATAAAGGATCATGTAAAGCTCCAACTGTGGTTCGTAAGAGTAATGCTAGAATATCTACACCCTTTGAGAAAATTAAAGTTGAACCTAGTATTGCTATGGTTAAGGATCTCTTGGTCAATAATATTTATGGGCATGTTATTTACTTATGTGATGAAGCTGCTAGAATTGCTAGACACGATACTAAAAATAAACATAGACCTGTTGTTGGTGTTGGGGAACACAGTAATTTCAAAAAAAATCCTACGCACACGCAAGATCATGGTGATGCATAGCAACGAGAGGGAAGAGTGTTGTCCATCTACCCTGGTAGACTGTAAGCGGAAGCATTTTGACAACGCGATTGATGTAGTCGTACGTCTTCATGATCGACCGATCCTAGCACCGAAGGTATGACACCTCCGTGATCTGCACACGTTCGGCACGGTGACATCCCACGAACTCACGATCCAGTTGAGCTTCGAGGGAGAGCTTTGTCAGCACGACGGCGTGATCAAGGTGATGATGATGCTACCGGAACAGGGCTTCGCCTAAGCACCACTACGATATGACCGAGGTGGATTATGGTGGAGGGGGCACCGCACACGGCTAGAAACAATCAACTTGTGTGTTCTAGGTGCCCCTGCCCCCGTATATAAAGGAGCAGGGGGGAGGCCGGCCGGCCTTGGGGCGCGCCAAGGAGAGGGGGGAGTCCTCCTCCTAGTGAGAGTAGGACTCCCCTTTCCTAGTTAAACTAGGAAGGAGGAAGGGGAAAGGAAGAAGAGGGAGAGAGGGAGGAAAGAGGGGGCGCCGCCCCCCTCCTTGTCCAATTCAGACTCCCAAGGGGGGGCGGCCAGCCCTAGGCCTTCTGCTCTCTCTCCCACAAGGCCCATGTTGGCCCATTAGTTCCCCCGGGGGTTCCGATAACCCCCCCCCCCCCCCCCGGCACTCTGATAAATATCCGGTGACCCCCAGAACTCATCTGGTGTCTGAATATAGTCGTCCAATATATCAATCTTTATGTCTCGACCATTTCGAGACTCCTCGTCATGTCCGTGATCACATCCAGGACTCCGAACTATCTTCGGTACATCAAAACACATAAACTCGTAATACCGATCGTCACCGAACGTTAAGCATGCGGACTGTCGGGGATATACCCCGCGGTATGACCCGGCCAGATGTATAACCCGGCCGGACTTGGCGACTCACTAATGACCCGCCCTGACTGAACGACTCACTAAGTGATCCGCCCGAGCCTGACGACTTATGGGTGACCAGGCAAGCGGATCAAAGGAGCGACAAGACCCGGGGGCCCAAGAGGCTCAAGGCCCAGAAGGCCGGCTACGTTATGGTAGGCCGGCTTAAGAGGAAAGGCGTGAGGAATATCTCCTTTACGAGGAAGCAAGACCCGGACTTGTAATCAACTTGTAAGAGAAGATAGACTAATCCTAGTCCTACTAGGACTCCACATGTAACCCGCCCCTCTAACTTATATAAGGAGGGGCAGGGCTCCCCAAGAGGGACAGGCAACAAGAAACAATATCTAGGGCTAGACACCAAGAGGAGAGCCGGCTTACGGCGACTTCCTCATAATCATAATGAGACCTAGCCACAAACAGCATGTAGGGTTATTACCGGATGATGTTTCCCGGGGCCCGAAGCTGTCTAAATCCTCGTATTGTGTGTTGAGTCTCTCGATTCCGCTCAACCCCATCAAGCTACCACATAGATGCGTTGGCCTCGCGACTAAGTCCTTACACTAGAACATCTGCCGTGACAATTCCACGACACGGACCCTACGGGTTTGAGAACTATGTAGACATGACCGAGACATGTCTCCGGTCAATAACCAATAGCGGAACCTGGATGCTCATATTAGCTCCTACATATTCTATGAAGATCTTTATCAGTCAAACCGCTTAACAAGATACATTGTTCCCTTTGTCATCGGTATGTTACTTGCCTGAGATTCGATCGTCGGTATCTCAATACCTAGTTCAATCTCATTACCGGCAAGTCTCTTTACTCGTTTTGTAATGCATCATCCCGCAACTAACTCATTAGTCACATTGCTTGCAAGGCTTATAGTGATGTGCATTACCGAGAGGGCCCAGAGATACCTCTCCGACAATCGGAGTGAAAAATCCTAATCTCGATCTATGCCAACTCAACAAACACCATCGGAGACACCCGTAGAGCACCTTTATAATCACCCAGTTACGATGTGACATTTGGTAGCACACAAAGTGTTCCTCTGGTATTCGGGAGCTGCATGATCTCATAGTCATAGGAACATGTATAAGTTATGGAGAAACCAATAGCAACAAACTAAACGATCATCGTGCTAAGATAACGGATGGGTCAAGTCAATCACATCATTCTCTAATGATGTGATCCCGTTAATCAAATGACAACTCATGTCTATGGTTAGGAAAAAAGTGCATTGAATACTATGAGAAGTTTGATTCCTTATGATTGTTTTTGAGACATGAGGATGGTGATATTAGAGTCATGCTAGTGAGTAATTGTGGATTGTAGAAATAATTATGTTAAAGTTTGTGATTCCTGTAGCATGCACGTATGGTGAACTGTTATGTGATGAAGTTGGAGCATGATTTATTTATTGATTGTACTCCTTATGAGTGGCGGTCGGGAACGAGCGATGGTCTTTTCCTACCGATCTATCCCCTAGGAGCATGCGTGTAGTACTTTGTTTCGACAGCTAATAGACTTTTGCAATAAGTATGTGAGTTCTTTATGGCTAATGTTGAGTCCATGGATTATACGCACTCTCACCCTTCCACCATTGATAGCCTCTCTAGTACCGCGCAACTTTCGCCTGTACCTTACACCCACCATATACCTTCCTCAAAAGAGCCACCATAACTACCTATGATGGCATTTCCATAGCCATTCCGAGATATATTGCCATGCAACTTTCCACCTTTTCATTTATTATGACACGCTTCATCATTGTCATATTGCTTTGCCTGATCATGTAGTTGACATTGTATTTGTGGCAAAGCCACCTTTCATAATTTTATACATGTCACTCTTGATCATTGCACACCCCGGTACCCCGCCGGAGGCATTCATATAGAGTCATATATTTGTTCTAGTATCAAGTTGTAATTATTGAGTTGTAAAGTAAATAAAAGTGTGATGATCATCATTATTAGAGTATTGTCCCATGTGAGGAAAGGATGATGGAGACTATGATTCCCCCATAAGTCGGGATGAGACACTGGACGAAAAAAAGAGAAAAAAGAGGCCAAAGAGCCTAAAATAAAAAAAATGAGAGAAAAAGAGAGAAGGGCAATGCTACTATCCTTTTACCACACTTGTGCTTCAAAGTAGCACCATGATCTTCATGATAGAGAGTCTCCTATTTTGTCACTTTCATATACTAGTGGGAAATTTTTGTTATAGAACTTGGCTTGCATATTCCAATGATGGGCTTCCTCAAATTGCCCTAGGTCTTCATGAGCAAGCGAGTTGGATGCACACTCACTTAGTTTATTTTTGAGCTTTCATACACTTATAGCTCTAGTGCATCTGTTTCATGGTAATCCCTACTCACTCACATTGATATCTAGCCCGTTAATACGCCTAGTTAATGTGAGACTATCTCCTTCTTTTTGTCTTCTCCACAACCACCATATTCTATTCCACCTATAGTGTTATATCCATGGCCCATGCCCATGTATTGCATGAAAGTTTAAAAGGTTTGAGAATATCAAAAGTATGAAACAATTACTTGGCTTGTCATCGGGGTTGTGCATCATTTGAATATTTTGTGTCATGAAGATGGAGCATAGGCAGACTATATGATTTTGTAGGGATAACTTTCTTTGGCCATGTTATTTTGAGAAGACATGATTGCTTTATTAGTATGCTTGAAGTATTATTGTTTTTATTTCAATATTAAACTTTTGTTTTGAATCTTATGGATATGAATATTCTTGCCACAATAGAGAAAATTACATTGATAAATATGTTAAGTAGCATTCCACATCAAAAATTCTGTTTTTGTCATTTACCTACTCGAGGACGAGCAGGAATTAAACTTGAGGGTGCTTGATACGTCTGATGACCCACAAGTATAGGGGATCTATCGTAGTCCTTTCGATAAGTAAGAGTGTCGAACCCAACGAGGAGCGGAAGGAAATGACAAGTGGTTTTCAGTAAGGTATTCTCTGCAAGCACTGAAATTATCGGTGACAGATAGTTGTATGAGGAGATAATTCGTAACGAGTAACAAGTAACAAAAGTAAACAAGGTGCAGCAAGGTGGCCCAATCCTTTTTGTAGCAAAGGATAAGCCTGAACGAACTCTTATATAAAGCAAAGCGCACCCGAGGACACATGGGAATTGTTGTCAAGTTAGTTTTCATCATGCTCATATGATTCGTGTTCGTTACTTTGATAATTTGATATGTGGGTGGACCAGCGCTTGGGTGCAGCCCTTCCTTAGACAAGCCTCCCACTTATGATTAATCCCTCTCGCAAGCAGCCGCAACTACGAAAGAAGAATTAATATAAATCTAACCATAGCATGAAACATATGGATCCAAATCAGCCCCTTACCAAGCAACGCATAAACTAGGGTTTAAGCTTCTGTCACTCTAGCAACCCATCATCTACTTATTACTTCTCAATGCCTTCCCCTGGGCCCAAATAATGGTGAAGTGTCATGTAGTCGACGTTCACATGACACCACTAGAGGAAAGACAATATACATCGCATCAAAATATCAAACAAATACCAAATTCACATGACTACTTATAACAAGACTTCTCCCATGTCCTCAGGAACAAACATAACTACTCACAAAGTATGTTCATGTTCATAATCAGAGGAGTGTTAATTATCATTAAGGATCTAAACATATGATCTTCCACCAAATAAACCAACTAGCATCTACTACAAGGAGTAATCAACACTACTAGCAACCCACAGGTACCAATCTGAGGTTTTGAGACAAAGATCGGATACAAGAGATGAACTAGGGTTTGAGAGGAGATGGTGCTGATGAAGATGTTGATGGAGATTGACCCCCTCTCGATGAGAGGATCATTGGTGATGACGATGTCTTCGATTTCCCCCTCCAGGGAGGCCCGGCAGAACAGCTCCGCCGGAGCCCTAGATTGGTTCTGCCCAAGTTCTGCCTCGAGGCGACGGCGCTTCGTCTCGAAAGCTTCCTTCTGTTTTTTTCCAGGTCAAAACACATCATATAGTAGAAAATCGGCATCCGGGGCCTGCCAGGTGGCCCACAATGCTACATGTCCCCGGTCAGCTTCGGCAACATGGCGTGCAATAATTGCGGGAAGAGAGGCTCTTGATGTTGTCTTAATAAAATGAATTGGTGATGGTACCTCTGTCTCTGCATAGAATGACAAATGGATACCAGGCACTATTTCCATGAAGCCCTTGTTGAAGCCAGCCAATACCAATGTAGACAGAGTTGCAGATTTGATAGATACAGATTTGGTATGTGGAGGCAACAACTCGTTCGTGACACATTCATTGCACCTGATGCGGAGGCGATCCTTAATATTCCTATCAGTGTGAATGGAGGTGAGGACTCTCTAGCTTGGGCTTTTGAGAAGTCAGGCAACTACACTGTTAAATCGGCGTACCGTATTCTTGTGACTCAGAAAGAGCCTTTAGCTCTCGAGGAAGGATGGCTACCGGCACCTCAGAGGATGATAAACAGATGTGGAATGCCTTATGGAAGCTCAACGTTGTTCCCAAAGTGTGTGTATTCTGGTGGAGGGTCCTTCGTGGAATTCTTCCCGGCGAATGCACCCTGAAGAGACGACACATAGCAGAAACTGACAGATGTAAAATCTGTCTTGCGATGGGAGAAGACCTAAAATATGCATTGATTCACTGCTCACATGCATCCAGATTTTGGGACGAAGCTAAGGCGTGGTTTGGGATCAGTCTCCCGCGACTACACCCTGCCACTTGGGCCAGGGATATCTTATGTGATCAACGATTCACTAACAGAGATCGAGCCATCATTATTATACGGTAATGTGGAGTGTTTGGCACTCACGGAACCGAGTGAAGCACGGTGAAGACGCTCTGGATCCTGTGAATGCAGCAAGAAGGACCAAACAAGCCATGGCGATTCTTGAGTTGCCCAGAACTACGCCGTTGATGCTTCCGGGGCATGGCTGGAGGCCTCCGGAACAAGGCGTAATCAAGATATCTACAGATGGTGCGCTGAATTTTGCTGACGACCAAGGAGGAGGTGGTGGTATTGCTCGTTCGGACACTGCCCTACTCGCGGCGTGGTGCAAACCCTACCCAGACATCTCTGACCTGTTCGTTATGGAAGCTTCTTCTATCCAAGGTTTTGGTTACCGGTCGAAATTTCAAGATTTCCCATGGTTACCGCGTATTTCCGTGCCCCTCGGTAAATCGCCATACCGAGCAAAAAATACCATTTTTCTGAAATTTTTGAATTTAAACACTCGATTTACAGTAAAGTACGTAGGATCTAAATAATGCCATGAGAGTTGGTTCTGGCATGTTGGTAGCAACCTAGTTCCTGTTTTGAGAGGTCTCTGGTTTGAATATTCGTTCATTCACTTATTTGAATTCAAAATTCAACTATAAAATTCGCTTGAAATATTCTCGGTATTTTTTGATATTTCTCGGTAACCGTGGTAACCACATTTACCCGTCCCCCTCGGTAAAATTGCCTCATTCGGTAACCAAAACCTTGCTTCTATCCAAGATGGTGCCAAATTCGCCAAGCTGAGAGGTTTTACGCATGTGATAATGAAGACTGGTTGTCTGGAGTTTGTTTCACTCTGGAACACTCGCCACAATTCTCGTTCGATTGTGGCTCCTATTTTAGATGAAATTGGAGAGCTAGCTAGGGATTTTATCCTGTTTGATATTCATCATGTAATCATGTCAGCAAACATTTCGGCTCATCTTTGTGCTAAACGTGCTTGCACTTTAAATATGACCGAATGCTGGCTTGAAAATACTCCAAGCTTTCTAATGACCAGCATGTTGGCTGATTGTCCTAGGAGTGCTTTCTTTTAATAAAGCTCTTTAAATTGCCTGCAAAAAAAACATTATAGGATTCAGCAGCCAAAAACTTGGCCAGCGGGCGGCATGCCTGCATGCCCCGCCCGGCTGCTTTTGGCGGTAGTAATGCTGAAGTCAACGCCGCTCAGATGCATGGCAGGGCCGTGGTGGCCGGCCCCTTCCCTGTGACTATGAGGCCGGTGGCGCTACGGTCCAGGACGTACGTGGCCGGCAATCCCGCCATTGCCGCCGCCGCGCATGCCGCTGTGGTGTTCCCGTCTCGAAGGGGACGAAGGAAGAGACGTGAACGGCGCACGGCGGCTGAGTACGCCTGCGCGGATGTAAGTGCACGTGCTGGCAGTGCTGCGGCTGGTGCTCGAACGTGACACGGTATGGAGTGGCAAGCATGCATGGCATGCCCGGCCCGTGCCGCTCCTGCCGGTGGCAACGCTGAAGTCAGCACCGATCAGACGCATGGGAGGGCCGTTGGCCGGCCGGCCCCTCCCCTCGCTCTCTGATATGTTTCTCCTCCTGTGAGGCTGGTGCGGTCGAGGACATAATAAGCGGGCGGCAATCACGCCATGCTGGCCGGCGTGCACGCCGCTGCGGTGTTCCCGTTTCCAAAGGACGAGACGAACGCACATGGCTGTTATCAACATGACTTTTTATGAGGGGGCTCGGTACGAGCCCTTAGCTACTACCGGCCCGGCTGCTTTTGGCGGTAGTATTTCTCAAGGACTGAGAAATATAGCTGTTTCCAAGTGGATGCTAAGAAATGTCTGATCTGAACATCGAGATTTGAGCAAATGCGAAGAGGTAGCGAAGTCTTCTTCATTGCTATCAGTATCCGCTGAGTAGATACAGAACTTTTCTTTTTGCGAAAAGAGTAGATATAGAACTACTTTTTAAAGTTTTTTTAACCTCTCTTTTTTTAGGAAATGCCGTCATGGCTTGATTGGGCTTTCCATTTTTACAGAGAAATCAGATTGTTTTCCTAATGCGTCCATGCGGGCCAAGCCGGCCCCAGGTACTCACCACATATTATGCGAAAAAAGGGTACTCACCATATAAAATAAACAAAGCAAATACACTCTACGCCCAGCAAGTCCTGGTAAAAAAACAAAGCAAATACATTCCAGGCCCAGTGGGCCGCAAGCGTATCAAGGAAAGACCTGGGCGGGAGAACTCATATCTTGGGAGTTAAACTGAGCTAATTAAGTAGGGAGTTAAACAAGTGCATGCACCCAGTCACATCCCATGTTGGGAGGAGATGTTTTCGTCGATTACGAAAATGTCTGTGACAACTTCATCAATTTTAAAATATTATGTCAGCTCAGTATCTCGAATGTGCTCGTGTGTGCACGTGTTCATAGGAAGGAGTCCATGTGGCATTTGCGGTTGTAATGTGTTCAAAAAAAAGTAATGCACCATATAACACGCCTAAAAGAATTGCGCCACGGAGGAATGAATGTATGTACGGGCGTGCGATGAGTAGCAGATCGGCCGGCTGGCTGCCCGGCGTTGCGCCCGCGGACTGCGGCGTCGCCGGCCAGCACGTACGTACCGTACGGTTGACTCGCTAAACGCGTGCGCGGCTACGCAACAGTGACGCGGCCCGGCCTGTCACCTACGTACGTACGTGCATGCATGCACGGGCCGCAGCTGTGGCTTGGATAGCAAGCAAGCAAGCACTGTTGGTGTTGGAAAACTAGCGCAACAACGCACGCCTGCACAGTGCTCACGCTACACGGACAACACTATACGTGCATCCGAGTTGCGAGTTGCGACTTGCGAGAGGGACATACATCGATCACTGCAATCACTGCCGTATCGCCAAGACCATGCACTACGTTCTCCCACTGTTCACGGCTCGCCATTTCCGGGTCGACGCCGCCGGCCAGCCGGGGGCGCGCGCGTAGAGCCGCTCGATCTAGCAAATAAACGCCGGGCGTCGAACCGCGCCAGAGACAAGCCAAAAACATGCACGTACGATCGGCGATGGCGCGCGCGTGGGTGGCAATTGATGGGAAGACCCCGGGCGCGGCAGGCCGACAGAGGAATTGAAGCCGCGAACTGTTCACTCGACCGAGTTAAACCAGGCCACAGATAATGAGTCAATCAGTCAATCCGAACACGCGATCGCGACGTCACGTCGATCAATCCCCTCGATCCAAAGGTCCAATCGTGTCTTTTTTGTTTTTTCAATCGTGTTAACGGTTTTGTTGAAATCATGTGTGATGGTACGTAAGTTGCCCTTTGGGGCAGCCCTAGCAGCCGTTTGATCTCACTTGAACGCGACATCTTGCCCGCTAGACCATGTATTTATATACATTCGTAATAATGTTGTCAAATAAGATATATTTTTTTGCAGGATTGTCAAATAAGATTTTGACACACTCAAATCGTAGGTATTTTATTCTTATGCATACATATATAACATATCACTCCTCAATTGCCTGAAATGCCAAATCGTGTCAGTTTATTCTTGTGGGACGGAGAAGCAGCCCCTCGTGTCCGAGTCGGGAGCCACGCCACCGCCCATGGCATCCCGGCAAGGCCTCGTTAGGAACGAGCCAGAGCCGGCAACGATGTGGTGGGCTACAACATCGTGGGTGGCCAGTCAAAGGCTTGACAGGTTTGGGTGGACTGGCCTTTTTCCATGTCAGCCGCTGGTCGGATTGGACGAAGCCCAAGCTGGAGAAGGGACGTCATGGAGTCTAGTGCCGTTACCGGTGAGGGTTCGGACATGACAGCGCCGAAGGCCGTGAACGGAGGAGAGGGTTGGATCAAGGTGCGTTGCCGGGATAAAATGGAAAAAGAAGATTATCTAACTGTTTG
Organism: Triticum urartu; assembly: GCF_056163025.1. Taxonomy (NCBI): domain Eukaryota; kingdom Viridiplantae; phylum Streptophyta; class Magnoliopsida; order Poales; family Poaceae; genus Triticum; species Triticum urartu. The sequence goes on from NC_141879.1 coordinate 689,600,082, forward strand.
TTGCCAAATCAACTAAAACTGGGGAAAATCAGTCGGCCTGGCGTTTAGGCAGTGCCATAAAATATGGATAACAGAAATTGATGCCAATCATGTTGCAATTTTGGTCCATCCCTTGCCCTCCATGCACCATGGAGTATTTTGGCTGAGCATGCATATATGCGCCACACGTTTGCATGATACAGTATAAATGTACTCCCGAATTAACCAAATTTATGCTACACTTGAATGTGCTGTCATAGCCTTTGGAGGCAGCCGAATCGGCCAAACCATATGGTTCGAGCTCCCAACCTCCAACAAATGGAGGAACTCAACTAACCACTAGAGCTGACAACTGTTGCTGAACAAGTGAACCGCAAAACGTTTAAGCACTAAATACATCGCAGAATCCAAAAAAATGAATTTTCTGAAAAGTGAAGGAATCTTTAAAAATCTAGAAATGTTTGAAGGTCTGACATTTGAACAACTCGAACAAATTTTGAAATTCTTTTTTCTTAAAGTGTGAACATTTTTTGATAGGAACAATTTATAAAAATCATGGACATTTTCTCAAAAAGGCAAACATTCTTTGAATTTTGAGAACAAAATTAATAGTGGCAACATTTTTTGAAATTTTGAACAATTTTGCGAAAGCACAAACAATTTTTAAAATTACCTAACATTTTTTGAACATGCAAATATTTTTTTACGTTTCGGAAAAAAAATTAAAACCATAAAAAATTTCAAATCCCCCAAAATAATTTAATTTATGTAAAAAAATAACCGAAAAGGAATGGCAGTGTGACAGATCAAACACCGTAACTCCTGCTATTAATCGTTTTTCACTAGCCACACGAACTAATAAGCTTTAACTTCTAACTAAAAACACAGACTACATGAACTACCGGTTGTTTTCTCACTTTTTCTTTTTCTTTTTTCAGTTGTTTTTATTTCTTTTCATTTTTTCGGTTTACCTTTTTGATTTCTTATTGTGCTTTCAAAAAATGCTCCTTCTTTTTAATTTTTTGTTATACATGAATTTATCTTTATATGTTTTGTATTTATATTGAATTTTTTTAAAACGGGAACGTTTTTTGAAAAAAATTGCTTTTTTTAGTTTTGTCGATAAAAAAGGCTGATAAATGGCCGAACGTGTCGCAACTTGCATACAATGTCAGAAGTCGTTCAAACTTGCATTGATGCCTATCATGGGCATGCCCACCTAGCGACACAAGTTGAGATCATTTCAAGGATATCCAAAAACACCACGTTCAACGGAGCATGTTCGGGTAGACAAAGGGTCTGTTTGAGAGCACACTTTTTTTTCAAGATCCTTGAAATGGCCTCAATTTTTCTCCATGGCCTTGTATGAAAAACTCAAGGCACAATGCCAAGTTGTTTTGGTTTCGACAAATTATGCATTTCTGGAGTTTTCCTAGTAAAACAAGGCCGATAAAATTGTCGAATGTGTCGCAACTTACATACGGTGTCGGAAATCCTTCAAACCAGAGATGGATGCCTACCATGAACATGATCACCTTCTTGCAAAAGTTGGGATCATTTGAAAGATGCCAACAAATAGACCATGTTCAATGAAGAGTGTGCGGGTAGGCTAGAAGAGTCCGTTTGAGAGCACCTCGTTTCTCGACATCTCTTAACTATAGTTAATTTTTTTTCATGGCCTTGTTTGACCAATTCAAGTCACCCTGCCATGTTGTTTGGATTTTTGACAAGTTTTGCATTTTCTGGAGTTTTCTCGGTGCAAAAAGGCTGATAAATGGCCGATCGTGTCGCATCTTGCATACGGTGTCAGAAATCATTCAAACCTGACATGTATGCCTACCATGGGCATGCTGACCTACTTGAAGTTGGGATTATTTGAAAGATGTCCAAATAGACCATGTTCAACAGTGAGTGTCCGGGTAGGCCAGAAGGGTCCGTTAGGAAAAAATTGTTTCTTGACATCCCTTAAATGACCCCAATTTTTTAAATGGCCTTGTATGACCAGTCAAAGGCACCATGCCCAGTTATTTTGTTTCTCGACAAGTTTTGCATTTTCTAGAGTTTTCTCGGTTAAAAAAGGCATGCCCACCTGCTTGCAACCAAGCATGGTCAGACATATCGCAACTTGCATACGTTGTCGAAAGTCATTCAAACCAGGCATGAATGCCTATCATGGGCATGCTGACCTGCTTACAAAAGTCGGGATCATTTCAAGGATGTTCAAAAATGGACCATGTTCAACAAAGAATGTTTGGGTCCATTTGAGAACACGTTGTTTTCCGACATTTGTCGGATGGCTTCAAAAAAAAATCACCAATTTCTATGAGTAATTTAAGGCATCATGCCAAGTTATTTGAGTTTTTGACAAGTTTTGCATTTTTTGGGGTTTTCTCGGTGAAAAAGCGTCGATAAATGGTCGGACTTGTCGCAACGTGCAATCGATGTCGAAAGTCGTTCAAACTAGTCATGGGTGCCTCATATGTATGTACCATCCTATTGCAAGAATTTGGGGTCATTTATCTATAGTCTAAAAAACCACCTGTTTTTTTGGTGAGAACTAAAAAACCACCGGTTGAGACAAGTGTGCATTTGGAATTCCGAACAATGTTTCAAATTTTTAAACATGGCGCAATTTTTTGAAGGATTTGATTTTTTGCATATTTTCAAACATTGCTTGCTTTTAAGAATTTATTCACAATATTCAAGAAATGTAAAAAAAATCAAAAGCTGTCTGGAGTCTGCGTTGTATTTGGGGTGTTTTTTGCTTTGTTTCCTGGGAATTGCAAACCTGATCTGGTCATCCCTAAAATCTTCCTGGAAGGTGTTTGGATGGTGTCCTGAAAAGGTTAATGTTTTTTTTGCGGGTGTGAAAAAGTTAATGTTTGGCTGGTCTGGCAGTTCTAAATGTGTGATTAGCTCGGGCTAGTGAAAAAAACAAAATAAAGAAAGCAGGTTGAGTCCAATCATGTGCGATGAGCAGCATGGCCAACCCTGTGAATATTTTTTAACTACTAGTGGACAAAGCAGTAAGCTCAGGCAGGAATCAATCCGACATACACTAGCTTGCCTGCCCAGGCAAAACTGCCCACCGTTTTCAGGCATTGTGTCAAGGCCTTTAACCAAAATACCCCTTAATTCTTAACCTTGCACGTTCCATTTTTCTTTATTGAACAGTTGTTAGCTCAACTGGTAGCTGTGATGCACCAGCAACGTGGAGGTCGGAGGTTCAAATAGCCGATTGTTGGCCTTATTGTTAAGGCTCTTTCCAACCGAATTTGGTGTCGATCTGATGTGATAAAAGGAAAACTACCATTAATTTGTCAGACTGGTCGTAATGATAGTATCATATCTAGTATCATGCATGCTAACTAGACTATTTTACTGAGGTGACATAGAATTAAATGAAAAAAGAGAGTGTTAAGTATCATATCATGATACTGTATCATATTAAATGATATGCTACTATGTGTCATGCATGGCAATAAATAAAGTTACCTATGATACTAATATATGATATTGTGCATTACGAAGGTAGTATCATATCTTAATATCATGTGCATGATATTAAGATATGATACTACCCATTACAAGCAGCCTCGTGTATTTCTTTATCGATCAAGGACAAGAACAATGAGGAATGCAATAAAACAAGAGCAGAGGTCGATTGATGCACCATTAAGGCCGAAACCACTGCGGTGAGTAAATATTTTTGCAGCCCCGCGCAATTAATACTCATGAAGACATCCTAATTACTACTACTACGAGATCACTGCGAAGATCTTCTGCCCTGATATATTTGCTGCATGCATCGATCCTGCATGCCTGTCGGATATATAGATAGCTGCTGCTGCACTGGCTCAGTACGTACTAGTACATCCTGGAGCCAATTTACGCGCAGGGGAATATATTCAATCTATCAATCAATATACAATACACGTACATATCATTAGCCCCAGGGGAAATCCGCGCGAGAAATTTGTATCCTAGCCTGCCAGCCGCAGGGTAATTGCCATTTGCCACCTTGTAGTACGTGCCTGGAGACGTATAGTACTCCACATATATTTGTTTAATCAGTTTAATAAGACTGGGTCCTGCGTCTTGTTCTTGTGTGTCTCAAACAAAGGGCCCGGTGCACAGTTAAAATGAAGTAGCTGTGAGGTAATTGTTCGTTGGACCTACCACCTGCTGAGCACTGGCTGGCTCCAAATGGTTTCAGAGAGTTCACTCCATACTCCAGAGTACGTATGAGATGAAGGCCGTGTGGTTGTGCGTGGATAGGTGCATGCACTGATACACACATACGTACTCCAACTTTAAAAGGTTCCCAAAACAGTTGTTACTGCTATGCTAGAAGTACATCACTGCTGACTACTGAGTACTGACCATGTGACCATGCACAGGGTAACAAAACGTTACCCCGTGGACGAAGTACGATCGATCGAACACGTGTACGGTTCGCCGAACACACTGTGCAAATACATCAGTAAAAAAGAAATTGAGCCATGCATGGAGAAACTCCTGCTGATGCAGTGAGGAGACTTAATGACAAGTACGTACTGTACTCAGGATCGTGTATATACATGTCTTGCCATTATGGCATCATGCAAATGTATTAAACCATACGTGCTACGTGCACCTACCTACGTTCTAACGGTTCCCATGTGCCGGCCGGCCCAGTGGCGGATTCACCGTACGGGCACCCTGGGCACGTGCCCGGGCTCGATCCCGTCGGTGTTCTCAACTATAGCGATCTTTCCTAGCCATCGCATGCCTAAAAACGCAAAGAAACACGAAAAAACGATGGAAAATATGTAAACTTTTCTAACTGGGCCAGTTTGGGTGTTTTATGCAGTTTGGGCCTTACTCATACCAGCTAAGCAATCAGATGGGCCACAACAGCCAATAGGCCTTGTTTGCTCGATCAATCCACGCACTGAAGAAGAATCGAACGATCCATCAACAAGTCGCCTGTTCGTCTGCGTACGCAGGAACGCGAGACCTAGTCGTGTCCTACCATCTGCTGCGCAGCTGCGCCTCCAAGGCGGCGATGGCGTGAGGTAGACTGCCGCCAGCAGCCAGATCAATGTCGGACGACAAGATTAGAAGAGGATTAGAAATGACGCACGGCCGGGCCTCGGCTCTGACTCCGGTGGGCGACGGTCAAGATCAGAAGCGTAAGCGGGGGCGCCAAGGCGGCGAATCGTCCGGTACCACCAGTGGGAATTCAACTCCGGCTGGATCGGACGTTGGGTCTTCACCGTCGACACTAGCGAACACTCAACCTGTTCAAGAAGCATCCAGTAGCAGACTGCCAACAATTAGGGCTAGAGGCAAGCGACAGCTAGGTGAGTTATATTTGTAATTTAAGAAGTTGTGCATTGGATTGCTTGCGGACTCTAATTATGCTCGTTAAAATTTCAGAGTTGAGCAGATTTTTTGTTGACACTAGAAGAAATTCACAAGTGGAACCACCACAAGACCCACAACCAAGTGATGTTCATGAACATGGTGACGACGTGATAGATGAGGTTCAGAACTGGATTGAGCAGGAAATGCTGGATGATGACGATGATGATGATGATGATGAGGTGAATTTTGAGGACAAGGACGATGATGAGTTTAATCCGGCTGAAATTGTGTGTGATCCCGCTCATAGGCAACAAAATGCTGATTATCATCCGAATATTCAAGATCAGGTGAGAAGAGCATACATATTGAAGGGTCCAACCCGACCAACTGTCAAATTTGATCGCAAAAAAATTGGTAGCAAGAACCGTGCATTTTCTAAAAATTGGTATAAGAATTATGATTGGTTAGAATATAGTGTGTCCGAGCAAGCTGCATTTTGTTTCTATTGCTTTCTTTTTAAGCAACCAGGAAGTAGTACACATTTTGGTTATGATGTCTTCACCAAAAAAGGATTCAGGGATTGGAAGCATGCATATCAGGCATTGCCTGTTCATGTTGGTGGGGTAAATAGTGCGCACAACAAGGCAAGATTGCATTATGATGATTTTCGTAATCAAAGGCAAAGCGTGTCTAGTAACTTTGCTAGGTCAACCAAGGAGTCTGAAGTACTTTACAAAATTCAGTTGCACACTTCTCTGGGTTGTGCAAGATATCTCATTGCTCAAGGCTTGGCTTTTCGTGGGCATGATGAAAGTTCAACTTCACTGAACAAGGGTAACTTCCGTGAGATGGTAGATTGGCATAAAGCTAGAGATGAGAAAGTGAGGCATGCTTTTGACCATGGTAGTAGAAACTGCAAGATGCTTGCTGCTGAAATTCAAAAAGATCTTGCAAAGTGTTGCGCAGAAGAGGTCACCAAAGCAATCATGAGAGAAATTGGTGATAAGAAATTCTCTGTGCTTATCGATGAATCACGTGATATATCTGTCAAAGAGCAAATGGCGGTGATGTTGAGGTTAGTAGTGGTTTATTATCCATTTTAATTGTTATTTCATAGTTGTTTTCTACTTTTATTTAACCTTGTTACAAAAATCTTGATGTAGGTATGTCAATGATAAAGGGAAGGCCGTGGAACGATTTCTCTCTCTGTACCATGTCAGTGAGACTACATCAGAGGCACTAAAGGTAGCTCTTGTTGACATTCTTGATCATCATAAGTTATCCATTCATAGTCTACGAGGGCAAGGATATGATGGAGCTTCAAATATGAGAGGTGAATTTAATGGTTTGCAAAAGAAAATTCTTGATGAGAACCCTTATGCCTTTTATGTGCATTGCTTTGCACATCGTTTACAATTGGTGGTTGTCTCGGTCGCTAGTTGTTGCTCCTATATTCATGATTTGTTTGAATATGTCTCCTTAATTGTGAGCACAACTACTGTATCTTGCAAGAGAAGGGATTCACTGAGGGAGGAACGTCATCAAAATATCTTAGATCAGCTTGAGAGCGGTAAGATATTTAGTGGAAGAGGTTTGAACCAAGAAACAAATTTAGCAAGACCCGGGGATACTAGATGGGGTTCACACCATACAACTTTGCTTCGTTTGAGTCAAATGTGGAAGTCGGTCATATATGTGCTTCGTGAGGTCAATGATGAAGGGCGCGGACCGTCTCAAGCGGCGGGTTTGATAGAGATAATGGAGAGTTTCAAATTTGCTTTCGTATTGCATCTTATGATAAAGTTGCTTGCTATCACAAATGAACTCTCACAAGTCTTGCAGAGAAAAGATATAAACATTGTTAATGCCATTGAACTAGTTGGTGATGTCAAAGCTCGGTTGGCCTCTATGAGAGAAAGTGGTTGGGAAAGCTTGTTCGATGAAGTCCAACACTTTTGTGTCACCAAAGGTATTCCGGTGCCCGGTATGAATGAAAGAATACCGGTCCGAGGTCGTTCAAGGCTTGATGGTGTGACTTACACCAATCTTCATTTCTATCGAGTTGAGATCTTCTATGTTGCCATTGACAAGATATGCACTGAGATGAATCATCGCTTTAATGAAGCATCTTCAAATATAATAGTGGCCTTCTCATGCCTTCATCCAAAAAATTCCTTCTCCAAGTTTGATGTTGACAAGCTTGCTAGCTTAACTGAAGTTTATCATGGAGATTTCTCTAGTGGTGATCGTGCAATCATAAGAGACGAACTTCAGACCTACATTCTTTATGTACGAAGGCATGAGGCCTTTTCTTCTTGTAAAGATATTGAAAGTTTAGCTACAACGATGGTTGAAACTGAGAAACATTTGGTTTTCCCACTGGTGTACAGAATCATAGAGTTGGCTTTGTTATTGCCAGTCTCAACGGCATCGGTCGAAAGAGCTTTCTCGGCAATGAAGATTATCAAATCTAAATGGCGCAGCAAGATGAATGATACATGGTTTAATGACTTGATGATTTGCTACACCGAGCGGGAGATTTTTAAAGGACTTGATGATGATGCTATTATTAAACGGTTTCAAGCCATGAAGTATCGGAAAGGGCAATTGCCCAGGTCCAATTAGCATATCACTGGTACGCTCCATTCTATCTAATGTGTTTAATTTCAATGAAAATTATATAAATTATTAATGTGTTTTATCTTGTAGATTCTCTTGTGTGCACAAGGATGAACGTTGGAGATTGGACTATTGTTGTTGAGGTGTCGAAAGGTTAGGTTGTGTGACTAGTGTTTGGAGAGTTATTTGGTATTGTATTCCTGTTTTTATTTACTTCTATGATCTATAAAAAATTAGTGTGTATATTGCACATGACATTTATCCAAATATATGATACTTATTGTGTCTGATAGACAAAAGTAAATTTTAGCTTACGGCGTGTCCGGGCTTTAGCAATTTGCTGGCTCCGCCACTGGGCCGGCCCCTGCGCCGATACCAAGTTGGCACGTACACGTACGCGTAAGTAAGTGCATTTCGATCGGTTTCCCGCGTTAAGGCCACGGCCGGCTACGTGTGTGCGTGCGTACACCATGCGTGCACGTGATGCGATCATGGGGGTGCGTGTCTTGGGCTAGCTAGCTAGCTCGACCGACCGATCAATATATAATGCACCTACGTACGTACCGTCGACAAGTATATACTCGCGTAAATATAGGATCTATGCGTATGTCGCACACTGTAGATCGACGTATGACCCCTAGCAACCTCTAGCTACCCTATGGCTACAAAAGTTACTCCAGTATTGATGGTCAATGAAGTTCATATGATGGAACCATCGGTTGATATGCACTGGCGTATCTAACGATATGTATGCATGGATCTGTGAACAGTGGACTTGCTTGTGCTAGGGCAAAGGACGCGCTACTCCGGCCGCCGCCACCTAGCCTAGCCCCGACTTAACTGCCTCTGAGGCCAAATCTCTGTGAAGAGGATCCTGCCCCCACGGAATTCAATGGTAATGTAACTAATGCATGCATCCAGGCATGTCAGCATGTAGTTCCAGTTAATAATGTCGTAATGATATCTACCGTTGATCCATCCAGCTTTGTCTCCTTGTCCTTATTTTCTTTCCTTTGTTTCTTGCATACAAATACCAGGAGAGATAGTCGTTAGGCCCGGCCAATTTAAAATTGTGTGTGTGTGTGTGCGCGAGAGAGAGAGAGAGAGAGAGAGAGAGAGAGAGAGAGAGAGAGTACGTCGTGCGTACATGGAAGCCATACATGGTGTACAAAGTAGTGGGATCGATGGAACATGCGCACGCGATGACATGCAAGTCAACGAGCAGCTAGCTAGGCAGCCATTCATGCATGCAACGCAAGCTTAAATACCAAACATCGATGGATACATTTGGGTGTACGTTTGCACGAAAGATCCATTGGTGGCCGACGACATGAATAGACAATTAATCATCGAGCAATGTCGCCTACACCACGTGCATGCGTACGTCGTACGTGCGCGATCATTCCTTTGGCGCGTGTACGTGGTAACCACACGCAAGCACGTAGTACTACTACGCATGTCCGTACACGTATGTAGAGCAGCTGCTCGATGTGGTTCTGCCATATAATATTCTAGTCTGTGTGTTTCTAAGCTCCGAGATGTCATGTTAATTTGTTTTAAGGGATGCGACGAACATCACGCATACATGCTACGCCAATTACTATAGTACTCCCACCGTCCCATAATATAAGAATATTTTTAACATAGTGAAATCTTTAAAAGTATTATATTTAGAAATCTCTAGTAATTAGCGTAGCATGTACTATAGTTAAAAATGTTCTTATATTATGGGACGGTGAAAAACATATACTCCTTTTGTTCCTAAATCCGTATGTAGTTCATAGTGAAATCTCTAAAAGTATTATATTTAGAAACATAGGGAGTATATATTTTCTTGTGCGGCATCCAAAGGGGACTTCATGAATATTTATATGTTTTTCCTCTTATAGGATGTGGTGTGTGTTTCCTATTTGATCATGTGCTTCTATAATCATGGGATCCAAAGAGCCTCTCCTTAAACACACACAATATAAATTTTGGTTTTGCTAAGTTTCAATCGACTGAAATGTCCTTTGACTTGCGGTTGTTTCTGTGTAATTTGCGGTTTTCACCAAATTGAAGTTGTTTTTTTTAATAGACGAAGACGTCAGAAATCTCAATCAACCGTGCCCTAAGGGAGCACAGCAATTAGAGAGACGGTAACCGATTGTGTGGCACTGTACAATAAGCAACTAAACAAATGATCAAGAGATCTCAATCAACTGAGACCAAGGAAAACTCATTTGTTGAGACTTAGCAAAACCCTAAAAATTGAGTGTGAATCAGCATAATTATTCTTGATCCCTGTGATTCAAACGTGATTAAAGGACACATGTATATGTGTAATGTGTTTGTGCGTGGGGTGTGCGTGCGGTGTACGTGATCTGCGTGTGTGGCCATGTTTTCCATGTAATAAAGAGTTCAGGTAAAACATATAAGTGGGTACGAAGGCGTGCATAAAAAACATCTGCTTCAGTTGTGCAGCTTGCCATGTATATATACGTTTTTTTTTCGAAAAGGGGGAGCTCCCCGGCCTCTGCATCAGAGTGATGCATACGGCCATCTTATTGACCAAAAAACAAAATGTGCCAACAAGGTTCCAAAGTCTCTAGCTTAAAGAAAGAAAAAAGATAAATGCAGCTCACACAGAGCTAAAAGAGGCTAGACACACAAACTAGTCAGGGAAAGGTGCCACAACCAGCTGGCTAAAAATAGATAGGAAAACTAATTGCCTATCCTATTACATGACCGCCATCCAAACCGGTTGAAGATATCCCGATCTACCATCTCCCAACGGATAGATCCAGTAACCAAATGCTCCCTGGCCTCCATCGGAGTGAGTAGCTGTCACACCCTAGCTAGTTCAAGCATTAGAGTGTGCATCATGTTTAATTTCCTTTTAAGTTTGAAATGGGGATGACAGAACCCCCAACACCCCCCCCCCCCCCGGAAACAACTAGGGTTTACTAAAATTATTTTCAATGAACCTGAAAGGCCCTTCTAAAAAGTTCACTCTCTTTGTCTTGGGTTGGAACCTCTGGCAAAATTGGTGCACAATTTTCTAGGTCAACAGAAGGTCATTGAATTAAATCATAAGTATTTGATTTTGGGCATTTAAATGCTATAAAATAATTTAAATGCTCAAATAATTCTGGAAATAAATGTTTGCTGTTGAAAATATTTTAAACAGAGCCCATAATTATTTTCAGGATTTTTGGAAACGTCCTAGTATTTTTAATAAAGCCCAACAGTTGCAGAAAAAATAGAAAACAGAAACAAATAAGAAAAAGAGAGAGAGGGAAACCCACCTGGGCCTCACCTGTGCTGGCCCAGCCCACCTGGCTCGGCCCAGCCGACTGGCCTTGCCAGTCGTCCTCCTCCTCCCGCCAGGAGGACGAGGAGCGCGTGGCCGGCGCCCGCGGCCACACGCCGGCCACCTCCTGCTTCTGCCGACGCCCTGGAGGCGTCTGGGGTGCCACGCCGACCCCACGTCCCCCTCTCTCCCTCCCTCACTCTCCCCCTCGTCTCCCTCACCCTCTCCTGCGATGGCCGAGCGCGATCCTCGCCGCCGTTCGCCGTAGTCGTCACCAGAGCCACCCCTCGATTCTCCGACAAGCCCATTAGCTCCGCGCTGCCGTCCTCGACCTCCTCGTCGACTCACGCGACGCCGGACGCCTCCAAGCACCTCCCTGACGCCTTCTTCTTCCTCGGTCCGCCGAGATCGCCGGCAACGCCCCGACGACGTCCGACCTCCCCCGAGCCCGCTGAGACGCGTTCTGCAATCGCTGTGAGCCCATCTTTCTTCCGCCCCTCTCCCCGCGCTCGTCCGCGTCCTCCAACCCCCTCTGCCATCGAGGCCGAGAGCTCGGATCCGCCGGCCATGTCACCGCCGTGGCCACAGGCGCGTAAGCTCGAATCCGAGCACGCCTTCGTCTTCCACGCGCTCCCAGGAGCCCGTAGCACCATTCCACACGCCTCGCCGTGCCCCGCAGCCTCGGTTTCGGCCTCGCCCGAACTCCCGCGGCCGCCAAGGTCGTCGCCGGCGACGTTTCCGGCCACCCTAGCTCCACCCACTGCCACCACTCGATGCGGTTTGCTCCCAGCTATGCGTAGATGCTCTCCGCCGTCGTTTTGGTTGCCGGAGCACGAAACCCGCAGCCCTCCGCCGCGTCTGGCCTCATCGGCGGCTAAACGCCGGTGAGTTTGACTCAGTTTGACCCCTGTGTGGGCCCAGGTAGACCCCCCCTGAGTCTATGACAGGTGGGGCCGGTCTGCTAATTAGTTTAGGATTAGTTTTAACTAAGTTTAATTAGTTCAGTCACTGACATGTGGGCCCAGGCCCCACTGACAGCTAATTAGTGTTAATCTAATTCTGTTAACTAGTTGTGACACTGACAGAGAGGGCCCACCAATCAGGTTTGACCTGGCCGACCCAGTTGACCCGCTGACGTCACATCTATGTCATGCTGACGCATTAATTCAATTACTGGATTTATTCTTTAATAGGAAATTCCAGAAAATAGTCAAAACTTCTAAAAATCATAGAAAATCAACCATAGCTCCAAATGCAAAGATTTATATATGAAAAATGATCAGAAAAATTCAATCTATCCATCTGTAATGGTTTCATGCATGACAAAACAAGTTAACCTTGCTGTTTAAGCAGAATAAGGTGATGCTCTAATAAGGCCATGTTTAATGAGCTAATATTTGAATCTTTGATTCAAATGAGTTCATCCCCTTCTGTTTTAGCTTGCATTAGGCCAAGACACTTTCATCTTGCCATGTCATAGCATGCATCTTATTGTTGCATATTGCCATGTGTTGATTATGCTTCGGTGTGTCTTTCGTGGTAGGTTCTGCCTCCGAGGATAACCCCGAGTATCCGTCTGAAGGGCAGTACCCTACTACCACTACAACAGGAAAGCAACCCATTGATCATTCCGATACAAACCCATGTTCTCGCTTCTGCTCTTGTTTACTGCATTAAGACAACGCGATTCAAACTGCTGTGTGCTACGGTAGTTGAACCCTTATCCTCTGCATGACCTGTCATTGCCACAGTAACTAGATGAAACCCACTAGCATGTGTAGGAGTTGATTGAGCCATGTATGTGATTCCTACCTTGCTATGCCTGCTATGCTTAGAGTTGTGTCAGGTCTGGTTCATTTGGGTGATGGGCTAGAGTGATATGATTATGTCAGTAATATGAGGGATGTGTTGAACATGTTTTGGTAAAGGTATCGATGAGAGGCCATGTAGGAGTACATGGTGGGTTGTTTCATTGAGACCGTCCATAAGAACTGAGATCTGTATGTGTGATTTAAGATGCAGTTACTACCGTACATTGGGCCCGAAACCAATGGACCCTCTCGGCTTCTTAAATACCTTAGTACTTTGTCTAGGAGTTGCAAATAGTTTCTGGTGTTTGTAGGTTATGTGTTGGCGGCCGTGCGTAGCGTTGACCCTAGGGGTGGGCTATGTTGCGGTAGATACACCGTGGCACGGTGTACCAAGTCACCCGTTTGGTGTCTCGGGAACCCTGTTCACATCGTTCGGGGCCGTATGTGGAAACCTCGGCCGGACTCCCTGCGGATGGAACCTGGATAGGCGATACACCTGGACCAGAGACTTAAGTGTTTAGGTAGGCCGTGGCCGACACCCTCGCTGGGCTTCCGCTTGAAGGTTGTCGAGTACATGTCGTGTAAACGGCTGTAAGTGGTGAAAGCGTGTATGAAGAAGTATACCCCTGCAGGGTTAACATCATCTATTCGAATAGCCGTGTCCGTGATAAAGGACTACTTGGTTGCCTAGACAAGTTAATGGATACTACTAAAAGACTCAAGATAAGTGTGAGTACCGAGGATGGCCCTCTCGTAGGATGACGAGAGAGGATACCCGGTGGAGTATTGTGTTGGTGAGTAGTGGACTCGTGTGCGAAAACTATTTTACTAGTGGAGTACCGTAGGATAGCTTAGCCAAGAGTCAAAGCTGGCTTGCTGCAATAACCCCACCACTTTCTTGAGAATGAGCATGTATATTAGGTTCTGATGTAAGACTTGCTGAGTACCTTTGTACTCATGTTTGCTTAATTACTGTTTTCAGACGACAACACCGCCCCTCCGATGGGTTCTACGTAGACCTTGACGTCGACGAGTGACTAGCCACCCAGGTGGTGATCCTGGCCATGGAGGGCCCTATGTAGATAGACAGGCTTCGAGAAGCCTTCTTTCTTTCTAGTGTCTGTACTCAGACTAGTTGCTTCCGCATGTGCTTGTATGATTGTATGACTTGAGTGTCGGGTCATGTGACCCCTATCTGTATGAACTTGTTATGTATGGCTCTCTGGAGCCTTTAAATAAAGTACTTGAGTTGTAGAGTTTTGTTGTGATGCCATGTTGTATGTACTCATATCGGGCATATTGTGTGTATGATTGAAATGCTTGGTATGAGTGGGATCCGACAATCTAGTTGTTTATCCTTGGCAGCCTTTCTTATGGGGAAATGTAGTCTAGTGTTCCTTGAGCCATAGTAGTCCGCTACTGCCCGGTTCACCGGAGTCCTGCTAGCCCAGCACTACTGCTCAGGACACTTGACTGGCCGGCATGTGTTTCACGTCGTTCCTATGTCTGTCCCTTCGGGGAAATGTCACGCGGTGACATCCGGAGTCCTGCCTAGCCTGCTACAGCCCGGGTTCCCCGGAGTCCTCTTAGCCCAGTGCTACAGCCCGGAATCACTCGCTGATGACCGACATGCTCGATGTGATTCATGTATGCCTCTCTCTCCATAGGTCTGTGCCGCTTTGGGTTCACGACTAGGCATGTCGGCCCGGGTTCTCTGTCATATGGATGCTAGCAACACTATCATATACGTGAGCCAAAAGGCGAAAACGGTCCCGGGCCACGGTAAGGCGACACCCATGGGATACCGTGCGTGAGGCTGCAAAGTGATATGAGGTGTTACCGGCTAGATCGATGTGGCTTGGAATCGGGGTCCTGACAGCGTTGGCATCAGAGGCGGACTACCTGTAGGTTCGTTGAGCCAAACTGGTCGATGTCGAGTCTAGAAATGCTTTAGTTATATGTAGGGGAATTGATTGTGGGAGGGAACGTAAGGCTCTTTTACTCCTTTACCTTATGCCCTCTGCTCTGAATCATTCTCTTCTCATTCAACGTGGGTTAAGGACTAGGCTCTCTTCTTCTATCAGGTTCACGTGTTACTAATCCGTAGTAGCTTATAGAATTGTTGTTACAAGTCCCAGTTCAGTTTCTACTATTTTTAGTATGTTGCTAATTGGATCAGAACCTTGATATGATGTTGTTGAGTGGTATTGCAAACTGTTGTGGATGTCTCAAATCTTTTTCTAAGCATTTACAGCTGTTATGCTGTCCAATTTTCCCTAAAAATTCTAATGTCTTTGCATTGTGGTTGTGCTTTTAGATGGCCAACTGTGCTCAAAACCAAGTGGTTCGCCTTACCCGGTGCCTCGACGTGCCCGGTCATACTGCTATGTTAGTCCGGGTAATGATCGAGATGGGTTACCGTTGGTATCCCGAATACACCGTCGAAGAGCAATTCCGAGACTTTAATCAAAGCCAATATTTCTGCACTGTCAGGATATTTCCTTCTTATCCTGGATCTACCGAGGCCCTTCACTGTTCCTATGGACTCGGGGTTACTGTTGAGATGGCTGTGCAGGATGCTGCCTATTCCATGATGACCATCATGCGAGTCCGGACTGGCCTGCTTCGGAACACCGACTTCCGTTACATGCCAGCTTCACTTCCGGGAGCGCAAGGGTATCTTCAGGCTATCTATGCTGACTCCACTCAGGAGGACTCATTAACTCGTACCACTGCCGAGATGCTCGAAGATAAGGACCGAGAGAATCGGGCCTTGAGGCTGGAGCTTTTCAATACCCGTGCTGATCATTGGGCCACATTGACTCGGTTTGCACCTGCGGTGCAAGCTGGATGCATGGATACAAGGGATCTGTATCCTGTGAGATCTGCTCTGCCAGACATGGTGGATTGGCGTGATGTGGGAGGCATCACCCCACCCCGTGGTCCCCGCAGGCCACCGTTTGTTGGTCCAAGACCTCATCCTAGCCCCTATGGTCCACTGGCTCCTCAGGACCGTCTGTTCCCGGATGATCACGTTGAACTTCCAGGCTATGGAGGTGACTTCTATGAGGACTACTATGGAGCTGTCTGAGTTAGTTGTAG
Source organism: Triticum urartu (assembly GCF_056163025.1). Taxonomy (NCBI): domain Eukaryota; kingdom Viridiplantae; phylum Streptophyta; class Magnoliopsida; order Poales; family Poaceae; genus Triticum; species Triticum urartu. The sequence goes on from NC_141879.1 coordinate 689,616,234, forward strand.
TATCACTAGTATTGTAGTAGTTGTATCTCCACTGTCCTGCGTGACTTGTGGAATATGACTTTGTGTGTAATCAATTCCGAAGGTGTAGACAAATAATGTATAGGAGCTTGGAATGCCTCTGATGAGATGTAACGTCTTTCATCATAGTTGTACTGTAGCCTGGGCTTGTACTAAACTATGTATGATGTGTATGACCGTTGGTATATATATGGTAGTTTTATATTACCATGACATACGGATGAACATCTCTGCATTCCGTGTTATCCATTACATTCTGCACTTCCTTGCTAAGTTTGAGCCATCCTTATCTAAACCGTTGTCTTGTTATCTCCTAGGATGGTCAACGCCCGCAGCAACCCTGCTGCCTCGGAGCAGGGGGAAGCCAGTGCAGCTAGGGGTGAAAATCTGCCTCACCCGCCTTCTCTGGCCGAAGTGATGCTGGAGGAGGAAAGAAACAAGCGTGAGACTAACCGCCTGCTAGAGCGGATTGAGCAGAACACTGCACGCCATCAGCGAAATGACTTGGTGTCAATCAATGACTTTATCAAGCTGTACCCACCAAAGTTTAACCATTCCGTCGAGCCCCTCGACGCGGATGACTGGCTTCGCAGCATTACCCACAAGCAACGTTCTGCCAACATAGCCGAAGCCGACAAGGTTACTTATGCTGCCTATCACCTCGAAGGCTCTGCTAGCCTCTGGTGGGAACACTTCAAAGCTATGCGCCCGGTCGGCCAAATTACTACTTGGGCTGAATTCAGTGAAGCTTTTCATGAACATCACATTCCGGAAGGTCTCATGGATCGCAAGAGGGAGGAGTTCTGCAATTTCACCCAAGGAAGACTGACTGTGGATGCATATAGTCGTGAATTTGGGAATCTGGCACGTTATGCCCCTGAAGAGGTATCTACTGACGCTAAGAAGCAGGCAAGGTTCCGCAAGGGACTTAGCCCTGAGCTTCGCCGCGATCTTCGTCTGCACGAGTGCACCTCCTTTCAGAAGTTGGTCAATAAAGACATCAGTGCTGAGACAGGACAGACTGATTATGATGCTTCACGCAAGTACTCCCGTGATTTTGGCTCTTCATCGGGCTCTGGAGCTCAGAAGCGCCGGGTGTGGATCCCAAGCACGGCACTGCCACCCAGGCTCATCCCAAGGCCATCCTTTGAGGCGCCTCGTCCCAACCAGCAATTTGCACCACCCAAGCCCTATGGTGGCCCCGCTGCTAATGCTGCTCCACGCCCCAATGTGGTGACATGCTTCAAGTGTGGAGAGCCGGGTCACTATAGTCGAGAGTGTCCCCAGAACAACCCTAATCAAACTGGAAAGTCCGTTGGCCATGGTAAGCCCACGGGAAAGACATTCTACGCCAAGCCGGCCACCACTGCCCGTGGCCATGTCAACTATGTTTCATCCGAGGAGGCTCATGAGGATCCTAACATCGTCCTTGGTACGCTCCTTGTTAACTGCCATCTGGCATCTGTTCTTTTCGATACTGGAGCATCTCATTCATTCATATCCGAGAACTATGCTCGAATGCATAACACGACATTCTGTGACATGCCCACTTCCATGGTAATTCAAACTCCGGGTTCCAAATGGCAAACTTCTAGAGTAAGCCATGGGAACGAAATTCTTGTCGATAGACTTGTCTTCCTTGCTTCCTTAATAGTTCTCAAGTCCTCGGACATAAACATCATTTTGGGTATGGACTGGATGTCAGCTCATTATGCTAAGATTGATTGTGCCACTAGAACCATTCAACTTAATCACCCATCGGGCAAGACAGTCAATGTCTTAACTCGAGTGGCCAAGCGCCAACTTTACTCCCTAAATGCCAACCCCCTTCCAGACCTTTAGGATGTTCCGGTAGTCCGAGACTTTCCGGATGTCTTTCCAGAAGAACTGCCAGGTGTTTCACCTGACAGGGATGTCGAGTTTGTGATAGACCTTGTTCCAGGAACCGTTCCAATTTCTAGAAGACCCTACAAGATGGCACCCTTAGAACTAGCCGAGCTTAAGAACCAACTCGATGAGTCCTTGAAAAAGGGTTTCATCCGTCCTAGTTCCTCTCCTTGGGCTAGCCCCGTCCTCTTCGTCAAGAAGAAGGATGGAACGGATCGAATGGTTGTAGATTACCGACCTGTCAACCTGGTCACCATCAAGAACAAGTATCCGCTTCCCAGGATCAACGATCTGTATGATCAGCTCGCTGGATCCTCAGTCTTTTCTGTTGACACACGAACACGTCACGTGTACCCTCGACGCCGGGGGTGATGCACCGCAGCTCACGTCGAAGGAGACCCGATCGACAGCGCGATACGCAAGACAGTCGATAGGTGCTTTTGCAGACCCGAAAACCCCACACCCCCGGGAGGGACCCCGTCAGGGAGTGCGGCGGCTATGGGCTGCCCTAGGTCGATTCGCTCGCCCCTAGAGCCTCGGAATTCGCAGCTCTCAAACACGAAGAACAACGAAGAACGTGATAGAAAACGGTGGAGAGATAAAACGTAGATGAAAAAGTAGTATATTGATTTGTTCGATTGTGTGTTGTTCAATCGGCCGTCACCCCCAACATATATAAGAGGCGGCTGGACTTCCCGTACAAGTAAAGGATTCATCTAGGCTTTCCTTACAAGAAAAATTACATCAATTCACGTCCTAGAGTCCTAATTCTATTCCAACTCGGATTCAGTCTGAATCTGGCCCAAACTCTGTCTTCCTTCCTGCGCGGGCCGCCGGGCTTGCATATGATCTCCGATCGAGACGACCCAAATATCAAACTTGTGCGCCTCGACGATACGAACAACTCTCATGTTGATCATTTTTTCAAATAAGGCCATCTTGAATACTTTTCGAGGTCATCTTTATCTTCCAGTCGGACTCGGTTTTGCCGTAGACTGGATTATCCGAGTCTCGTAGTGAATTTTTAGGCTATAGATTATCTCTGATGATGATGACTCCAAAATCAAAATTTACTGTCTTGATGATACGCACAACTTCTGTATTGAACACTTCTTCATCCAAGGTCATTTTGATAAACTTTCGAGCACATGTTCAATTTCACTCGGACTTGAGCTCATCCACTCGGATATTAGATACTTTCACTCGGATCGTCCGATTGGACTTTTTCACTCGGAAGACAATATTTCACTCGGATGACTATATTTCCACTCGGATGACTATATTTCCACTCGGAAGGCACTATCTTATTCACTCGGATGACTATATTTCCACTCGGAAGGCACTATCTTATTCAATCAGCAAGTTTTCGTCCCGATGGTAATCTTTTCACTCGGAATATTTTCACCTGGACGACAATTTCACTCGGATGATCATATTTTCACTCGAATGACTACATTTCCACTTGGATAATAATAAGTTCATCCGGTCAGCAAACTTTCACTCGACCGTAAACTTTCACTCGACCGTAAACTTTCACTCGGATTTCCGACTGAAAAAATTGGCCGATCTTGATTTGTCTCCCCAGGCCTCATATGATCTCGGATTGAGACGAATTATATATGAAAATTGATCGGCTCGACGAGACGAAACTTTTCCATGTTGAAGGTTTTTCGATTCAAGGCCGTATTGTCTGGCACCTCGCGCCATATTTCCATTGAGGTTCAGTCTACAGTATATTGCCTCTAACTTTTGCATATGAACTCGGATTGAGATGATTTATATATCAAAATCGATTGCCTCGACGAGACGAAGACAATTCCTTAAGAGTGATCCTTCATCCGAGGTCATCTTGAAGACGTGATTGGCGAAAAACCACTCGGAACATTGAACTATGCCACTCGGAGTATAGTTTCGGTCCGTAAGATAAAGTCGAATGAATATAACCGAAACATCAAAGTGGTTCCACTCGGTGACGTGAATATTTTCATGCTGAAAACTCATTCACTCGAGACCATCTTCATTGCAATCTGTATCTTGCCAAAATCAGGTGTCAACACATGCCGCCCTGTTTTTCGGCAAAGCTTGCACGCCGAAAAATAATATGCATAGTGTTTGTTCTAAGGACGATATCAACACTCCATCGGCCATTTATTTTTCTCAGGGCGGTAATTATGTATCGGCCATGTTTGTGCTAAGGGAGATAATCGTATATCGGCCATTGCCCACTTAGGCTTCCTGCCACACACTCGGGTGCTACTTCTTCAAATATTTGCCATTGAGAGCTCGAGGTAACAATGCCCCTTGTATTGATTCCACCAAATATGAATTTCTGGGAACAACTCTTGTAATTCTAAAAGGACCTTCCCAACTTGGAGACCACTTCCCGAATTTTCTATCTCTTGAACCAATCGGCAGAATCACTTTCCAAACGAGATCACCAACTTGAAAATTCTTCAACTTGACTTTCTTATTGTAAGCCCTTGCCACCCTCAACTTATCTCTCTCTATGGCATTCAAAGTAGCCAAACGTTTATCAGCAACCTCATCAATGTTGTCCATCATCAAGTTGTAGAAGTCTATTGCCGATAAATCATTTTGTTTGGCTATTCTCAAAGCATTCAAATTTACTTCCACCGGTCAAACAGCCTCCTGACCATATACTAGCTCATATGGAGTCACTTTCGTAGCACCATGCCTTGAGATTCTATGTGCCCATAATGCCTCAGACAACAAGTCATGCCATCTCCTTGGATTATCCTCAATCTTCTTCTTGATGAGCTTGATTAAAATTTTATTGCTAGACTCAGCTTGTCCATTAGCTTGGGCATAATATGGAGAGGAATTGAGCAACTTTATGTTATAAGATTCGGCAAACTCTCTGACTTGGTGTGACATGAAAGATGAACCTTGATCTATAGTTAACGTTTGAGGAATACCGAATCTATGAATAATGTGCTCGGTTATGAATTGAATTACCTCCGTATGCGTCATGTTATTGAGAGGTACTGCTTCAGACCATTTAGTGAAATAATCAGTTGCCACCAATACAAACCGATGCCCTTTTGAGGAAGACGGATGGATTTGTCCAATGAAATCTAAACCCCAACCTCTGAAAGGCCACGGTTTGATAATAGGATGTAACATAGCAGCAGGAGCCAATTGAATATCACCAAACTTTTGACAAGCTTCACACCCCTTATAATATCTGAAGCAATCATTAATCATAGTCGGCCAATAAAACCTAGCACGTCGCAATAACCATTTCATCTTGGGAGCCAACTGGTGAGTGCCACAAATACCTTCATGTACTTCTCCCATAGCAACTCTTACCTGGTCCTCGTCCAAACACTTTAGAAGAACATCATCGACGGTTCGGCGATAAAGACCATCATCTCTTATTGTATACTTGAAAGCCATACGCCGAGCAACCCTGTCCACCCTTTCACTTGGATTGCACAAGTAATCAACAATGGGCTTCCTCCAGTCGGGATTGTCACCTGCACTAGACTTTTTGTTAATGGCCGAATCAGTGGGTTCAGTTTCGGCCTCTCCCATATTGGCAAGACAAGACATCGGTCTTTGAGAGATATGAAACATGCCATGATCAACATGATATCCGGCTGCTTGTTGTGCCAATTCATTTGCTTTCCAATTGTCATGTCTAGATATATGAGCAATGCTAAAGCAATCCAAAGTAGAAATTATATCTAGACATCTATCAAGATAAACATTAAATGATTCATCCAAACACTGAAAGACTTTGGATATTTGCTGCACCACTAGTAACGAATCACCATAAGCCTCAATATGTGTAGCACCTATAGCAAGTAACATCTCTAGGCCGAATAACAATGCTTCATATTCGGCTTGATTGTTTGTGCAAAAATATTCTAAGCGGCATGAGGCTTCAAAAACAGCACCATGAGGAGATATATAAACAATACCAACACCTTGGCCATTGCTACAAACTGAACCATCAAAGTATAATATCCATGGTACTAATGAAACAAGGTTCATATCAACATCATGCTTGTTATTAACCCGATGTTCAACAATGAAATTAGCAACAATTTGGCCTTTCATGGATTTTAGAGATTCATAAGCCAAATCATATTCAATCAAAGCATAAGCCCACTTGCCAATTCTACCACTAAGAATTGGCCTATGCAACATGTATTTAATGACATCGGTTTGACAAGCTACTACACAAACACTTGGCACTAAATAATGTCTCAGTTTTGTGCAAGCATAATATAATCATAGACATAATTTCTCAATAAATGTATACCTTGTCTCTGCGTCCAATAAGCGGCGGCTCAAATAAGTGATGGCATGCTCTTTTCCTTCGGTCTCTTGAGGTAGAACAGCACCAATAACTCCTTCCTCTGCTGCAATGTAAAGTCTGAAGGGTTCCCTATGCTTGGGTGCTCTCATCACCGGAGGAGTGCACAAATAATTCTTGATCATATCAAATGCTTCTTGCTGTTTTGCCCCCCAAGTTAAATCAACACCATTCTTTAACCAAAGGATAGGAGTAAATGCATCAACTTTCCCTGATAGATTAGCTATGAACCTTCTCAAATAATTGACCTTGCCAAGGAACTTTTGCATATCTCTCTTGCATGTTGGAGCCTCCACTTTCTGTATAGCCTCTATCTTTTTGGGATCAATCTCTATACCATCTTCATGAATAATGAAACCCAAAAACTTGCCAGCTGACACGCCGAAAGCACACTTCAAAGGATTCATTTTCAATCCATACTTTTTCATTCTTTCAAAAGCTAAACGCAAATCGGCCAAGTGAGATTCAAAAGCATCCGATTTGACAACAATATCATCAATATAAACTTCAAGTATGACACCGAGTAAATCATGAAAAATTAAATTCATAGCCCTTTGATATGTGGCGCCAGCATTTTTTAATCCGAATGTCATCACTGTCCACTCGAATAAACCAAGGAAACCAGGGCATCGAAAAGTTGTCTTGTACATGTCCTCTTCGGCCATAAAAATTTGGTTGTATCCGACATTACCATCTAGAAAGCTAATAACCTTATGTCCAGAAGCATCATTAATAAGCATATCGGCTATTGGCATAGGATACTCATCTTTGGGTGTAGCCCTATTCAAATCTCTAAAGTCAATGCACACCCTCAACTTACCGGACCCTTTCTTCTCCACTCGGACAATGTTAGAAATCCACTCGGCATACCTGCAAGGTCGAATGAAATTAGCATCAAGCAGTCGACCGATCTCTTCCTTGATCCGGTCATATGTTTTCGGATTAAATTTTCTGGCCGACTGTTTATAAGGTCTAAAACCGACCTTTATAGGCAACCGATGTTCCACTAGCTCTCGGCTTAATCCTGGCATCTCATGATATTCCCATGCAAAGCAACAAACATATTATTTCAATAGCTCGATTAACTTAGCCTTACAATCTGCTTTCAAATTTTTGTTTATAAATGTCGGTCGAGTGACTGAACCATCCCCAATATCTACCTCTTCTAACGGATCGGCTGATGTAAAACCTTGTTCAAGTTTATCCATGTCATCCAACTCCTCTATAGACTCATACATATCGTTCTCATTGGAACGATACTTTACAAGACGTTTTTGTAACCACTCGGAATTAGGATCCATTTAAACATATCATACCTTGGAGCCGATTGCATTCACTCGGCTTTAAAGAGACGGGCACAAAATCATTCTTGGTCGCGCTGAGAAAATCAAATTCTGATAAGTCACGTCCCGTCAAGAAAGTAGCATTGGGATGTTGCCAATCCACCGATGCATCGGCCAAAGCAACACAGGCCGAGTTATCCGCGTGAATAACTTCCACTTCATCATTAACCCACTGAATCAAAAACTGGTGCATAGTGGATGGCACGCACTGGTTTGCATGAATCCAATCGCGGCCTAGTATGATGTTGTAGTTACCTTGCACCTCAGCGACAAAGAATGCAGTAGCCAAAGTTTTGCTTCCGACTGTAAGCTCCACATACATCACACCTTTGGCTTCAGTTTTCTCTTTGCCTTCAAATCCATTGAGCACCATATTGGTCTTGATCAATTCTTCATCAGGCAAACCCAATCTCTTGAAGACCGAATAGGGCATAAGATTTACCACAGCACCACCATCAACAAGCATCTGAGTGAGCGGCGACCCATTGATGTGACCTCTGAGATATAATGGTTTAAGATGCGTTACTGGTTCTTTTGGCTTCTCGAATATTGCGTTTTTAGGGCCAAAATCCAGCTGAGCCACCTCCCCTTCTTCATCTACAGCACGAAACTCAGCAGGTAAGTAGTACACCATATTGATATCCATACCTTCATGAACCGCCGTAGACTCATAGTCCAACATATCAGCCTCCTCCTCGAGTGCATCCACCGATTCTGAAAATTGTCCGAGTGAAGGATAAGTAAGAAGTGTCGCAGACGATGTCATATCTGTTGCATCGTCCTCCTTTGGTGATGTAGGTATTGCTGTGATAGATGTAGAAGCTGATGTATCTTGTATTTTTTTAGGCCTCCACACTTGTTTTGGTGGAACCATGGGTCGAGTGTCATTGAACAACTTATCCCTTTGTTTCTCGGCCTCCTGTTCTGCCATCTCTCGACTCCTTAACCTCTGTAGTTTCCTATTTTGTGTCTTTGTTAGCCCTGGAGGACACCACTTCGGCTGAGTGTATTTAGGATCTCTCGTTTTTACTCGGCTGGTGCTTGCTTCATGGTCATTAGCCGAGTGCTTTGGCGCGATAGCAAGTATCGGCTCAGTCGGATTGCTATGCACAATCGGCTACTGTATGGCGAATGTTTCGGTGCCCAAGATAAGTGAGTCGACATCCATTTTCTCCTTGCCTTTTCCCGACTCAACTGCTGCAACACTTGGTGATTTAACACGCCATTCTTTTCGACTTTCCAGATGCATGAAATTTCCACTCGGGCGCACCTTTTTACTCTGATGGAATCCACTCGGATGAATATCACTCGGATGGAATTCAGTCGGATGGAATCTACTTGGCCACATTTTTTCACTCGGATAGCTTCCACCTGGGTGCATTCTTACACTAATTTCCATCTGGTCGCATGTTTTGACCAGCCGACCGATAGTTTCCGATGTTCAGTCGGCCTCTATATGAATAGTCAAGTCGATCCCAAACAGATTGCGTATGCTTTTCTGGAAACGACACCCTTGGTCCACTCGGTTTTATATACTGACTGAACATATCAGTTGATGGTGACCTTGGTCGCTTCAGGTATGATGGCCAGTTAGAGCTGGGACCAGCCGACTGATTAGCATATTTGGATAGCAACATATCAAAAGTTGGCTTGATCCGCTTGCGTTGCACTTTAGCTTCATTCCTCTTCCACTTGCCAACTTCTGGACTCTTGGGTTTGACAAATTTAACTCGCGTATTTTCTTGCACTTGCGGTTCCCCCCCCCCCCCCCCCCGAGTGTAGGATTCTTGATGGTGATTTTGATTACTTCCTTGCCATCGGGTTGCTTACCAAGCACAACCTGTCTCCCCAAGACCTTATTGTCCTCCTTATCTTTCATGGGCTCACCAACAATGACATTAGCTTTATTAGCAGATTCAGCTACCTCCGGCCGAATGAGTAGCTTCTTGCCCTCGAAATCCATGGTATTCATTGGAAAAGGCTGTTTATCAACTTGCATCTCAGAAAAGTTCAATCGTCCATCATTAATGGCCGATTGTATCTGTCGTCGAAAAACATTGCAATCATTAGTAGCATGAGAAAAAGAATTATGATACTTGCAATAAGCACGCCGTTTTAGCTCTTCAAATGGCGGTAAAGTATGAGATATTCTAATAATCTTAGCCTGCAGCAAAGCATCAAATATTCTATCACACTTAGCAATGTTTAAAGTAAACTTCATCTCTTCATCACGATTCTTATGAATCGGTTTCAGATCATTGCAAGTAAAGGGTTTGGCCTTCGATGTCCAAACAAATTCAGTAGCAAAAACATCACCCTCATCGTCCGAGTGATCACTATCATATTCCACCATATTCATCTTTGGACGATCGGCTTTGTATCTATGCACTTCTTTGAGATCTTTGCTTCGGCTTTCCTGAGCCAAAGCCCTTTGTAAGACTTGGTTGATATTTAAGAACTCATAACCTTCCAGCTTTTCTCTAATGGGAGTTCCCAAACCACTCAGCACTAGGTCTGCCAAGTCTCTCTCGGTTATCACCAAACTAAAACACCGGTTTTTTGTTTCTCTGAATCTCTTGACGTAATCGGAGACCAATTCATCATGCTTCTGTTTAACCGATGTTAGATGTGATAACTTGAGTTCATTGTCGCCGCTATAAAAGTGATCATGAAATTTCTGCTCTAGCTGCGACCAAACCCGAATGGAACCATGTGGTAAAGAAGAAAACCATGAAAATGCTGTACCAGTTAAAGATAAAGGAAACAAACGCACTTTCAACTCATTTAGTGAGCCTGCTTCACCTAGTTGTGCTAAGTATTGACTAACATGCTCCCATGTGGTTTTTGTGCCCTCTCCATTGAACTTAACAAAATCTGGAATCTTATATCCCGGAGGGCACTGGATGGCATCAAAGTACTCGGGGTATGGCTTTTGGTAAATCCGATTCCGAGGTAACTCAACTCCAAAATTTTCTCGAAGCATCTTAGCCATCTCCTCTCTAAGATTAGCTAGACCATCATCCATAGTGGACGATGCAGCTTGTGTAAGTGGCATAGAAGGAGTAGGGTTGCTAGTTGTGGGTAGGAATTGTGGCATGTATGTCGACCCATAATTTGGTAGTGGTCGAGTGGTTGTAGCTGTAGGTAGAGTTTGGTTCGGCGTTGCCACCGAACCTGTCATGCTCATAATAGGATTAATGGGTGTAGCCACAATCTGATTTGTTTGGGTAGGATAATAAGTCATCGGCATGGGAGGCGCCGATGCAATAGGTAAAGCCAGATTAGGGTTTTGCACACTAGCAGCTACACCATTATTACCACTAGACGATTGAGACATATTCTTCTGAGCATTAGTATTTTCTATAAAAGTTTGATAGACTATATTGTTACCATCAGCAATACGACTTTCAATCTCAGCCCACTGCTCAGGAGAAAAGGCAGTACTTACAGAGGGTTTAACCTGCTCGGCTTGAAGAGGAGGGAACTTGATTTCTTCAATCGAAGTGATGTTGCCTTGGCGATCCTTCTTGAACTTTGCAAGGAACTCCTGCAAGTCCTTCTCCTCGCGCGCCTTCTTGTACTCCTCATAAACTTGGCGATGATCGGCCGATATCTCATCAAGACTGGGCTTAATGATGTTATCAGCGTCTACCTCAGATGGCTTGGGAATATCAGACATGGTGGATGATGACGATTGATCTTCGTTCCCCAGCGGAGTCGCCAAAAAGTGTGTTGACACACGAACACGTCACGTGTACCCTCGACGCCGGGGGTGATGCACCGCAGCTCACGTCGAAGGAGACCCGATCGACAGCGCGATACGCAAGACAGTCGATAGGTGCTTTTGCAGACCCGAAAACCCCACACCCCCGGGAGGGACCCCGTCAGGGAGTGCGGCGGCTATGGGCTGCCCTGGGTCGATTCGCTCGCCCCTAGAGCCTCGGAATTCGCAGCTCTCAAACACGAAGAACAACGAAGAACGTGATAGAAAACGGTGGAGAGATAAAACGTAGATGAAAAAGTAGTATATTGATTTGTTCGATTGTGTGTTGTTCAATCGGCCGTCACCCCCAACATATATAAGAGGCGGCTGGACTTCCCGTACAAGTAAAGGATTCATCTAGGCTTTCCTTACAAGAAAAATTACATCAATTCACGTCCTAGAGTCCTAATTCTATTCCAACTCGGATTCAGTCTGAATCTGGCCCAAACTCTGTCTTCCTTCCTGTGCGGGCCGCCGGGCTTGCATATGATCTTCGATCGAGACGACCCAAATATCAAACTTGTGCGCCTCGACGATACGAACAACTCTCATGTTGATCATTTTTTCAAATAAGGCCATCTTGAATACTTTTCGAGGTCATCTTTATCTTCCAGTCGGACTCGGTTTTGCCGTAGACTGGATTATCCGAGTCTCGTAGTGAATTTTTAGGCTATAGATTATCTCTGATGATGATGACTCCAAAATCAAAATTTACTGTCTTGATGATACGCACAACTTCTGTATTGAACACTTCTTCATCCAAGGTCATTTTGATAAACTTTCGAGCACATGTTCAATTTCACTCGGACTTGAGCTCATCCACTCGGATATTAGATACTTTCACTCGGATCGTCCGATTGGACTTTTTCACTCGGAAGACAATCTTTCACTTGGATGACTATATTTCCACTCGGATGACTGTATTTCCACTCGGAAGGCACTATCTTATTCACTCGGATGACTATATTTCCACTCGGAAGGCACTATCTTATTCAATCGGCAAGTTTTCGTCCCGATGGTAATCTTTTCACTCGGAATATTTTCACCTGGACGACAATTTCACTCGGATGATCATATTTTCACTCGAATGACTACATTTCCACTTGGATAATAATAAGTTCATCCAGTCAGCAAACTTTCACTCGACCGTAAACTTTCACTCGACCGTAATCTTTCACTCGGATGGTAAACTTTTCACTCGGATTTCTGACTGAAAACATAGCCCGATCTTGATTTGTCTCCCCAGGCCTCATATGATCTCGGATTGAGACGGATTATATATGAAAATCGATCGGCTCGACGAGACGAAAGTTTTCCATGTTGAAGGTTTTTCGATTCAAGGCCGTATTGATGGCCGAATTACTCGCGCAACCTATCAGACAAGTGTCTGGCACCTCGCGCCATATTTCCGTTGAGGTTCAGTCTGCAGTATATTGCCTCTAACTTTTGCATATGAACTCAGATTGAGATGATTTATATATCAAAATCGATTGCCTCGACGAGACGAAGACAATTCCTTAAGAGTGCTCCTTCATCCGAGGTCATCTGGAAGACGTGATTGGCCAAAAACCACTCGGAACATTGAACTATGCCACTCGAAGTATAGTTTCGGTCCGTAAGATAAAGTCGAATGAATATAACCGAAACATCAAAGTGGTTCCACTCGGTGACGTGAATATTTTTATGCTGAAAACACATTCACTCGAGACCATCTTCATTGCAATCTGTATCTTGCCAAAATCAGGTGTCAACATTTTCCAAGATGGATTTGAGGTTGGGCTACCATCAAATCAAAATCAGAAATGGGGACATTCCCAAAACGGCCTTTGTTACTCGTTATGGCCAATACGAGTACACCGTTATGTCCTTCGATTTAACCAATGCCCCAGGTACCTTCTCCCGGTTAATGAACTCGGTCTTGATGGAGTATTTGGATAAATTTGTCGTAGTATACCTCGATGACATACTCATCTACTCCAAGAATGAAGAGGAACATGCCGAACATCTAAGGCTGGTATTGATGAAACTTTGAGAGCATCGCCTTTATGCCAAATTCTCCAAGTGTGAATTTTGGTTGCCAGAAGTGACCTATCTAGGCCATGTAATCTCTGGTAAGGGTATTGCTGTCAACCCCGAGCGAGTTCAAGCCGTCCTTGATTGGACTCCACCTGAGGCGGTCAAGCAAGTTCGGAGCTTCCTTGGCTTAGCGAGCTATTGTCGCCGCTTCGTCGAGAATTTCTCCAAGGTTGCCAAACCTCTAACTGAACTCCTCAAGAAAGATAAAAAGTTCGAGTGGACTCTACAGTGCGAGTTCAGTTTTCAGGAACTGAAAAGACGCCTGACATCTTCTCCCGTACTAGTACCACCAGATTTCTCCAAGGACTTTATTATCTATTGCGACGCCTCGCGACAAGGACTAGGTTGCATACTCATGCAAGATCGTCAGGTAATTGCCTATGCTTCACGGCAATTACACCCACATGAGGAAAATTATCCCACACATGATCTAGAGCTTGCAGCTGTAGTCCATGCACTCAAAACCTGGCGACATTACCTCCTCGGTAATCGTTGCGAGATCTTCACCGATCACCAAAGTTTGAAATATATCTTCACCCAACCAGATTTGAATCTCAGGCAAAGACGTTGGGCCAAGTTGATCTCGGATTACGACTTAGGAATAACTTACACCCCGGGCAAAGCCAATGTCATGGCTGATGCACTAAGTAGTAAATCCTATTGTAACAACCTGATGTTACAACAAAGTCAACTACTTCTCCATGAGGAATTTCGTAAGCTTAATCTTCACATTGTTCCTCGAGGATTCCTATCCACCTGGTGGCGAAACCTACCCTTACGGATCAGATCATCAAGGCACAGAAGGTAGATCCGGGAATCTCCCGTATTAAGAGAAACATTAAGAAAGGAGTCGCGAATTGTTTCTCCATTGATGATCAAGGTGTCGTATACTTTGGAAATCGCCTAGTGGTTCCAAAGGCACGAAACCTGAGGCGACTGATCCTTAAGGAAGCTCATGAATCCCCTCTCACCATTCATCCCGGTAGTACTAAAATGTATGAAGACCTACGCCAGAGGTTTTGGTGGACTAGGATGAAGAGAGAAATCACTCAATACATTGCTAATTGCGACGTTTGTCGTCGTGTTAAAGCAGAGCATCAACGGCCTGCTGGCACCCTTCAACCTTTGGCTATTCCCGAGTGGAAATGGGATAAAATCAGTATGGATTTCATCACTGGGTTTCCCAAGACCAAGAGAGGGAATAATGCCATCTTCGTCGTGATCGACCATCTTTCCAAAGTAGCCCACTTTCTACCTGTTCGTGAGAGTATCACCGCTAGCCAGCTAGCCGATTTATACATCTCCCGAATAGTGTCTCTTCATGGTGTTCCATTGGAAATTAACTCAGACCATGGGAGTCTCTTCACCTCTCGATTTGGGGAAAGTTTCCAAAATGCTATGGGAACTCATCTCTCCTTTAGCACCGCCTTCCATCCTCAATCAAGTGGTCAAGTAGAACGAGTCAATCAAATTCTGGAAGATATGCTGCGAGCCTCTGTCATCTCGTTCGGAATGGGTTGGGAGAATTGCCTTCCATTCGCGGAGTTTGCTTATAACAATAGTTATCAAGCCAGCTTGGGCAAGGCTCCTTTCGAAGTTCTCTATGGACGAAAATGTCGAACGCCTCTTAACTGGTCAGAAACCGGGGAAAGACAACTCTTTGGCCCGGATATGATTCAGGAAGCAGAAGAACAGGTTCGTGTTATTCGTGAGAAATTGAAAACAGCCCAATCTCGTCAAAAGAGTCAATATGATCGCAAACATAAGCCTATGACTTATGAAGTCAGCGAGAAGGCTTACCTTCGGGTTACTTCGTCAAAGGGAACCCATCGTTTCAGTATCAAAGGCAAATTGGCTCCTCGTTACATTGGACCCTTTCGCATTCTTGCCAAATGGGGAGAAGTGGCCTACCAATTGGAACTACCTTCGCATCTTTCTAGAGTTCACGATGTCTTCCACGTTTCTCAACTCAGGCGTTGCTTCGCGGATCCTATCCGTGGAGTGGACCACGAAACGCTTGATCTACAAGATAACCTCTCATATCGGGAATATCCCGTTCGTATCCTTGATCAAGCCGAGCGTACCACTCGACGTCGTAATATCAAGTTTCTCAAGGTTCAATGGTCACACCATTCCGAGAAAGAAGCCACTTGGGAAAGGGAGGATCGTCTTCGACTCGAGTACCCCACCTTCTTTCCGGAGGATCCTAAATCTCGGGACGAGATTGTTTTGAGTGGGGGTGAGTTGTCACACCCTAGCTAGTTCAAGCATTAGAGTGTGCAACATGTTTAATTTCCTTTTAAGTTTGGAATGGGGATGACAGAACCCCCAACATCCCCCCTGGAAACAACTAGGGTTTAATAAATTATTTTCAACGAACCTGAAATGCCCTTCTAAAAAGTTCACTCTCTTTGTCTTGGGTTGGAGCCTCTAGCAAAATTGGTGCACAATTTTCTTGGTCAACAGAAGGTCATTGAATTAAATCATAAGTATTTGATTTTGGGCATTTAAATGCTATAAAATAATTTAAATGCTCAAATAATTCTGGAAATAAATGTTTGCCGTTGGAAATATTCTAAACAGAGCCCACAATTATTTTCAGGATTTTTGGAAACGTCCTAGTATTTTTAATAAAGCCCAACAGTTGTAGAAAAAATAGAAAAACCAAACAAATAAGAAAAAGAGAGAGAGGGAAACCCACCTGGGCCTCACCTGTGCTGGCCCAGCCCACCTGGCTCGGCCCAGCCGACTGGCCTTGCCAGTCGTCCTCCTCCTCCCGCCAGGAGGACGAGGAGCGCGTGGCCGGCGCCCGCGGCCACACGCCGGCCACCTCCTGCTTCTGCCGACGCCCTGGAGGCGTCTAGGGGTGCCACGCCGACCCCACGTCCCCCTCTCTCCCTCCCTCACTCTCCCCCTCGTCTCCCTCACCCTCTCTCGCGATGGCCGAGCGCGATCCTCGCCGCCGTTCGCCGTAGTCATCACTAGAGCCACCCCCTCGCCTCTCCGACAAGCCCATTAGCTCCGTGCTGCCGTCCTCGACCTCCTCGTCGACTCACGCGACGCCGGACGCCTCCAAGCACCTCCCCGACGCCTTCTTCTTCCTCGGTCCGCCGAGATCGCCGGCAACGCCCCGACGACGTCCGACCTCCCCCGAGCCCGCTGAGACGCGTTCTGCAACCGTTGTGAGCCCATCTTTCTTCCGCCCCTCTCCGCGCGCTCGTCCGCGTCCTCCAACCCCCTCTGCCATCGAGGCCGAGAGATCGGCTCCGCCGGCCATGTCGCGCCGTGGCCACAGGCGCGTAAGCTCGAATCCGAGCAATCCTTCGTCTTCCACGCGCTCCCAGGAGCCCATAGCACCATTCCACGCGCCTCTCCGTGCCCCGCAGCCTCGGTTTCGGCCTCGCCTAAACTCCGGCGGCCGCCAAGGTCGTCGCCGACGACGTTTCTGGCCACCCTAGCTCCACCCACTGCCACCACTCGATGTGGTTTGCTCCTAGCTATGCGTAGATGCTCTCCGCCGTCGTTTTCGTTGCCGGAGCACGAAACCCGCAGCCCTCCGCCACGTCTAGCCTCGCCGGTGGCTAAACACCGGCGAGTTTGACTCAGTTTGACCCCTGTGTGGGCCCAGGTAGACCCCACCTGAGTCTATGACAGGTGGGGCCAGTCTGCTAATTACTTCAGGATTAGTTTTAACTAAGTTTAATTAGTTCAGTCACTGACATGTGGGCCCAGGCCCCACTAACGGCTAATTAGTGTTAATCTAATTCTGTTAACTAGTTGTGACACTGACAGAGAGGGCCCACCAGTCAAGTTTGACCTGGCCGACCCAGTTGACCCGCTGACGTCACATCTATGTCATGCTGACGCATTAATTCAATTACTGGATTTATTCTTTAATAGAAAATTCCAGAAAATAGTCAAAACTTCTAAAAATCATAGAAAATCAACCATAGCTCCAAATGAAAGATTTATATATGAAAAATGATCAGAAAAATTCAATCTATCCATCTGTAATGGTTTCATGCATGACAAAACAAGTTAACCTTTCTGTTTAAGCAGAATAAAGTGATGCTCTAATAAGGCCATGGTTAATGAGCTAATATTCGAATCTTTGATTCAAATGAGTTCATCCCCTTCTGTTTTAGCTTGCATTAGGCCAAGACACTTTCATCTTGCCATGTCATAGCATGCATCTTATTGTTGCATATTGCCATGTGTTGATTATGCTTCGGTGTGTCTTTCGTGGTAGGTTCTGCCTCCGAGGATAACCCCGAGTATCCGTCTGAAGGGCAGTACCCTACTAGCACTACAACAGGCAAGCAACCCATTGATCATTCCGATACAAACCCATGTTCTCGCTTCTGCTCTTGTTTACTGCATTAAGACAACGCGATTCAAACTGCTGTGTGCTACGGTAGTTGAACCCTTATCCTCTGCATGACCTGTCATTGCCACAGTAACTAGATGAAACCCACTAGCATGTGTAGGAGTTGATTGAGCCATGTATGTGATTCCTACCTTGCTATGCCTGCTATGCTTAGAGTTGTGCCAGGTCTGGTTCATCTGGGTGATGGGCTAGAGTGATATGATTATGTCGGTAATATGAGGGATGTGTTGAACATGTTTTGGTAAAGGTATCGATGAGAGGCCATGTAGGAGTACATGGTGGGTTGTTTCATTGAGACCGTCCATAAGAACTGAGATCTGTATGTGTGATTTAAGATGCAGTTACTACCGTACATTGGGTCCAAAACCAATGGACCCTCTCGGCTTCTTAAATACCTTAGTACTCTGTCCAGGAGATGCAAATAGTTTCTGGTGTTTGTAGGTTATGTGTTGGCGTCCGTGCATGGCGTTGACCCTAGGGGTGGGCTATGTTGCGGTAGATACACCGTGGCACGGTGTACCGAGTCACCCGTTTGGTGTCTCGGGAACCCTGTTCACATCGTTCCGGGTCGTATGTGGAAACCTCGGCCGGACTCCCTGCAGATGGAACCTGGATAGGTGATACACCTGGACCAGAGACTTAAGTGTTTAGGTAGGCCGTGGCCGACACCCTCGCTGGGCTTCCGCTTGAAGGTTGCCGAGTACATGTCGTGTAAACGGCAGTAAGTGGTGAAAGCGTGTATGAAGAAGTATACCCCTGTAGGGTTAACATCATCTATTCGAATAGCCGCGTCCGCGGTAAAGGACTACTTGGTTGCCTATACAGTTCATAGACAAGTTAATGGATACTATTAAAAGACTCAAGATAAGTGTGAGTACCGAGGATGGCCCTAACGTAGGATGACGAGAGAGGATCCCCGGTGGAGTATTGTGTTGGTGAGTAGTTGACTCGTGTGCGAAAACTATTTTACTAGTGGAGTACCATAGGATAGCTTAGCCAAGAGTCAAAACTGGCTTGCTGCAATAACCCCACCACCTTCTTGAGAATGAGCATGTATATTAGGTTCTGATGTAAGACTTGCTGAGTACCTTTGTACTCATGTTTGCTTAATTACTGTTTTCAGACGACAACACCGCCCCCTCCGATGGGTTCTACGTAGACCTTGATGCGGCGAGTGACTAGCCACCCAGGTGGTGATCCTGGCCATGGAGGGCCCTATGTAGATAGACAGGCTTCGAGAAGCCTTCTTTCTTTCTAGTGTCTGTACTCAGACTAGTTGCTTCCGCATGTGCTTGTATGATTGTATGACTTGAGTGTCGGGTCATGTGACCCCTATCTGTATGAACTTGTTATGTATGGCTCTCTGGAGCCTTTAAATAAAGTACTTGAGTTGTAGAGTTTTGTTGTGATGCCATGTTGTATGTACTCATATCGGGCATATTGTCTGTATGATTGAAATGCTTGGTATGAGTGGGATCCGACAATCTAGTTGTTTATCCTTGGCAGCCTTTCTTATGGGGAAATGTAGTCTAGTGTTCCTCGAGCCATAGTAGTCCGCTACAGCCCGGTTCACCGGAGTCCTGCTAGCCCAGCACTACTGCTCAGGACACTTGACTGGTCGGCATGTGTTTCACGTCGTTCCTATGTTTGTCCCTTCGGGGAAATGTCACGCGGTGACATCTGGAGTCCTGCCTAGCCTGCTACAGCCCGGGTTCCCCGGAGTCCTGTTAGCCCAGTGCTACAACCCGGAATCACTCGCTGATGACCGACATGCTCGATGTGATTCATGTATGCCTGTCTCCATAGGTTTGTGCCGCTTTGGGTTCACGACTAGCCATGTCGGCCCGGGTTCTCTGTCATATGGATGCTAGCGACACTATCATATACGTGAGCCAAAAGGCGCAAACGGTCCCAGGCCACGGTAAGGCGACACTCGTGGGATACCGTGCGTGAGGCCGCAAAGTGATATGAGGTGTTACCGGCTAGATCGATGTGGCTTGGAATCGGGGTCCTGACAGTAGCGACCACGAACGGATTAGTGCCGTAGCTCGGAAAATAACCTGCAAGAAATGAAACTGTGATGTTCTGTTAAAAACCAAATCATTTCTGCAATTCCAGATAGTCCACAACAGAGCGCAAACTCCAACCCGAATATGTCTTGCTAAGTCTGGCTCAACCCCATTAAGCCATGTCCCAAATAATGCATTGACCGAAGTCGGTGGAGTAATATTAAAAGCAATATGGACCGTCTGCCAAAGAACTTTGGCCAACGGGCAATCAAAGAATAAATGCTTAATCGTCTCATCCCGATCACAGAAACTACACCTAGTAGGTCCTGTCCAATTACGCTTGATCAAGTTGTCCTTTGTTAAAATAACTTGTTTATGGACAAACCACATAAACACTTTAATTTTTAAAGGAACTTTGACAGACCAAACATACTTGGAAGTTGGAATAGCATTCGAATTAATAACATCAATATACATTGATTTGACTGTAAATACTCCAGAACTAGTCAACTTCCAGCGTAATATATCGGGTTGGTGAGAAAGTTGAACCTCCATCAGTCTCCTAACTAGATGGAGCCATTCTTCCAACGATTGCCCGCTAGCGACCGTCTAAACTGAATATTAAGGGGGACAGATTGAAATACCGTCGCCACGAACACCTCACGTCGTTGAGCAATCCGATATAAAGACGGATATTGAATGGCTAAAGGTGAGTCTCCAAGCCAAGTATCCTCCCAGAAACGTATACTTGTACCATTTCCAATAACAAATCTCGTCCTATTGAACATTGATTGTTTGACTTTCATTAGTCCTTTCCAGAAAGGCGAATCAGTCGACCTGACTGCGACCTGGGACAATGTTTTAGTCTGGAGGTACTTGTTGCGGAGGATCTGCGCCCACATGGCCTCAGTTCCGGAAGAAAGCTTCCACAACCACTTACTAAGAAGGCACCTGTTCTTAACTTCAAGATTTTTAATACCAAGGCCCCCTTGGTCTTTCGGTCTACAGATAATGTCCCATTTAGCAAGCCGTTATTCCCTTTTAAGTTCATCACCCTGCCAAAAGAAACGTGACCGATAGAAGTCCAGTCGTTTCCTAACACCAACTGGGACCTCAAAGAACGATAAGCGAAACATAGGCATACTCGTGAGCACCGAATTAATCAATATCAAACGGCCTCCATATGACATGAGCTTATCCTTCCAACAGCTCAGTTTTTTCTCAAATCGATCCTCGATGCACTTCCATTCTCTGTTTGTTAGCCTACGATGGTGTATCGGAATACCAAGGTATGAGAAGGGTAAACTCCCCAACTCGCACCCAAACAATTGCCTATAAGAATCCTGGTCGTCTTTGGCTCTACCAAAGCAGAACAACTCGCTCTTATGAAAGTTAATCTTTAACCCGGTCAATTGTTCAAAAAGGCATAACACTAGCTTCATATTTCTCGCCTTGGCCAAATCATGCTCCATAAAGATGATTGTATCATCTGCGTATTGAAGGATGGATACACCTCCATCAACGAGATGAGGTACCAAACCACCTACTTGACCATTCTCCTTAGCCCTTCCTATCAAAATTGCTAACATATCCACCACAATGTTAAACAGGCTAGGGGACATCGGATCTCCTTGTCTGAGGCCTTTATGTGTCTGGAAGTAATGACCTATATCGTCATTCACTTTAATTCCCACACTCCCTTTTTGCGTAAAGGATTCGACCTGTCGGCGCCAGGCTTCATCAAAACCTTTCATACGCAATGCCTGTTGGAGGAATGGCCACTTAACCTTATCGTACGCTTTTTCGAAATCCACCTTAAAAATTACTCCATCTAATTTTTTGGGATGGATTTCATGGAGCGTTTCATGAAGAACAACCACCCCTTCAAGGATGTTCCTGTCCGGCATGAAAGCAGTTTGGGATTGTTGCACCACAGACCGCGCAATCTGTGTGAGCCTATTGGTCCCGACCTTGGTGAAGATTTTGAAACTAACATTGAGGAGGCAGATCGGTCTGAACTGCTCAATCCTCGCAGCCTCCGCTTTCTTAGGGAGCAATGTGATAGTTCCAAAATTCAAGTGAAATAATTGAAGCTGTCCAGAGAATAGATCATGAAACATAGGTAGTAAATCCCCCTTAATAATGTGCCAGCACTTTTTATAGAACTCGGCCGGGAACCCATCCGGACCGGGAGCCTTATTGTTTTTCATTTGTGCAATAGCATCAAACACCTCCTTTTCTGAGAACGGGGCAACCAGGATATCATTATTAGCAGCAGACAATTGAGGCACGTCCTCAATCCTAGACTCATCGAGGGACACACAATTATCCTCCGGAGGTCCAAATAACTGTCTATAATACTCGGTAATATAGGTTTTGAGATTATCCTGACCTAAAATAGTACCCTCATCCTGTTCAAGCCATGTATATATACGTGCATTTACCTGGTCGCGTGGTAACTACGTACTTACGTTCAGTAAGTGCAAATGTGCCCTCCCTTTATAAATATAAATCCTTTTAGAAATTCAATACGACTATATACGGATGCATATAGACACATTTTAGAGTCTAGATTTATTTATTTTGCTCTCTATGTGGTGCATATTGAAATCTCTAAAAGATCTTATATTTAGGAAGAGGGAGTATAATTACTAAACAGTAAGATGGGGCGACCTAGGAGCATCTACAGCGATTTGCTACCGTGCACCGTGCGATCAACTCACTCGACGCTCTGGATCGTCTCGTCGTCCAACCGCCTCCACACGGCCTTTTCTATGCTCCCAACTAGGAGCGTCACAGCAGGCCCAAACGTCAATGGGCCGCTGCTCTGAAGAGCTATTTGGGCGCCCTCTCTCGTTCACTCATGGAGGCTAACCTTCGATCCCCAATAGACGGTTGCGATCGTTCTGGTGCTAGGGGAACTCAAGACTCGCGCATTACGGTTGCTCCTCCTTCCGCATTCGCTTTGATTCTCTCTCCCAGCTCCTCTTCCCCTCCCGTGCCCATCTTGCATAGCGACGGCGGCAGCGTGCTGGCTTGCTTCTGCGCGTTAGCAATGCCATCCCCTGTCGCCCCGTTCTCTCTTCTGCTCAGCCACTGCTCTCCTCCGGCCTGCTAGCACAGCTGCAGCCGCCTCCTCCACTTGTGCGCTGCTTCTTTATCAGATCCGTCCGCTCTCCGCCGCTCTTCCCATTATCTGACACAGCCCGTATTCTCTGTTGTTTATGCTTGTGCAGGTGCATGCACTACTGAAATCCAACATTGCAGAAGAAAACTTTCTAGAATTTCTACCAGGTACTTCACATGTCGCTATGTTATACATATGCTAACATTAATATTTTTTCGTTGCCAAAACATGCAGATAATAGGACAATTATTTACCTGTTAGGAAGATGGATGAGCTAATTGAACGTCCTAGCAAGTATATCATGAAATTTGCATTTGTTCGCCTTTCCACGTGGGACGTATTTAGTTCTGACAATTTTTTTTTTTGAAATGAAAAGGTAGATCATGCTCTACCTTATATATTTCAAAACAGGCCGTAGCCCGAAGACTATAGGTCAATTACATGAAGCTCATATTACGCACCATGGTGCAAGGCCATGAGCAGCCTGTAGGTTAAAAGAAGAGAAGAAAAGAATGGAAAGGGGAGGAAAAGGGGGAGAAGGCCGATACAATATAGACTAGGCCACTAACATAGTTCTGACAATTCATTCTCATACTAATAGATGAGCTAATTGAATGTCCTACCCAGGTATATCATGAAATTTGCATTTGTGAATCTTTCCACGTGGGACGTATTTAGTTCTGACAATTCATTCTCATACTAAATCAGAGACCCAAATATCATATTTTATTTATTCTCCATGGATTAGATTAACTCTACACAACGCTTTTATCACGAGCCATATGTGCTTCTTAAAGCTTATGATTTGTGGTGTCAACCTTGAGTTCGAATCTCAAGTTATCCCTTCTATATTTTTCTGAATATGTTTGTGCTGTCTGCTAATGCATGTGAATCATATAAGCTATTTTTTAAAGAAAAATCTAGAACTTTGAACAAGACTAAATCGAGGCATTGTAAACTGAATCTCACATGCTTATACCCTTCAGGTTCTTATGTCAACGTTTTGTCCCAATTTCATCAAGATGGTCGAGCGCGGCAACGCGCGCCTTTATGATCTAGTTTACTGTGTACCACACACTTATACGGGAAATGCGACGGTGTGCACGTAGGGCCGGACCACGCTATGCAACTTTTCTTGCGGTGCCACCCCTGATAAGTATTTATCACTCCGTGCCATCATGGGCACCAAAGAGTGAGAAGCCTAGATACATGCAGCAGGCAGAAGGCACTGTACACGATACGATAAAAGATGGCAGGGGAGTGTATCGTTCTGGTCCAGAAATTTGTCAGTTCTCTGAAAAGGGAAATAACGGTTAAGGCGATCGTGTAAGTGTTCTGTAAACACCTACAGGTTGTGTTTTCATGTACACAAGGCAAGGCATGGCAGGGGTCAGGGTAGTACTTGTACTGTTGCATGCTCACCAATTAGTCTACGGATACTGATTACGGGCGGCACAGCTGCACCACGTGTATGGATTACGATGGATGTGGGAGGGGCTAGGATGCAAATGAGCTGAGCAAATCTTTATCTGCACCAGATCAATGAGCTGTGTGCATTTAGTTTGGTGGGAAAACATGCCTGCGAGCTTAGAGCATGCATTTTCCAAGGTCAATGCATGGACAAATTTGAGCCCCCCTTATGTCCGCGGACAGGCGGGATCGAGTCTCATTTGTCCGCCCTGGCATCCGTGCTGCATTTCTCCTCTCTAGATCCATGCAACCTATGTGACATAGATCGTTCCATAGGATACATTCGACATTCAATAGTTCAACATATGGCATT
This sequence comes from Triticum urartu, assembly GCF_056163025.1. Classification (NCBI taxonomy): domain Eukaryota; kingdom Viridiplantae; phylum Streptophyta; class Magnoliopsida; order Poales; family Poaceae; genus Triticum; species Triticum urartu. The sequence continues at coordinate 689,640,969 of NC_141879.1, forward strand.
TGATAGTTCAACTTACGACAAATTAAATCATAGGACACGACATGGTACAACATTGAACCTAAGAATACTTGACCCGTGCCAGGGTGACCGGGATGCCGCCTGGCTGTTGGATCAACGCCGGGCTGGTGGGGATGGCATCCGGCCACAGGTCTCCGCCCAGTACCAGCAGGGCACGAGCTGCTACTCTCGACGAGCTCCCAGTTCACCCCGTCGGGGTCTGATCGTGTTTCGGAACTGGACATGGCAAGGATAGGAGAGGAGAGGGGTAGAGATGAGATGGGAGGGGAGTGACAATGAGAGCTAGGGTTAGGGTTTTGGGCAGATCGGGCGAATGAGGATTTTGTGGGGTACGGGGCCAGACCAGTGCAGGCCAACATGGTGGACATGCCCAGACGTCTTCGAACAGCCCCATACCCACCCTAGGGGGGGGGGGTCCGTTCGGGAAGGTGCAGCTTGTTCGGACAAAAGGGGCGGCTATATGGGAAGTCCCTTGGAGATGTTCTTATACCCTTGCTATTAACTGCGAGGGTTAGCGTTTTTAGTTACTACAAACTTATATTCTCAGTGTCACTGTACCAACGAGCAATGTGCCTCTGTTCTTGTTCTATGCTACTTTTCACTGAAAATAATTCTCATTTTTGACGCCATTGTGTGGCTCACTACGATTGATTCTTTCAATAGTAACAGTAAATGATACATGTTGACCTCAGGAAAGCCCATATAGCAATATATGTTGAAGCATAAAAATGGACCAATATCACCTTATTCACAAAGTTGAACTCAGGTCACAACATTCACAAGTATATCCTATAGAAATAAGCATTTAGACACAACATCACATTCCACTGCAATATGCAAACATGTATCAACATTTAAAAAATTGCTGATATTTCATGGACTCATTAATTGTCATTCAGTAGGTGTTTTTTCTTCATGGACTCATTAATTGTCATTCATTGACTATAATTAAAGTATGAGCATCAATTGCAATTATATGAGGTGATGTGCATGTTTGTTGTTATGGATATGTGCTAAAACTTGTATTGTCAACGAAAAATTCAACATTGTTGCCAACTACATGAACTATGCAAAGAACTAGTGCTATGAGCCTGACTGTGCTATCGCGATACATAATTGCTTTATATGTACACAACATTATGTATGCATGCATACACCTACAGTACAATCCATTTCCTTCTTCAAACATTGCCTAAAAGTATATAAACATATTTTTAGCAGAATAATCAGCGATTCCATTACAGTTTGATTTGTGCTTATTAAACAAGCTTATGCAATTGCCAACTCCCACTTGTTAGTTTGGTAAACCTTTTTTTAAGCCATCCCATGATTTTGCTATTTTATTGACAAGCATGCCATCGAAGAATTTCCATCCATGACCCAATTATTCCACATGCTACGAACTTGTATTATGTTAACTATAAGCTTCATCGTCTAGGAGGTAACTTAAACATCTCATTTTACTTGCTCAAAGAAAACAGCTCATGTTTCCACAATGGTTAGCTCACACAACTATTTTGCATTGACTGTTGGCTCTGCTGGTGTGTTAACGAAGGAAAGCCGGGCCCTTGTGGGAAAGTAAGAAACCAACCCTATAGCTTTGACCTACACTAGACAACAGCCAAGTGGCCCTCAAGAAAGCACCAACTGCTCCCTAGCTGCTTGGTAGGTGTTGTTTGTGCACAGGAAACAAACAGACAAAGATCATAGTATCACAAGTAGCAGCAGTGGTAGTCTTTGTTTAGTTATCTCCTCCCTTCCCTTGCTCTTTCTGCCTATCTGTATCGTTTCGATAGTACACATGCACACACACATGGTCAATGGGATCGAGCATACGTTTTGAGGAGAAAAATGCTGAGAGCAAGGACAACTCCAGCGGGATCACCAAATGAAAGGCACAAAATGTGCATGGACGTGTCCGCAGACAATGGGCGTCATCAAATAAAACCAGACATAGCAAAAGGACCTAAAAAACAACTAAAAATCATATTATACTTCTCCCCATCGGAGATGAGGTCGACGAGCACTGCGCAGGGCAGTCTGGCCTTGTCGTCATTGGCGGCCGGCGCAAATGAGGAGGAGCTGACGACGGACGCCTCTTTGGCAACATTGTTTTGCTGGCCACGCGCGTCATCGTCATCAGCTTCGGCCCCCTCGAAGAGCCGGTTGCAGCCCACCTTGTTCATGCGGAGCTACCAACGGTCGTGGTGGATGGTGCGGGTGTTGTGCATGGTGACGAGCATGGCCCGGTGGACATCAATGATCGCCGGGTCCGCCGCAACCATGGACGCGACAGCTTTATTCGCGCGTTCCGCGCCCAGTTAGTCGTCTATCAGCCATTGCTCCTCAGGAGTTGGAGGTTGTAGTGCTGCTCCGCTTGCAGAAGTTTGAATGTAGACACTGCTGGCTCCTCCACCGACACCTGCTCCTCCTCTGCCTCCTGCTCCATCTCCTCCTCCTCCGAGCTCGGTTTCGAATCCAGAGAGCTCAGAGTTGGCCCAACTAAATGCGGACCCGATGCCGGGCCTCTGCGGCGTGGACCTCCGCAATGATTTTTGCACGGCACCACGGTGAGAGCTGCCTCCACCACCCATGAGGGGTGCCCGCCATTGTGTCAGCAGATGACGAACGATTATGCAAAGGGGCTCGGACGGGGTGAGAAGGGGTGGTTCAACGGTGGCTCGAACTGCAGAACAGATAGCGGAGGGGTAGATTACTCGGCCATGGTCGGACGGCTTAAATAGCCGAGGAAGGCAGAGTAGTTAGCTAAATGTGGAGCACGAGAGTAAGCATTCCGGGCTCTATGCTGGTGTGAATGTCATTTAGGCGGACGGCTAGTCAGCTTGTATGAATACGAGTAGCCGGCCAATCATGTCCGCTCTGAATGCGCGGAGGATTCTCGAGATGCGGAGAAGGGTTTTTTGGGTGGGTCCAGGGTGCTGGAATTCGACGTGAGGACATCTGGCCCAGAACCTGCCCCTAGTTTGATGTCAGTTTGCATGAATTCATACATTTGGATCGGTCTAGACAAATTTAATGACCGCGGGATGACTAAAAGTGTCCGGACCGCAGTCGAGTTAGTGATCCATGTTGTAGTTACCCTAAAGAACACAAAAGGTTGATGGAACATCCGGCCCAAAAAAAAAAAGATCAAGTGAGCACATATTCGAATCAGCATCACATCGAAATTAGTAGTTGACGAGTACTCGTTGCAAAGATCACTCCAACTCCCCTGGTGTGCGCCACTTGTCGCAACCTGGGGTTTTCCTTTTTTTCATAGATCCGTTTATTCAAATGTTTTATCTCTCAAACCGTGCGTTCAAATCTCGAACCGCTTTCACCGTTGGATTTCTCGTGTCGAGATCTTCAAAACTAGATCCTATGTTGATAGGTTTTGACGAACTTTTTTTCATGAAAAAATCAGACGAAAAGACCGAACCGGGAGCACGAATTTTTTTCCTTTCTGAAAGAGGCCCGCCCGTGCCTCTCACACGAAATCACAACCGTGCCTCTCGCGGAAAAAAAAAATGTTTTTTTTCGTTTCCGAGGAGGCACGGCCGTGACTCTCGCGAAAGAAAGAAAAAAACAGAAAACGAGTTTTTTTTCGTTTCCAAGAGGCACGGCCGTGACTCTCGCAAAAGCACCCCCGTGCCTCTCGCGGAAGCAAAACCGTGACTATCGTGAAAGAAAAAAAAATAGAAAACATGTTTTTTTTGTTTCCGAGAGGCACGGCCGTGACTCTCGCGAAAACACACCCGTGCCTCTCGCGGAAGCAAAACTGTGACTCTCGCGAAAGAAAAAAAAACAAAAAACGCGTTTTTTCGTTTTCGAGAGGCACGGCCGTGACTCTCGCGAAAGCACACCCGTGCCTCTACCGGAAGCAAAACCATGACTCCCGCGAAAGGCGTCTTTTCACACAAAAAAATTTCAATTTTTTTGTTGAAAAGCTAAGAAAGACCGATGAAAAACGAAAGCGTCGAAAACAACTGTTTCAAAAGCCGAAAATGCATGCGGAAAAAAGTCCGAAGGGAGCGCCCAGAGCGCGACACGTGACAAACAGCTGAGAGCGCGCCAAATGGCGCTGATCGTTGCGAGGCTCCCGAAGGAGCGCTCGTTAACTAGTTGCTCTCGCATCACATTTTGATTTTGCAACCACAAGAAAAACAGTAAGAAATAAGTAAATGGCCCACGCAAGTGTCCATGCATGTCTTCTCTATGGGTGGTATATGCTTCCTCCTCGAAAAACCACAGCGACTTGTTGCACCGGAACAACAACGAGACGGCCCGGCCATCTTCGTCTAGTGAGGCAGCTGACACATACTACATGCCATGGAAAAAGTTCAAAATAAATCTTAAACTTGTAGACGAAAGCTAATTCGAACCCTGAATTCTTAATTCCAAGAATCAGCATACCAAGCTCTTTAATCCTGGTTTATTTTGAACCTTGAGCACGTTCCCAAACAGGGATTGTGGACCTGGCAGGTGGAATCCCATGATAGTTGAATGTGCTCGCGAGTGGGTCGGCCCAAAAGACACAAACAGAATTTTCTTTTTTTTCGTAGCATGGAAGTAAAAGTACCCAAAAAAATTAACTCTCGAGTAATCAAACTAGCCCCACGAGTTTCGAAGTCCATTCGCTTAGAGCATCTCCAACAAGTGCACAAAAGTTTCATGTGCTAAAATAGTTTTAGCGCGCCACTGTAGCACTTTTAACGCGCCGGACCCAACATTGGTTTAGCAGATGCCTAAAAACGCGCGCCCAAAAAACACGCAGTGCAAATTGTGAAGTGCACGCAATCCGGCGCCCAAAATTTGTAATTTCTGATAGCACTTTTTAGCGCGTGCCCAAATTTTTTCGTGCGTGCAGTATTTTATCGCTTATGTTGAAGCTGTCCGGCGCCCAGAAACCCGAATTTTAGCGCCCGAAACAGTTTTTGTGTGCCTTTTGAGATGCTATTAGCCACTAGTCCATCCGTGTCCAAATTTGAAAATATTTGTCAAGGACAAACGTATATTGGAAACGTGCAGGCCCGAACGACATTTGAAATATCTGCATTTTTTAAAGTGCGAACACTTTCTGAAAATTCTGAATACTTTTTTAAAAATGAATGATTATTTTCAAGACACAATTAATTTTGAAAAAGCAAACACTACTTGGAACATAAACATTTTTTGCAAAAATGCAACAAACATTGAAACCTGAACAAATTTTAATTTTCTTAGCAATGTAAAAAGTGTTTGTATAGTTTTGCAAAATCTAAAATGTATATTTGGAAAAATGTTAACCTGTCACATTTTCGAAAAAAATGTTGTTGGCATTTTTTACATTATTTGCGTTAAAAATATTCGTTGTTTTAAAATTATTTAGATTTTTTTCAATAAATGTTTTGAAGGCTTTCCAAAATGTGTTCATATATGAACTTGTTCCTATCTTTTCTTATATGTAACGCGCAATTTATAACGACTAGCAGCTGTCATGGCGATTGGTTATGTCCGGCTGCCGCGAGTTCCAGTTCCCTAGCTAGCTCGAGATCTCTCACAAGCTCACTGTTGTTTCTATTTTTGTCGCTCCTAATATATGAAAAGTGGGTTCGTGTATATTTTTTAAAAATATTTATTTTCATTAAGAAAATGTAAATGAATTTATTATCATTAAGAAAATATAAAACAAACAAAAAAACCGAGCATAACGAGCGCGCGAGAGACCACGTTAATAGGCCGGCCTGATTTGTTCTAATGTCCAGCCAGCCTAGTCAACAACCCTTGCCACGTCAGCAAATACCAGCTAAACTTGTCTCAAGAAAAAAAGCAAATACCAGCTAAACGCCTTCAGTTCTAAAAAAAAAGCCTAAACGCCTTCAAGGTTTAAAATTGACTGGGAACGGAAAGTTCGGTGTGCTAATTTGCAGGATTAAAAGTTTAGGTTCGACTTAGCTTTTGTATACAAATTTAAGATTTGTTTTGGACTTTTTCCATATGCCAATCCCGGACAAGCTACGCGCCAAGAGTTATTGCCAACGAACACGCACACACTCATCACTCTCGCTCCCTCCTTCCCTGTCTTCCTTTTTAACCACCTCTCCGCCCTCCACCACCTTACACAGCACAGCACAGCACAACCTCGATTCATACAGCTATCGAGCGAGCTTAGCCAACCACACGCCTCCCAGCTGCTAGCTTCCCCGGCCTCCCGCCCTCCCCTTGTCGGGCCATGATGAGCGGCGGCAGGATGAACGCGGCGGCGAGCGACGACTTCCCGTTCGCGGCAATGCAGCAGCCGCCCTACGTCGGCTTAGAGCACGCCGGCGGCGGAGGAGGAGGCCAGCGCAACCAGGGCGCGATGATGTACGACAACTTCGACTTCGCGGCGGCCGCCGCCGCATTCGGTCAGTTCCAGGACGCGCCGCACCACCAGATGCTGGCGCTGCCACCGAACGGCAACGGCGCCGGCGGGCTCGTCCCCATGGCGCCGCCGCCCATGCCCGGGATGCAGCTGCAGATGCCGCCCATGCCCCACGGGATGCACAGCCACGGCGACGTGTACTCGGCGATGGGGATGGTGAAGCGCGAGGGCGGCGCCGGGGACGCGGGGAGGATCGGGCTGAACCTCGGGCGCCGGACCTATTTCTCCCCCGGCGACATGATGGCCGTGGACCGGATGCTGATGCGGTCCCGTCTCGGCGGCGTGTTCGGGCTGGGATTCGGGCGCGCCCACCACCAGGCGCCTCGGTGCCAGGTGCAGGACTGCAAGGCCGACCTCTCCGGCGCCAAGCACTACCACCGGCGCCACAAGGTGTGCGAGTACCACGCCAAGGCGGCGCTTGTCTCCGCCGCCGGCAAGCAGCAGCGCTTCTGCCAGCAATGCAGCAGGTCAGCAGAGTCAGACCCCATACCCCACTCCACCCTCCATCAACTCTCTCTCTCTCTCTCTCTCTCTCTCTCTCTCTATATATATATATATATATATATATATGTATATATATATATATATATAGAAAATGGTTGTGTATTTCTGGGAGTACGTACTCCCGCTTCTCATATACCACATAGATAAATCTTTTATATCACTTTATTATTTTTAATATACTTCATTACTAATTATTAGATACCTCAAAATGAGTTTCATGAAAAAAATTCATGTGAGTCTACATATTTTTAAATGTTTACGTATATACTGATGCGTTTGTACGTGAAAAAGGTATATTATAAAAAGTACATCGCAGATGATATTTTTTCAACAAAACTCGTATTGGGGTATCTTAGAATAGAGGTAAATACACGAGCAGTCATAAAATTTGCACGTGATGGTCAGTTTGGTGCATAAACTTGTAAAATACATGTTTTTAGACATCAAACTTGCGTGGGCGTGCAAATGCGGTTCTTTCTACCGTAGCTGGGCGTATTACATGCATGCACGGCGTGCCAACATTACATGGGCCCTCATGTCAAAAAAAACATTACATGGGCCTGCTGTCAGTGGCTGAGGAGGTGAGTAATGCATGCATTTTTTTCCAGAAAGCACCCTTGCATTTCATTTTTTTACACAGAAAATTCTGAAATAAAACGGAAAAAAAAGATGGATCAGTATGGATGGGATTCGACCACACCTACAATTCGCATGCATATTGCCCGCCAATCGGCTAACTGACGTTTGACGTTTGACGTCTAACGTGCACAATTAGCTTTATATATGAGGACCATTCTAATTAAAATAGAAATCAAAACCAGAAAAGGGTTCGTGAAAAGGTGGAAGCCCCGGTTCGAACCATCCGGCCACAATGACACATGAAAAGATAAACACAATTTATTTTATGTATTTTGCTTTTGTTTTTTCTATGTAAGAAAACAACTTATATTCTAGATAAATTTTTTGGACAGATTGACCAGATTTGTCTATTGAAATTGAGTATTTTCCGGAATGAATGCATGCATTTTTTACGGACAAATCAACCAATTTCCGTTAGAGTATCTATAGCAGATCCCTTATATGCGGATCCTTATAGTGTGTTTACAGTTGTTCAGACAACTTTTTGGCGCAAAACCGTAAACTGGAGATTATTTTATGGGTCGGCGCGATATGAGGGATTTGCTAGAGATGCGCTTAGAATTCAAAAAAATACATTAGAAAATGTAGATAAAACAAAATATAGTACAGAATGAATGTATGTTTGCGGGCAAATCAACTAATTTTTTGTTTGAAATCGAATACTTTTAAATGAAAAAACCTAGATAAAATAAATTGTACTTTAGAATGAATGTAAATAATTTCCTTTGGACAAATCAAAAGAAATTTCTGTTTAAATTCGAATAACTTTAAACTTAAAAATCTTGATTAAAGAAAATATAGGTCAGAATGAATGTACATATTTTTTGACAAATCAACCTTTTTAAGAATTTGAATAACCCAAACAAAAGATAATATAGTCCATAATGCATGTACATAAATTTCTTTCGAACAAATCAACAGAATTTTGTTTGAATTCGAATAATTTTAAATTGGAAAACTAGATTGAAAAATATAGGCCAGAATGAAGGTACGTAAATTGTCCAGACAAGTCAACTAAAAATTTGCTTGAATTCTAATAATTTTAATTTACAAAATCTAAAAAGCAAAATATAGTGCAGAATGAATGTCCATCATTTCCTTTCAGACAAATCAGCGGAAAATATGTTTGAATTTTAATAATTTAAATTTGAAAATGTTGAGAAAAGAAAATATAATTCTAAATGCGTACCTTTATTTAGCCTAAAGGAGCTACACATTGGTAGTCCGTGTAAACAACAACGGTGGTGTGGTTGTTACAGCTAGTCAATGGTTCGAACTCCCTCAGACCTATTTTCTAGTCCAAATTATTCACAACGCACACTGACAGGCAGGACCCAGCGGGATACTATTTAACATTACCTGTGTTGGAGGGCTTTTGTACGAAGTTTTAAAAAAACTTGAGGGTGTTTTTATAAAAAATATCTCATGCACAACGCTTCAGCCACTGACAATGGGCCCCGGCCACGCTGGCATGCCATGTAGGCAGTGAATACATCCGTGTACAGGAAATGTGACCGTATTTGCACGTCTACGCAAGTTTGATGACCAGAAACACGTATTTTACAAGTTTATGCACTAAACTGACCGTCGCGTGCAAGTTTTATGACTCCTGGTGTATTTACCTCCTTAAAATATTTAATGAAGTATATTGAGAATAATAAAGAGATATAATTAATGCGTATATGAGATATATTGAGAATGAGAGTACATACTCTCAGGAGAACAGAAGAGGAGTATAGAAGAGGAGCCAAACTTGTGAACTGATGTTCTTGCACAAGTATACTCCGTAGTCCGTAAAGCTTAGCTAGGTTGCAGCTTGGCTAGTGGGAACTGTTTGCCTTTCCAGTCTTCACTATGTTTTTGGTTCATCTCGCTTCTCCGTTGCAGCGGCCATGAGGTCTCAGTCTCAGAGACGACCAGTCCTTGCATGTATAGCACAAACATGAGCTTTTCAATGGCGTTCTCCGGTCCTGGGGATCGATGGAGACAGGATCAGGAAAAGAAAAGGTGATCCGCTTTCTTTGGGCTAGCTGCAGAGTCCAGACTGCTGCGTGCTGCGACGAGTGGCTGATCCTTGGCAGGCTTTTGCCCTGGGCATATCCCTGCTTTTCTCGCATTGACCAGTGTTGTGTGGCGGTGCCAGTGGCGACTAGACTTTTTCATATGGGTTCACATGCATGCATCACCTGTTGAGCTAGCCAAAATTTTAAGTTCTTTTAGGTACGTACAACTTGAATTTTATGTTTACCTTAGCCTAAGCTGTTCTTGTACTTTGGATCATCTTTAGGTTCCACGTGCTCACGGAGTTCGACGAGGCCAAGAGGAGCTGCCGGAGGCGGCTCGCAGAGCACAACCGTCGCCGGAGGAAGCCGGTGGCCAGCAGCACCATGGCGGCGTCCAAGGACTCGGCGTCGCCTTCTAAGAAACCCAACACCGGCGCCATCGCCAGCTCCTACACCGCCGACAACAACAGTAAGCCCACAAGTTCTCTTTCTCCAATTGCATCCTACCTAGTGCAATAATCATCATTTATCAGGGCTAATTTGTCCTTACGTACAATCTATTGATCAGCACTGAGCACGACGAAGTCGACCATCTCCTCCAACACGAGCGCGATCAGCTGCCTCCAGCAGGGCCAGGCCAGGGAGGTAGCGGCGACGAGGCCGACGGCGCTCACCCTTGGTGCGACGCCGGAGAAGGACGACCACCAGCAGCAGATCAGGAACGCCATGCAGCTCCACCACCATCAGGAGCAGCAGCACTTCATCACCTCCCTCTTGCAGAACAACATCCGTAACAGCAACATCCTGTCGTGTTCCTCGGTTAGCTCCAGCACGGTGCCATTGGCGGTGGCGGCCAACGGCGAGGTCTCCGACCAGAACAACGACAACAACAACAATGTCAGCAACAACGTCAACAGCGGCATGCATATGTTTGAGGTGGACTTCATGTAGATGTTGGATCTTGAGCATTAGGCTTATAACATACTCCATCCGTTTCATAATCTAAGACGTTTTTTTGGCACCACACTAGTTTAAACACCACATTTGAAGTAAGTGGTTATAGGGCAAGGTGCCGAGGTCCAGTGTTTGGTGAATTGGGGCTAAACAGGATCGAAGTGTTAGATAATCTTGTGAGAGTCCCCTAATAGCAACTACTCCCTCCGTTCCTAAATATTTGTCTTTATAAAGATTTTCAACAAATGACTACATACAGAGCAAAATGAGTGAATCTACACTCTAAAATACGTTTATATATATCCGTATGTGGTAGTCTATTTGAAATCTTTAGAAAAACAAATATTTAAGAACGAAGAGAGTAGTAGGATAGGTTGATAGTAGTACACGACTTGGAAATTGGATAAGCAGAGTCAGCACTGGTATTTGGAGTAGTAGTAGTCCTAGATGGAGTTGAGTCGTGTAGGCTTAGAGTTGGAAGAGATAATATCGGTTATGCATTGATTTTGACAGAGTACATGCCATATACAGCCCCCCCCCCCCCCCCCCCCCCCCCCAGCCAGAACTCCATTGGCATGGACGTTAAGGCTGGATCTGTACTCGTGAAACACCGGTGATGGTGGTCCTTTGGTGGACAAAACAGCAAACTGGGAGCTAGACAGAACATGTAACACTCGAGCTTCTCCGAAGGAAACCCGGTCACGCACAAAAATGAAGATCAATCTTAATGTGCTTGTTGCTTTGATGCTGCATCGGGTTGGAAGCAAGATAGTATGCATTGATATTCTCACAATAGACAATGGTGGCACGCTGCGGTGGACACTGGAGCTCGTGAAGGAGTTATCGAAGCCAGCATGACTCTGCAACACAGTTAGCAACGCCTCGGTACTCTGCCTCTGCACTGGAATGGGACACGATGACCTGCCGTTTGAAGGACCAAGAGATGAGGTTGGATCCAAGAAAAACTCACAAACCAGATGTGGATTTCCATGTGTCCGGACACCAGCAATGAGGTCCGTGGAAGCGGACATGTAAAACTGGAGTCCATAATGAGGTCCGTGGAAGTGGACATGTACAGCTGGAGTCTGTAATGCGAGGTGCCTTGGAGATACTGAAGGATCCCCTTGATGAGTTGCATGTGAGTGTTATGAGGCTCATGCATAAACAAGCACACCTATTGAACTGCATAGGAGATGTCCGGCCGAGTTAAAATGAGATATTGTAAGGCACCTGCTAAGCTGTGGTAGTAAGTGAGATTGGACAAGAGATGACCAACGGCAAGGCACAACTTAGAGCTACTGTCAATGGGTGTGGAGACTGGTTTGCACACTAGTGTAGAACCGGGCTTTAGCACCGGTTCGTAAGGCCTTTTAGTGCTGGTTCAGCAACCGGCACTAAAGGATGGGGACTAAAGGACCCCCCCCCCCTCCCTTTAGTATCGGTTCAACACCAACCGCCACTAAAGGGCCAACACGTGGCACGAGCCAGCGCCGGGGGCGGGGAGAGCATTAGTAGCGGTTGGTAACACCAACCGGTACTAAAAGGTTTAGGGGCTCTGGTTTTATTTTTCATTTTTTTTCTTTAATTTTGTGTTTTCCATTTAATTTTTTTCAGTTGCTGGTATTTTACGATACTACATATTGTATAATTTAGTATCACTATGTGAAAAAACCGTTGATTAGTTCCAAGTGGATGGATCCTAAGTGATCAAGTAATATGGATTATCATCATCATCATCATCATCGTCATCATATTAATGTAAAAATTCTTGCATCATATCATCACCAACAACACTAGCTAATAATGATCATAGTCGTCATTACCACTATTTAATCATCATTGTCATTACCGCTATCTAATCACTACCGACACTAGCTAATAATAATCATCATAGTCATTACCACCAACACTAGCTATTTAATCATCACAGTCATATAGTGTAGCACATCATCATCTTCAAACTCATTCTAGCTTAAAGAAGAAACATTCACTTGTACCAGAAGCAAAGATATCATCGAGTTCAAGATGGTCATGAGATTATAAGCGTTCATAAGACCACAAAAGCAAATCACTTTGAGATTAAGTTCAGGACGAAGAACACGGACATGAGAGGACAAGTACTAAGAGCAAGAACTAGCTAATCACTCCTGCAGCTCTCTCTCATGTAAAATAGTATAGAACATGTGTACCTCTCCTGATTCATCATATTGGAGCATGCAGATGAACCTGACTCCTAATTATGGGCTACGCTTTTGATTGCTGTCCCCTAGTACTTCTCTTCGATCGTTCACAAATTTGCTCCAATTTTTCACTATTAAGCACTGCCCAGTTTTAGAAATGCTGAATACACTCATGTGCAATGTAGGATGTCTTGGCCGTAAGCTAACCATTGCCATGCGACCATTAGTATCGGTCCAATGAGGCACAACTATCATCGGGAGTCCCTGTTGAAGAGCATCGTATAGTAACATACTTAGCAATGAAGTTTAGCTTAAAAACAAAGTATGCAAAAGATGCACTAAGGATAAATAGTAATTTTTTTACCATATTTCCAAAATTGATGTGACCGTAGTTCAGTACGAACACTATTGGTCATACGTTTTGAGTACTAAGATTTTTAAGTCCAGGAAAATAATTTCTCTTGACAGATCCTCAAGCCATGAAACATAATGACTTATCTCCTCGCAGTTTAGTTCAGCCCCGGGACAGTGGACGGTCATGTCTACCAAGCGTCGGACATGTTTGCTTGAATGGAAATAAGCTGTCAATAGAAATTAGTTGTCAAGTATTTTTGAATAAACAATATCGAAGACATAAATATGGTTGAGAAACTCACATAATGGTAGAACTGGAGGCGTCTGCACATCGACCCAGATGTCGATATTACATTCAATATCATCTTCCGGACGAATATTAAAGGTGATAAGCATATAAGGCTCAAATGCATAAGCCTTGTAAAGTGCTCTCCAAGTTTCGCATTTAAAATAGGTCTAGGTGTCTGCATTGTATAATTTTACGTCGAAAGTATAACCATGCTCGGTCTTCAAGTGAACTCTCTTTACCTCCATAGTTTTCATAGGACTGAAACCAATCTTATACAAGATAAAAATTCTTACATGGCAGGGGATATGCTAGTAGAATAGTAAAAGTTAAAATTATAAGTTGAAGAAAATGAAGCATAAGTCATGCTTAATTACGAAAAAAGACTTGTCATTGTGACTTACTGTATCCACTTCGAAGGTCTCTGATACGTCTCCGTCTTATCTATAATTCTTGATTGTTTCATGCCAATATTATACAACTTTTCCATACCTTTGACAACTTTTTATATGATTTATTAGGACTAACTTACTTATCCAGTGCCCAGTGTCAGTTCCTGTTTGTTGCATGTTTTTGGTTCGCAGAAAATCCATATTAAACGAAGTCAAAACGCGATAAAAATTTACGGAAAATTATTTTGGAATATATGTGATTTTCAGGAGGTGGAATCAATGCAAACGGGGCCCAACAGTGCCCACAACCCACCAGGGCGCACTAGGCACCCCCTGGCGTGTCCAAGTGTCTTGTGCCCTCCTCGAAGGTCGGTTGGGGCCCTTCTTCTAGCGCAAGAAAAATAATTTATGGAAAAAATCATGTAAAAATTTCAGCGCAATCAGGGTTACGGATCTCTGGGAATTTAACAAACCGTGAAGAGCCGGATCTAACGAACGCGAAACAGAAGAGAACAGAGAGGGAGATCCAATCTCGGAGGGGCGGGAGCCCCTCCGCCGCTATGGTGACCATGGACCAGAGGGGGAACTCTCCTCCCATCTAGGGGGGGGGCAAGGAAGAAGAAGGAGGAGGGGGGCTCTCTTCCCCTCGCTTCCGGTGGCGCCGGAGTGCCGCCAGGGCAACGATTGGGACGGCGATCTATCAACAATCTTGCTACCGTCAATACCAACTTTCTCCCCCTCTATGTAGCGCTGTAACACCTCTTCTCCCCGCTATAATCTCTATAGGTTAACGCAGCAGAAAACAAATTTTTTCCGACCTACGCACCAGCCCAGGACCACTATGGAGACTGCATACATGGTTTGATCTTTTTCGTTACCGACTCATAGCGCAGCGGGAAGTAGAGTCGATGACGATGGGCGGTGCAGATCCCGACAGCTAGGATTTACAACCTACCAACCGCGAGGATGTATACCCTTATCTGCACTTCAGGCAGCCCTCCGGGAGGCTGTCGAATAGCCCCCCGGACGGTGTCATGGACAGCCCTTCGGGAGGACCTTCGAAACTCGAACGGTCACTCGGACAGCCCTTCGGGAGGACCTTCAAAACTCGGACGGCCACACGGATAGCCCTTCGGGAGGCACTCACGAACTAAGATCGAAACTACGATCTCTCTACAGAGTTGCACACATACGGTGTCATCTATCCAGTAGGGCTTCGCCGTCCAGAACTAGTTCCTGCTGGAACCCAGACAACCTTTCGGCTCTACGAAACTATTTCACGGGGAGGGAGAGAGAAGCCAGATCATTGCATGGCACTTGTATGTGAGAAGGGATGAGGAGAATGGAAGCCCCTTCTCCTCCTTTTATAAGCCAAGGCAAGGGGTGGGATGGTGGAGGAAATACCAAAACATCCATGCTATATGTCCCACATGAAGGGTGAAATGGTAACTCAAGTGGGGCACCAAGGGGACACCATGGAGGCACCCCCTTGGGTAGCCACAACCTTGCTCCCTCCCATGGGGGGGGCAACAAGCCACCAACATGTCTCCTAGAAACATGGGTGCTCCCTAGACAAAAAGCCACCAAACATGTAACCCCCGATTTGTGGGATCTTGTCCCCTCGTGCTGAGACAAGATGTTTTCCATGAAACATTTTTTCTGAAAAATTCCGGAAGGTCCCAGAACATTTCCGGCACCCTCTAAAATTATTCTAGGCATGATACCAAACATTTCCGGTGTGGTGATTTTTATCAGCGAAAAGCAACAACGGCGGTTACGGCAGCTCCAGAACATTTTCGATTTTTTCTCTCCGAAAATTCCCAAAAGTTCCCAGACCAATTCTGGGGCCCTCTAAGAATTTCCAGGCGAGTGCCGAAACCATTTTGACGTAATAATATATTCCGAAACAACTTTTCGATTTTACCGAAACTCTTTCGGTGTTCTCTCTCCGAAACTCTTCCGTTGTCTCAGAAACTTTTCTGGTGACTTTCTCTCAAAGTCCCTGTCTAGTATTCAGCAGATAGATGACCTTTAAGCGTGTGACCCTATAGGTTAGGTGAAGTATAGACATGACCTGGAACCCCTTCCGATCAATGATCAACATCGGAGCCGTGGACACCCATATAGACCCCTATACCCACACGAATGAATATTCGAGTGAACCTCCAGTTGCCGTGTGCTATTCCTATTGCTTCGTGATATGTTACAAATACCCGAGGTGAGATTTACTTTCATCCCCGTGGATCAACGACTTGTCCACTATGCTAGTTACCTCGTTACCGGTTTTGTTCTCTTTTCTCGTTTCCGTGTCGCGCATCCCTGTGATCAAATCACACTATGTATGGCCAGACGATGATGGATACCGTAACACCGAGAGGGCCCGAGAATATCTCTCCATCATCGGAGGAGCAAATCCCAATCTTGAGCTATCAAGTTACTTGACACACTTTTCCATGAACCCGTAAGCCGCCGTAATAGCCACCCATTTAGGGATGACGTTTAACAAACCCTAAAGTTCATGAAGCAAGTATGAAGAAACTCAATACTCTCATGGTCTAAGGAATTATGCAAACGTTAACCATCTCTGTGTTATGTACCATTAATTTGTGACGAACGAATATCATAGCATAATATCAATCCGGATCGATTCAACACAAATGTTCTCTTAACATTGTGCCCTCAAAGTTGCTGGCATAGACATGCCCATGACCAGGAAAACAGAATCATCATGCAACACTTGAGCTAGTCTTAGAAGCCAGACTAGGAATACTTACCGTTTATTACTCCACACGTGCATATGAGTCTTCCTCCGAGCCTCGTGTTATTGGAGACTCGAGAACCATAGCAGTTATAGCATAGAACATAAACATAATTATGAACATGTAGATAAGTAATAGCATTTATTATTGCCTCTAGGGCATATCTCCTACAGACTCCCACTTGCACTAGTCAATAATCTAGTTAATGTTAATGCACTTTACACCTATGGCATACCGGTGTAAAAATTGCTTCGCATGTGGTATAGCCTGATTTCCATCGGATCTGACAACTTCAGTTCCATGTCTATCTCTTCATATCCTCGCGTTTTCACGCTTTCACAAAATTCATATTTTGTGCGGACTTGGCTTTTATGTATGTGAATCACAGGTCGAACCTGGATTCCTCAGACTGAGTTATGGGGAAACTACCTGTAGTAGTGTCCCATTGACAAAAGCCATCTTGGAACCATACTAAGTTCATGAATGAACTATATGATTCAACATATTGTTTGTCGCTTCTAAAGCGTCAACATACTTATTCATTTGTTATAGAATTCGCCACAGTATCCTGTTGGGAACAATTTCCAACTACCGTGCCACCATATTGTGTATTACACAAGACCCTTAACTTAAATCGAAAATCGCATGGAGAAAAGATGAAGACTGTATCGATGTAACATTTTACAACGAACTCTTCATGATCTCCGCTTACGAGAAAACATATAATTAGTACTTACTCTAGTACTCAATGACATCTTTCATTGTTGTCCCACGATCAGTACTTTGATCACTTTAGTATCCATACTCGCAACACCTTGGGAGTATCGGACATATCTGGTTGTTTTACATACCATGGAGTACATGATTAATCCAAACACAAAAGTGTGTGGAATCTGCATCATGTATTTTGCTCATCAGTGTTTTGGGACACCGAGTCTTGCAAAAAACTCTTCCATGTGACTCCGTCAAGAATCACTCCTTGGCGGTTTCAAATGCTAAAAGGTTTTAGCACCTTGTCAATATGCATTCATTGCTTAGCCCTATTAGGTAAATCTATCGCCATAGATCATTATGCCTAATATTGAGGCTATTTAGCCTAAGAACTTCATCAAAAAACCATTTTCAAATGAAGTCCTAATTCGTGTTAAGAAATTTATTTCCAATTAACAATGTGTCAAGCACACAAGGTTTTTAGAAATATTATTACGCTCCCACTTACTTTCTTGAATTACAAGCATCTTCGTTACCCATTGATGAAGTCAGAACCATTTGACCATTTCATCAAAGCACGAAGATTCAAACTCCATTTCGCTCTCTTCTGTCCATCACTGGAACTCTGAAGTTTGCACCCTTACTAGCATCCTCTGGATAGACATAATGCCTTGGACTGTAACACATGCAAGTCCTTGGTTTCATTTCCATCAGATGGAAATCCTATTGTCATCCATGTTTCATATCTCATGATTGAAATATGTATTTAATTGCTAGTTCAACCCGAACCGACTTTAAGCATCGCTACGATGAAAACAACCTCATCGTAGTCAACTCTTGAACTTGTTATTTTAACAAGTCGAGCTTTATGGATAAATTTTTTTATCCGTATCAGTTTTAAGTTCCATAAATATTTGTTAGACTCTAAGTCTTCCGAAAGGTGTATCGTGGTTTTAATCTTGAATCACTTATATGGAAACTAACTCGGGTTGCATTGACATTTAGCCAATTCCAGAGTCAGGGCCCATCAACGCTTCCTTGTGTATCGTAGGTATAATGTTGTATAACAGCAATATCTCGTTTGTGCACCTGAGAGGTTTGCACGAGCCTTGCCTATGTGGTTTAGCTGCAAGTTTGACTGAAGTTCATACATTTTATTGTAGAGACTTCCGTATCAGTCGTAGTAGGAAACTCTGGAATTACTTCCAAGGTCTCTTTCCTTTGATCTGATGACGAAGATACTGTTTATCTCGTCGAGTTGCACTATTCTCCCACTCACCTTTTTTGAAAGAACCATTCTCTTTAAAAGCACACCATTTTGCGGCAAAACTATTTGCCTCGGTATAGTGAGGGAGGAATACCCAACATTTTGGTATAACCTACAAAGTAGCACTTGTCTGATTTGGATTAGGTTTGTAACCTTTTACACAAGCCCCATATTCCAAATTTTAAGAAAAGATATAACATGGTTGGGCGTACCATACCATGGCTTCATTTCAACAGACCCGATGTAGCTCTTTTCAGTGTAAAAGCCGTAGTCTCTAAAGCATCACTTTAAAAGGGATAACGGCAAATTTATTTATGTCATCTTTGACCTTACCATGTCATAAATGGTTAGATTACATCTCCACGGACTTTCCACTTGCAGTGGTGTTCCGGGAGGTGCAAGTTATGAAACCCCTTTCACAACTCATCAGACATTCGCTAAACATGTAACTCAAATATTCCTTTGTGCAATCAAATTGCAGAAATATAATTTTCTTGTTACAATAACTTCTACTCCATTTTTGAAAACCTTTCGAATGATTTCAAAAGATCCAGACTTACGTCTCATCAAGTAAATATCCATATATCTACTTGAGTCATTTCTGAAGATAAATAAATCCACCACTTGCAACAACATTTATTGAACTACACACATCAAAAATGTATGATCACCAATAAGTTTGTTGCTCGTTCCTTATGGCCTGTGAACGGTATTTCAGTCACTTCACTTTTCGGAGGAAAGTTGCAAGTGTCAGATTATTCAAAATCAAACGACTTCAAAATCCATCATAATGGAATTTTTCCATGCGGGTTTCTCCAATGTGACCAAATGCAGTGCCACACATGTGTGGTATTCTCATAGTCTCGCGACATTTAGCGTCAGCGTTATGGATGTATCATATTACCATCAATATTCATAACATACATCCCATCTTGGATGGAAGCATGACCCTTCATGTTATTCATAATACTTAACAACAATTGTTGGTTTTATGAACAACTCTTTTGCAACAAACATTGTGCAATGGGCTAGAGTGTATGAAACTCTAAAATGAATTATGAAAGTAAACCCAGAGGTATTGTATTATTATCAATATTCATAACATACATCTCATTCATAATGAAAGTATGGCCCTTGTGTTATTCATAACATCGAACATAAAAAGTTCTCTTATGAACAACATTCTTGCAAGATACCTTATGCAATGGGCTAGAGTTTGTAAAACTCTAAATGAATTATGAAAATAAATACATACGGCAATACACCGATGGAAGGTACAGTAACATTTACTATGTTCCATGTGTATACCTTAACCTCATTTCTGGCTAGTCGTTTTAGGCCATAGTAGCTCTTACATTGATTTGCAACAGAATGCAGTCGAGCGGGTATCTTTGTGATTAACTCACAATACCCAAGAATTAGTGATTAACATGTTTAACCATAATTCCCAAGAACTATATCTTTGACCAGCCTACTATACATCAAAAACTTGTATGACATTCATACATGAGCTGGATATTCCAGTCATCTTTCTTTCTGCCTTTATACTTCTAACAGTTTAACTTTTAGTATTTCTCCTACTCGCAAAAGAAGCACCCAACTTAAGAGTGGAGTTAGCCCCGGACTTACTAGGCGTGTAAGTCATACTAACACCCTTTGGACACTTCCTTTCTCTTTAAGTTGTTGCTTTATTCACCTTTCATTATATGAGAGGCGTTCTTCTGGATCCCTTTCCCAACAGTCAAATGCATAGTAAACACTTTTACTAATACTTGCAAACAAACATTTCTTTGTTTGTATCTGAAAATAATCTTCAGTTCCATGAATATCATATAACTATCCCAACTTTCGAAGTTTGGGTTTCATGGAAGCAAACATATTCCACTTGACCGTAACAGAATTCTAGCTTTTGGACCGAAGGACGAGAGTCACATGATCCATAGCATTAGCGGGAGGATACGGAAAGCATGCGATAGGACAAAGTCCTTCTCGGTACTTTTGAGGACAATCCTCACATTACGTTACCAATCGTAAAGTTTTTACCAGAAATTTAACAACTATTCAATTTTAACAGGGAAGGTGGAAACGCGAGCCATTATTCTCCAACTATTTTGCAAGAAACACTTAGAGAGTGTTCATAATTAATTGCACTGAGAATTAAACATGTTAATTCAACAGTGCGCTCTCACTCAAATCAATATCTCTCATAATTAATTTTGAGTGATACAAGATCCAGACTTCAATTCATCGCCATAGAATCATCATCTCATAACGGGAATTTTATTCGGTAGGCCAACTTGTCGATCACATCTCTATGTGACCCTTGCTCATCTTTCGATGTGTGTGTTCTGAGCTCAGGACGATCCTGCCATGAACATCAAGACAACCAAGTGATCTTGCTGCGAGGTCTGACCTCACCCGCCTCACACTTCTCTAATCGTTCGTACCCATGCATCCATGGCGCACCCCGAAAAGATAGGTGCCGTGACGGTGCTACACTTGGGAGAACACTAACTACTTGATATTTTAGTGAGAGACCACCCTAATAAAAAGCGACTAACGCGCAATCAAGAAGGGTGCATCATAAGGGATAAACATCTCAGGCAACTCATAATAGCATGATACGGTATAGCCCTTTCTGGCGGAGAAGTCTTTCATTTCTTCGTCTTCGGCATTCGCTTCGGTGTTCACCTTCACGAAGATTGCCACCACCTTGTCGATGCACCAGATAATATTGCTATCTCTATAGCTAATAAAATAAGTGCATTACTTGAGGTTGACACGCAGGTCATTAAAGTGACAATCATATGGCACCAACCATCATGCCGAATCATGACACGCAGGTCATGTTAATTACATCATATAGTCATCTCATACATAATCAAAATAAATAGAGCATTGCTATACCACATCACATGCACATCCTACAAAACCAAGTTAGACGCCTCTAATAGTTTATACAAAATTTTATTTTACGTGGCTTCTAAGGTTTTGACTTAAACCACAGCTACCAACGTTTTATCATCAAGTATGATTATTCAAGTTGCTAGATTAACATCTCGGGGTGTATGAAACGCGAGATAATTAAATCTCGAGCCCCATACTAAACTTCGTCATACGCATGACCTCCGTGCAGATCATATCTGCAATGCCCTTTCATCTGCGAATTTCATCTTTCTTTTGACTACGGCAGAACCCAAAGAACTGATAGCACCTCCATGATCAACTAGGATCACGGATTTCCAGAACTTTGTCAAATTCCACCATGCTATCTCGAGATTGAGCAAACGCAAATTCTAGGGAAGCAACAAGAACGTCGGGTAACAAATTTCATCTATCACCCGCATAAATAATTTTCCGCAATAGATCTCATCTACTACCCAATTATATTATGCAATACCCATACATCTCCATGTATTCTAGATCAAAACATGCATCTACGCATAGCACGGCTCTTGATGCCACTGTAGGGTAACGCAGCAGAAAACAAAAATTTTCCGACCTACGCACCAGCCCAGGACCACTATGGAGACTGCATACATGGTTTGATCTTTTTTGTTACCGACTCGTAGCGCAGCGGGAAGTAGAGTCGATGACGATCGGCGGTGCAGATCCCCACAGCTAGGATTTACAACCTCCCAACCGCGATGATGTATACCCTCATCTGCACTTCAGACAGCACTCCGGGAGGCTGTCGAATAGCCCCCCGGACGGTGTCGCGGACAGTCCTTCGGGAGGACCTTCGAAACTCGAACGGTCACTCGGACAGCCCTTCGGGAGGACCTTCGAAACTCGAATGGCCACAAGGACAACCCTTCGGGAGGCACTCACGAACTAAGCCGAAACTACAATCTGTCTACAGAGTTGCACACATACGGTGTCATCTATCTGGCAGGGCTTCGCCGTCCAGAACTAGTTCCTGCCGGAACCCAGACAACCTTTCGTCTCTACGAAACTATTTCGCGGGGAGGGCGAGATAAGCCAGATCATTGCATGGCACTTGTATATGAGAAGGGATGAGGAGAATGGCAGCCCCTTCTCCTCCTTTTATAGGCCAAGGCAAGGGGTGGCGTGGTGGAGGAAATACCAAAACACCCATGCTAGATGGCCCACATGAAGGGTGAAATGGTAACTCAAGTGGGGCACCAAGGGGACACCATGGAGGCACCCCCTTGGCCAGCCACAACCTTGCCCCCTCCCATGGGGGGCCCTCCAACAAGCAACCAACATGTCTCCTATAAACATAGGTGCTCCCTAGACAAAAAGCCACCAAACATGTAACCCCCGATTCGTGGGATCTTGTCCCCTCGTGCTGAGACAAGATGTTTTTCGCAAAACATTTTTTCTGAAAAATTCCGGAAGGTCCAAGAACATTTCCGGCACCCTCTAAAATTATTCTGGGCATGATCCAAAACATTTCCGGTGTGGTGATTTTTATCAGCGAAAAGCAACAACGGCGGTTACGACAGCTCCGGAACATTTTCGGTTTTTTCTCTCCGAAAATTCCCAAAAGTTCCAAGACCAATTCTGGGGCCCTCTAAGAATTTCCAGGCAAGTGCCGAAACCATTTTGACCTAATAATATATTCCAAAACAACTTTTCGGTTTTACCGAAACTCTTTCGGTGTTCTCTCTCTGAAACTCTTCCGTTGTCTCCGACATTTTTCCGGTGACTTTTTCTCAAACTCCCTGTCTAGTATTCAGCAGATAGATGACCCTTAAGCGTGTGACCCTATAGGTTCGGTGAAGTATAGACATGACCTGGAACCTCTTCCGATCAATGATCAACATCGGAGCCGTGGACACCCATATTGACCCCTATACCCACACGAATGAATATTCGAGTGAACCTCCAGTTGCCATGTGCTATTCCTATTGCTTCATGATATGTCACATATACCCGAGGTGAGATTAATTTCATCCCCGTGGATCAACGACTTGTCCACTATGCTAGTTACCTCGTTACCGGTTTTGTTCTCTTTTCTTGTTTCCGTGTCGCGGCATCCCTGTGATCAAATCACACTGTGTCTGGCCAGACGATGATGGATACCGTAACACCGAGAGGGCCCAAGAATATCTCTCCATCGTCGGAGGAGCAAATCCCAATCTTGAGCTATCAAGTTACTTGACACACTTTTCCATGAACCCATAAGCCGCCGTAATAGCCACCCATTTACAGATGACGTTTAACAAACTCCAAAGTTCATGAAGCAAGTATGAAGAAACTCGATACTCTCATGGTCTAAGGAATTATGCAAACGTTAACCATTTCTGTGTTATGTACCATTAATTTGTGACGAACGAATCTCATAGCATAACATCAATCCGGGTCGATTCAACACAAATGTTCTCTTAACATTGTGCCCTCAAAGTTGCTGGCATAGACATGCCCATGACGAGGAAAACGGAATCATCATGCAACACTTGAGCTAGTCTTAGAGGCCAGACTAGGAATACTTCTTACCGTTTATTATTCCACACGTGCATATGAGTCTTCCTCCGAGCCTCGTGTTATTGCAGACTCGAGAACCATAGCAGTTATAGCATGGAACATAAACATAATTATGAACATGGAGATAAGTAATAGCATTTATTATTGCCTCTAGGGCATATCTCTTACAATCTCTACTTAAACATGGTGCTCAACTGCATATGTTATTTCCCAATGATCTATGGTTATCCTGTGATGTTTGAGTAGATCCGTTTTATCCTGTGGGTTAATTGTGATCTTGGTTGGTATGATTGTATATTTTATTTATGGTGCTGTCCTACGGTGCCCTTGATTGCTCTCTGACTATAGCGCCAGAAAAGCTCCTGTCTGCTAGGACTACGTCGCTATTTCCCCAAAGAGGAAGGGATGATGCAGCATAGCGACGGTAGGTATTTCCCTCAGTGAGAAACCAAGGTTATCGAACCAGTAGGAGAACCAAGCAACACCTCTTCTCCCCGCTGTAATCTCTACTTAAACTAAGGGGAAGCAACATCTACTTCTTTAGAATCAAAAGATATGAATGAAGAATGCAAGACCAAGAATTTGCAGATCAACAATGAATGCATGGAGAAGATGTTGGTCCAATTAGTGGGAGTAGTTATCAAAGTTGGATATCTTCTAAAATGCCTAATTATGGTTCTGGTTTTTTTTTTGGTCTTGCTATTCTAGCAAAGATTTGATGAATTATTATGTATCCAAATGTCCTTGAAGAAAATAAAGAAGCAAAAAAAATGTGTTTTCATGCCGGAAATTACAATGCAAATTACTGATTTACGGGCCGGCGCGGGCGGTAGCCGAGCGGACCCCAATATTGGGGTTTGCTCGGCCGCCGCCCATGCCGGCCTGCAAAGCCGTTTTTTCGTGAACTATATACGCAATTTACGGGTCGGCATTATACGTGGTGTGCTAGAGATGCTCTAAGTGCTGTCCACGGGACGGCCGGCAGGGGATCCCACAGCTGTACGGCGCCAGACCGCCGTGAACAGGTGCTCGCAAAACAGATTGCCGGATCGTGGCGGCGACTTAAAGCACCCCCTTCCGGCTGCGCCGCCCGTCGGTCTGATAAAATCATTGCGTGTGTACTCCGGTTTGGGGCAAATTCAGTAGCTAACCAAGCTCCCGTCTACAAAAAAGCTAACCAAGCAAGTACTAGGAGTTTCTGCTCTCTCTATATGCAGGAGTATCGTTGCCCGAAAAAGAATGCAGGAGCACCGAATTATTTCCCGGTGCAAATCGACGAAGTACGCACGCACAGTCCTTCCCACGGGGCTATTGACATTCCGTCTACAATGCATGCACACGTGCCGAGTGCATCGTTCGGTGCAGCCGGTGCGCCCGCGGACCGCTGTGTGTTGCCGGCGGCCGGCACGTGCGTGACGGTACGGTGAGTCGGTGACTGGCTGCACGCCTACGCACCCGACAGTTGCGCTTGGCGGCCACCTGCGTTCTTGTCACAGTACGTGGTAGGACCGATCGAATAGGTGCACGTATCGTAGGTACGTTCATGCTGTAGCGGTGGCTGGCCTATCTAGCAAGCGAGCACTGTTGGAACCGTGCGTGTAACCACGCCGCATGCACTGCTCACGCTACATACATCGATTGCTGGAATCACTGCCGTATCGCATCGCCAAGACCATGCACTACGTGCTCCCACTGTTCACGGCTCGCCAGAGGCGGAGCTAGAAAATTTGGCCATTGGGTTCACTCCATGACTTGTTGTGAGAACTTGGTACTAATATGTGACATGCAAAATCTAATTTTAAATTATCCTACAACAAAATTATTGCACCCAAAAAAATATAATGAACAAAAAAATGGTGCATTAAAAACTAAAAAGTGCAAAACATACTGGTTCAATAAAATTATAAAATCACGTGTTTACATACTATAAATAGAGTAGTATGAAATAACTTTGTAGCTCCAGCTGTTGCTTATATCTTCCTAGAACATTGGAAAATGGGAAGTTAGTTTGACAAGTTTGGAATAAATACTATCAAGCAAAAGAATTTTGTAAAAGCACTCACATTTTAGAGTGTCCCCTTCCGATCTTTCATCGCCTTAAAAAGATTAAACACTGCATCATTAGTAATGGTAGAAAATTTATCTTTCTCGACATAGATAAGCACTCATGAACTGATCACCCATTTTGTAGCACAACTTTTCTTTTGACAACATCTCGGTAATGTTGAAGTTTCCAATCAATAACATAATTAAGACACTCAATTCGGTAATGTTGAAAGTTTTGTCTTATTGTTTTTTGGCCACCACCACCATATTCATCAAACAAATCTGGATTAAATCTCCGTTGATTATCTCCAATCTCCCTTTGTGGGTAATCGAAATTAGACGGTGGCCTGTAAGGTCCCTGTTGAATATCTGCGCCGAATCTCATCTTGCTTCTTTGGATTTCTTGTGTACTTTGAAATTCTCTTCCGATCAGCCGGATCATACATAAGGCAACTCATTTAAGTTAATTTATGTATGAATAGTAGCCTTCAGAAGACTAGCTGCGGTGACATTTGATGCACTTAGTCTATGTCTTATGGGTGATCTTGATATGCCTGCATCATTATCTGGATTTGGTGACCGAGATTTCTTCAAAAAATACCGATCCATAGCCTAGAACAATCAAAGTCCCTGGAGAATAACAAATCAAAAAATTAGGGAAAAAAATCACTATCGTACAAGTCTATTAGAACATACATAAGAGAGAGGGAGAAGATGAGGAAATGTAATCTGATTACCTCAAATATTGGGGTACAATTGTTGCCGCTGTCGATCTGGCTGTGGCCAGTAGAGGCGGCCTCACGGCGAGGCACCAGGAACACGAACAGACGAAGGAGAGATCAGATGCGAATTGGAAAAGGGAAAGACGATGAGGTGTACGGGCGTGCGGCTGCATAGGTAACAAATCACGGTGATTGTGTTAAAAAATCACGGTGATTAATTACGGCAAGGAGTCAAGGACCTCTCGTGGGTTGTTCACTTTTGGCCCTTTCACTTAGTCGCTAACGTGACAACCTTTCGTTGATGGGGTCAGTCACAAGTTTTTAATGGGTTCACATCAAGTAAACATGCATCTACATGCACGTACGGAGCAAAATCTGTTGGGTTCAGTTGAACCCAACGCTTGTATGTTGGCTCCGCCGCTGTGGCTCGCCATTTCTGGATCGACGCCACCAGCCAGCCGGGCGCGCGCAGATCTGCTCGATCTAGCGAAAAAGGAAAAACGACTGGAATCGAAACGCGCGGCAGACAATCCAAAAACCAGCTAGTACCCCCTACGCCGCGTACGATGGGTGATGGCGCGCGGGTGGCAGTTAGAGCAACTCTAGCAGAACCCGCATCCCGCCGGCCCGCAAAATGCGTTTGCAGTTCGCGCAAAATCATTTTTACGGGCCGGTGCGGGCTGGCACAGATGCAGACTCCGTATAATGGACCCAGCTCCTCCCGGTTCGCTTCTGCGGATTCTGATCTGGCGCAGCTCCTCCCGGTCCGCTTTTTTACGGGTCGGCTTTTGCGGGTTCTGATCTGGCGCAGCTCCTCCCGGTCCGCAAAACTTAGATTTGCAACTTAAATTGATCTCGCATAATGCTTTTCTTTACTTTTGCAACAACATTAGATACAAAAGATATCACCAAATCTTGGCTAGAATAGCAAATCCAAAGAAAACAAAAACCACAAGTATGCATTTCAGAAGATTTCCAACTTCCATAACTGCTCCCACTAGTTGAAGCAATATCTTCTCCATGCACTCATTGTTAATCTGCGGATTCTTGATCTTGCTTTCTTCATTCTTCATCTTTGGTTTCAAAGAAGTAGACGTTGCTTCCTCTCTAGCTGCACATGCCGCCGCATCATTGCCTTCGATTGTGCTAAGGAGTGCACCAACATCTATTAAGTTTCTTTCTATCAACAAATCAATGTATTGGTTTTCTCAAAACCAAAATAAGCATCCATAGTCCTACACAAAATATTGAGCAAGCTTGAAATGAGCTACCGCAATTGAACTAAAGAATGAGCAATGGAACGAAGTACCGCAAGTGCACGTACCTCGTCGTTTTCACATTTGTAGAACACCCATCCGAGGTGCTTCGGCGTGCCCGAAGTGAGCCGCAGCACTTGGCGCGGGCAGTCGTCGCTCTCTATGAGCGGCATCGGCAGGCCACAAAGACGTTGCGCGAGCGCCGAGCCCGGTGGATGGCCGGACAAGTCCATGCCTGCAAACTTTCCGCGGCGGCGGGCGGATGAACCCATGCCTGCATGCGGCGATGCGCCCTTGCCTGGGTTGTGGGAGAGGCTCCCCGACCACTCCATCGCCTGGGGCAGCAACCGGCGGCCGGAAAAAGGCAAATCCGGCGGCCCGCGATGAAGTGCCGCAGATCTGCAAATCCGACGGCCCGCCGACGCAGGGGGGAAGGGAGGGGAGGCCTCCTGCGCGTGGCGGCCTTCCGGCGTGCTCCTGCCGGTTGCTGTCGCTGGAATCTTGGGCGGCGGCGCGCGGGGGGAGAGGAGAGGTGGTTGGTGGGAGAAAGCGTCGATGAAATGCCTCCCCCCACCAACCGCTTCCGCTTATATGCAGGGCACCGCAGCCGCGAGGGGAAAACCCGCGTTTTCGCGGGTTAGGGTCGGGATTTTGCCGCGCTCTTTAAATTTTTTTGCTGGACGGGGCGGAATGCAAGGTCTGATCGGGCTAGTTTTTCCGCCTCGATCTGCATTTTGGCGGTTATTTTACGGGTCAGGACGGGATGCACGGTCTGCTAGAGTTGCTCTTAGTTAATGGCGCTGGCCACAATTGAAACCGCGGACTGTTCACGCGATCAAATGAAACAATGCCACGGATAATCCGTCGATCAGGACCCGCCATCGCGACGTCACGTCGATCCAATCGTATTAACGGTTTTGTTGGAATCTTGTCGGATGTACATTTCCGACAGGCACGTTGATGTCTTGCCAGCCCATTGGATCTCACTTAAGTGTGAAATCTTGCCCGTTCAACCATTGCACAGGCGGGCGTGTGGTATTCTCCTTCTTTTTTTTCCTTTTCTTTTTGGCGATGAAAAGGAGAGAATTCATTCATCAAGCGACAACCAAGTGTGCATTACATAGTGTCTGGACCTCGTCCGGACCTGATGCAAGCCACACTGCAGTGCGCTTCTTAATTCGACCCAAGTTTGCTAAAAAGTGACTAACAATATTTTGTTGTCTCCTAATATGCTTCATTAACTTTAACAAAAAATAATAATATGCTTGATTAAAAATTCACCACGATCATGAAAAAAAGCAACAATAATCTCTCTAAGAGGATCTACAGCCGGATTTTGCAAATACGGCCCCTCAAACGCCCGCGGAGCGTCCGCGAAAACTGACTGGTCACGCCTTAAATAATGCAATACCTATCCGGATATCTCAAATTAGAAACCTCAAATCTATATTATTACATGCAACATAGCGATCTTTAAGCGGATCTCGTCCGGTCGCCGACAAGATAGAGTAGGGCATGGGACACGAACCGGCTCACCGGACTCAAGATGCCGTCGTCACACGTGCCTTACTCTTCCTCGTCTGAGCCTGTAATCCGTTGGTTGTCGATGGACGTCAGATCGATGATGGCTCCGCCTTGGGACGAGCCGGCGACGTCCACCATGACGTGTTTGGGGCGCCTGGACTGGTGCACCGTACGGGGCGACGGAGAATGCGACTCCGTCTCGCCGACATCCACCGCGGTGAGCGCTGTCGGCGTGTCGGTGTACAAAAAGAAGGGTACACTTTTTGTATCCCTAAAACTGTGCACGGGCAGTCTGAGCCACGGGCATCACCACACCAAGCAAGGCAAGGGAGGTGAGCCAGGGTAAGACCGAAGCTCGAGAGAACTGCGACGCCAAGACCAAGACCACGAAGAGCAAAGGGACGAAGCGGACTCCCCCGGCAAGATCCTTGCTGGGAGATAGTTCTAGCAGCCCCGGCAAGACCCTTGCCGCGGCGACTCGTTCCGCGCCTACGGAGCAAATCACCCTTGAGTCCACTGCCCCCAAAGGGCAAGGATTCGGGAGACATCCCCGCGGCAGCATGCAGATCTTCGTGAAGACATTCAAGATCATATACGCACTAAGGAGACGACAACCCTTGGCGGGATCCCAGCCGAGGAAGACCACAAGGCCACCGGCAAGCGCCTTGCCGGGGATGACAGCAGGCGCCTCGGCAAGACCCTTGCCGGGGCCCCGGCAAGGCCCTTGCCGAGGACACCCGCAGGGCCACCATCAGGCCCACGCCGACTAGACCTCCACCGCCGTTTGCATGCAGCTGCCGACCGAACCAGCTGGGCAGGCACCTGCGTGGCGGCATGCAGATCTTCGTGAAGACCCACCACTGCGCCACCTCAGCTGCCTGCCTACCTACGTGGCATCGCAGGCATCGCTGGCCAGGGCGCGTGTCGACACAAGAAGGAGCGGCGACGGACGAGGCAGATCTCTCCCCCGTCCCCGATAAAGCAAGGACACCTAAGCAAGACGCATTAAATACGCCTTGTTATGTAATGCGAGGGATAACCTCGCATCACTGTTCCCTTTCCACCTCCTGTGTGCCACTGTGGCAACCCCTTTTTCTATAAAAGGAGGCCCGAAGCGACCAGGAGAGGGATTCGGCTTTTTGAAGCTCCGCACGCCCCATAGCTAGCTCAAGAACACAAATATACAATCCACCAAAGCAGGAGTAGGGTTTTACGCATCCTTGCGGCCCGAACCTGGATAAACGACCCGTGTGCTACCTGCTAGATCCGCTCTTCTCACGACCTCGTGCCCCGCCAACCGTAGTAGGGATTCTTGTGATCCCATAGGTGTCGTTCCGCACCGACATCTCTGCCGCGCCAGGTAGGGGAGCACAGTTGTGAGAATCGGCTCTAGCAGTCAGCCCAGCACTCCTTCGTCCTTGTGGCTCTTGGAGAGGGAAGGAGGCCGGAAGATTAGTGCTCGAGCGACTACAAACAGAAGCTAAGTTGCACTGAACCTTTATTTGTTCTATCCTTTTTATATGAGGTTATTCCCCCCCGAGATGTCACGCCTTTGTATGAGAAACCTGCACGCCAGGGGGCTCTCCCACGATC
The DNA here is from genome assembly GCF_056163025.1 of Triticum urartu. Taxonomy (NCBI): domain Eukaryota; kingdom Viridiplantae; phylum Streptophyta; class Magnoliopsida; order Poales; family Poaceae; genus Triticum; species Triticum urartu. The sequence continues at coordinate 689,672,031 of NC_141879.1, forward strand.
GGCAACGCCCTTGCCCTATTTCGAGTCCGCTCAACAGCTCAAGCGGCTGCGTCGGGAATGGCAGAGTAGCCTTCCGCGATCAACAACGCTCTCGATTCTGACTCGAGTCAAGCTCGACAGTTCGAGCGGCCGTCTTTAGAACGGAAAGGTGGCTCGTCCGGCAGCACGCGTACCCAGCAGGCCCAGGGGGATCCGTCCCCAAAAATGCCGCTAGGGGCTTCCGCGCCGGCGAGCCTACCCAATCGGCGTAGGGCGCGCATACAAAGAGGAATTGAACGGGGAAATGATGTGCATGAAATTAAAAGTACTGCAAAGTTATATTACATCACATCATTGCTGCGGTTCTAACTAAAGATGAAATTTGTCTTGGTCGTGAACCTGCAGCGGTGGTGAAGAACGGGATGCCTAATCCTGGCGCTGGCCTTCCACCTTCTTGATTTCGTCGATGCTGCTGATGACGGGCTTGATGCGCTCCTTGAGCATCGTGAGGTCAATACCATCCGGCAAGCTATCCATCGCGGCCCCGAAGTCGAGGTCGGGATTCCAGTACGCCATCTTGGTGAGGACCTTGGTCATGACCCCCCGGCAAAGTCGCCGGGCTTTCCCGGCCAACGTGGCCGCTCGGTTGGAGTGAAGATAAGCCAAGGCTCCGAGGACGCCCTCGAAGAACAGGGTCAGCTTGGTGTTGACGGTCCCGCTGCGCTCAGGGGCGTACCTCACGTTTGGCATCCCCATGGTGGCCAACTGCGAGGTGACCCTGCCGGCGACCTCCTCCGGACGGCTGATCCATCTGTTCTCGCCCGCCACATAATCCTGGTGGGAGGCGGCCTCGTTCACCCGCAGCTGCTTCTCCTCCTCCAGACTCCTGGTCAAGGTCTCCTCCCGAGCCCTACTCTCCGACAACATCTTCTCGAGATCCTCCAGCTTCAGCTTGAGATCTCTGACGGAGTTTTGCGCTTCGGAGAGCTCCCCAGCCCTGTTGATGACCGCTCCTTGCGCCTCCACCAAGGCGCTGTTGAGCGTGCTCTTCTCGTTGGACAGCTTGAGGGCCTGCTCCTTCAGCTCGTCCCGCGCCACCTCCAACTCCCTTACTTTGCCGGCATGGGCCAGAGCCTGGGCATCGAGTGCCTCCTTGTGCCTCTGCTCCAGCTCGCGAGTCCGCCGCGCGACAAGGGCCTCGAGCACCTCATCCTTGCCACGGAGCGTTGCCGCAAGCTTCGCCTCGCACACGGTGGGGTCCTCTTCCTGGGAATCCAGTGCGGCTTGGTGCTGGTTCCGGACGGCCTCGGCCGCGGCAGCCAAGTTCGCCGCCTCTTCCTGGGCCTTCTCGATGTCAGCCATCTTCGTGGTGAGCTCGACATTGCGCTTGGCCAATTCCTCCTGAAGGGCCCTCTGATCCTCGCGAGTCTGGTGGAACCAGATCTGCGTCTCAGCAATGCGCGCCTTGAAATCCACCTCCGCCTGGTCCACCGTTGCCATCCTGGACTTAACCTTGTCCAGACGGACACGGTAGAGCGCCTGGAGTTTTCGGAAGTTGGCCCCCATGGCGCAGAAAAGCTGCTCTTCTGGAGAACCATCGCCGCCAACGCCCGGCTCACCGACAACCTTGAGCCTGGTGGCGGCAAGCACCTCGCCGTCAAAGACTTCCCCTTCGGCGGGCGCCCAGGAACTTGACGCCCCTGGGAGATGGACGAAAAGATCGTCGCCCACCTTCATATATCTGCTGGGGCCCAAGGTTGAGGAGGAGGGAGGCTGATCATCAACCACCTCTTCCTCGGCAGTGGCCTTACCGGCGTCCCCGGTAGGCCCACCGTTGGCGCCCTCGGCAGAAGCGTCGCCAGTCGCCTTGGCGGCCCCCACAGCGGTGTCCTCGGTAGCATCCTTGGCGGCCTCATCAGCGGCGACCTCGTCAGCATCCCTGGCGGCCTCCTCGGCAACGTTCCCAACAATAGTATCCACGTCCTCCATACCTATTAAAGGAGGGCCTAGGTAGTAATGAGAGCATTGAAGCCAAGAAAAAGAAGAAGGGAAAAATAGAGACGGAGGACAGGCGACTCACCAGTGCCAGGCTGTGAAGCAGAAGTCCCCTCCCTGCCAGCATCCGGCGCCATGGCAGAGTCACCAGCGCCCAAGTTCCCCTCTTCCTCCATGGGTGTGGGCTCCGTGCTTGGTGCCCTTGCCGGGGACGCCCCTTGCTACGGCGTAGTTGATGGGGGTGGTGTGTTGGGCGTAGCCCTCTGCGGCTCCTCCTGCTGCCGCTCCCCTCTTGCAAACCCAGCAAGGTCAACACCATAGCATCGAACGCCTACCACATGTCGAGTAAGAGGAGGGTGACGAACTTACGCTAGGGGCTGCGCCGGGGGCTGCTGTTCGGGCTGCTCAACACCACCAGTGGCGTCTTTGAAGCCCCAGCTGGGGGCTGACTGATCGCCGAGGCCTTCGCCCTCTTCACCCTCTGGGCCAACATCTCTGCATCCCTGCGAAAGAAAAAACGGATCAAGATGGGTGGCATAATTCAGAGGAATGGAAATGGCAGTAAGGAACGGAGTACTTACTCGTCATCCATCTCCTCCTCTTCCACCACTTTCCTCTTCCTCTTCGGGCTGAGAGGCCCGAGATCAAAAGTGACCTCCGCGTCAACATCCGAGTCGACATCTGCCGGAGGAGGCGAAGATGGCGGGGTTTGTGCGCGCCCAGATGAAGAAGGGGCTGTTGTCTTCTTCTTCTCAGCGGCCTTCGTCAGCCTCTTGGCTGTCGTGGCCCTCGTGTGACGCCCAGACCCCTCCAGGGTCAATTGAGGCCGCGTAGCCCTGCTGGGCCGGACCGGCTCGCCGGAGCCAGCCCGCCGCGGGACTCACCCTCTTCCCCTGGTTGGCGTCGAGCCTGCCGCCACGTCCTCCTCCGACGACGACTCGTCGGTCGCGTCTTCGACGAGCGGAGATCCAGTGTCGGTGCTGCTGACCTCCATAGAGGCCGCCACCCACCGGGTGAGCTCCTCTTCCTCCGCAGCCGTTACGGCCTTGTCCTCCACACCCCCGGCGCTGCCGGGCTCTATGGCAAGCTGTGCCTCCCTCGCCCTAGTGGCGATGTAGTCCAGCTCTGCCTGGGTGGTGTCCATGATAAGCCACCGCTCGGCGTCAGCATTGACGTACACCTCGATCAGGGTGTCAAAAAATTGCTGCACATCCGCATCCCTCGGCTCCTTCCAGCTCGGGACAGGGCCGTGCGCATTGCAGTCCGGCATCATGGCGATGATCTCGGACCGACGTGAATTGTTGCACAACGGGACCACCCCCGCTGGCAGCTTGAAAAATGGCCCCTTGAGGGCCTTGCCAACCTTTGCGGGAGCCCTCGCGGCCTTGTCGGTCCGTTCGACCTCACCATCGCGACCCATATCAAGTTGGAAAAGCCGCTGGCAGAAGTGGGCATGCGCCAGCACTGTGAAGTTGTGATCGAGGCCGGGGCGGAGTCGCATAATGTCATCCGGATTCGTAAAAAGCCAGGCTGGCCTCCCCTTGTTGTGCAACGGGGCGATCCGGCGACGAATGAAGTCCTCCCCGATCATCTCAAGGGTGAGTCCAGCCCGGGTGTGCCGGAGAATCCTGGTGGTGGCGACGGTGAGCCTCCCGTCGGCGACGTCGACATCACTCCAATCGCTGCCGCGGACCGGCGGCACTCGGCGGATCTTGCAGAATTCCGGCAGGTTTTCATCTTCAATCCAGCACCACCAGCCACGCCATTCCTCCCACCTCTCCTTCGCGGCACCGTCCGGGTACACCCCCTTGGATCTTGGGATCCAGGTGACGCAACCAGAGACGGCACCTCCCGGCTGGATCCGAGGGAAGAAGTAATGGCGGAAGAGCGCCGTGTTGGGCTGCACCCCGGCAAAGCCTTCGCAAAGATGCGCGAAGAAAGCCATGCATGCCACCGCATTCGGAGTAAAATCCAAGAGGCGAAAGATAATCGACGAAAAAGGGATACCGATTTGGAGTAGGATCGGCGCAAGCAGCAGGAATGACGCGCGTCGCCGGGTGTCCCGAATTATCTCCCCCCGTCTTCGCTCCCCATAGGGGCCTGAAGGAGGCCCGGAGCTCTTGAACATCAACCGTCGAGGGGAAGAAGAAGGCGGACTTTGTCCGGTCCCCCGACAGCGCGCTCTCCGGCGGCTCCACAGTCCCAGCGCCCTTAGCCATCCCCTTGCCCTTGACGGATTTGGGCACCATGGCGACCAAGAAGTTTAGAGGGCTGAGGAAGGGGGATGGCGAAGCAACGACGGCGGGCAATGGCGGAAGCTTAGGAAGGAAGGAAGAGAGGAAACGGCGGTTCTGAGATTGGAAAAGGCACGAGGAAAGACGAGAAAGTGAGCAGCGCGCCCGCGGTTATTCCTTTCTTATGGGGGAAAACACGGGCCGCCTCCTTTCACATTAATTGTGGTGTGACGCATACCCGCGGGAACCAACCCCACGCATGCCACCCACGTCACACGCGCCTCCCCACGCCGCGCCACGCACGGGAGTCGTGGGAAGCGCAGCGCGCGAAAAATCTTACCGTGGTAAAAACCGTCCCACCTGCCCGCGCACCGTTTTTGGGCCTAGCCCAACAAGGCGTTGCGCTTATGTGTGGCCCAGGCCCGGGGGCTCCTGTCGGTGTACAAAAAGAGGGGTACACTTTTTGTACCCCTATAACTGTGCACGGGCAGTCTGAGCCACGGGCACCACCACACCAAGCAAGGCAAGGGAGGTGAGCCAGGGTAAGACCGAAGCACGAGAGAACTGCGACGCCAAGACCAAGACCACGAAGAGCAAAGGGGAGGAAGCGGACTCCTCCGGCAAGATCCTTGCCGGGAGACAGTTCTAGCAGCCCTGGCAAGACCCTTGCCACGGCGACTCGTCCCGCGCCTACGAAGCAAATCACCCTTGAGTCCACTGCCCCCAAAGGGCAAGGATTCGGGAGACATCCCCGTGGCAGCATGTAGATCTTCATGAAGACATTCAAGATCAGATACGCACTAAAGAGACGACAACCCTTGGCGGGATCCCAGCTGAGGAAGACCACAAGGCCCCCGGCAAGCGCCTTGCCGGGGATGACAGCAGGCGCCTCGGCAAGGCCCTTGCCGAGGACACCCGCAGGGCCACCATCAGGCCCACGCCGACTAAACCTCCACCGCCGTTTGCATGCAGCTGCCGACCCAACCAGCTGGGCAGGCACCTGCGTGGCGGCATGCAGATCTTCGTGAAGACCCACCACTGCGCCACCTCGGCTACCTGCCTACCTACATGGCATCGCAAGCGTCGCTGACCAGGGTGCGTGTCGACACAAGAAGGAGCGGCGACGGACGAGGCAGATCTCTCTCCCGTCCCCGATAAAGCAAGGACACCTAAGCAAGATGCATTAAATGCGCCTTGTCATGTAATGCGAGGGATAACCTCGCATCACTGTTCCCTTTCCACCTCCTGTGTGCCACTGTGGCAACCCCTTTTTCTATAAAAGGAGGCCCGAGGCGACCAGGAGAGGGATTCGGCTTTTTGGAGCTCCTCACGCCCCATAGCTAGCTCAAGAACACAAATATATAATCCACCAAAGCAGGAGTAGGGTTTTACGCATCCTTGCGGCCCGAACCTGGATAAACGAACCGTGTGCTACCTGCCAAATCCGCTCTTCTCACGACCCCGCGCCCCGCCAACCGTAGTAGGAATTCTTGTGATCCCATAGGTGTCGTTCCGCACCGACATGGCGCATCCCGCAGCAGTGCACGTCGCGCCATGTTCGTGTAGGACGACCCCCACGGTGCGTCCATGGGGTTGCGCGTCAACCAAGGAGTTGCGCGTCCGCCACCGCCTTGGGACGTCAGACGGACCGCACGGCCTCCGATGAGGCAGCGACGGCTGCCCTAGCGCAGGCGCCATTTGGGCGGACGCAATGAATTCCCGACGGAAGGAGTCCGACTGCTGCCGTGCACGGGCCTCCTCATGGGCGAGGCGGAGCGCAAGCCGTACGGCCATCTCCTCCTCGTTGTCACATGGTATGAGCTCGGGGTCAACGGATCTATGAGCTGAAGGACTCGGATCCGCTATCGGCCATGTCAGAGACGGTAGGACGGCGCCGGAAACGAGCTTGGGTGGCGGAGGGTGTGAAGGGGAGTAGTGAAGTGGCTAGGGTTTGGTCCGGCTAGCAGATGGGAAGGAATATATGTGGGTTCCGGTAGGCCAGCGTGGGTCGGGTCCGACGTGGCGGACATGCCCAAGAGCCCCCATAACCGCCCTTTAGGCTGGATGTGAGGGATGCAAGTCAGGCCGAGCGTTTGAGGGACCTTTGAGGAGCCCGTCTTGGTCAAATTTTTGCGACCGACGGTGACCGGGAGGCCCGCACTAACATATGAGACGGGTTTAAGGCGCCCGGCTATAGATGCTCTAACCACCATCATAAGCTCTGACCGGTCATCTACTCCTTCCTTGATCAGCTTATAACGTCGTGGCAATCTGTTTGAATCACAATTGGCAACACAGACCAATGGGAAGCAAGGGAGATACCCTCCAAACAAGCAGCTAGTTCTGACTCCAGCGGGGATGCACAACGTCATAGCTCATGGGAAGAAGTGTGGTGTTGTCCTTCCATGGGAATTTGGCAGTCTGCATGTGTGCAGCTTTGGATGGTGGCCCTCGGTGGTGAGGCGGCAGTGGGGGAGCAGGCCGTGGAGAGCCGGCGGAGGTTGTTGCGCTTGGTGGCCAGAGGTGTCGGCTATCACAGGGGTCGGAGGTACTCGTCGCCCCCTCCCTCACCCCACCCAGTGCGGGTTGGCCGTGGATGCATGGGTTGGTCACGGGTCCTCCTGGCCGAGGCTGGTTGCTCCTTGTACGCACTCTCCATCAGTTTCGGCTACGTCAAGGTGAAGTTTCATGGAATTGTTAGGGGTGGCATCTACATGTGTATGGCATCGGCGAAGACTTTGTCTTGGGATGTCGTGGCAGCAGCCTCGGAAGGTGGGCTACCCGCTAGGCTCTCCAGCAGGCTACCTTGTGGTTGTGGCTTCACCTCTTGATCATGCAGGCGGCAAGGATGCTGTCGCAAGGGGCTCTGGCATGTTCTCTTTCTGGAGGACTGACGGTACCCAGATCTGGTTTGGACAGGCTGGTCTTCCTTGCGGTGTGACCTAGGTGTCTCCTGGTGGTGCGAGTGTATTTACTGAGTGAAAGCACCACGCTTTCCGCCAGCAACGGCCACGCCCGCTGGTGCCACTGTCCACTTGAGGACATCGTTGCGGGTTTCTTCCATGTACAAGGGCTCGAGATGAAAACCCATCTCTGCAGACTCGGCAGTGACAACGCTTTGTATTGTCATCCTCATGGGGGCGTTGTCGTGGAGCTCAAGCACTGTTTGTCAGGATGCGGCAATGTGTTAGGCTCGTCGGTTGCTTTATGTTTTATCTTTAGATTTGCTTTGTTGGAGGGCCTACACACTACCTTGTGTCATTTGACCATGTACTTTGGTATATTATGCTTTATCTATAAAGTGGATCAGAAACCTGTTTCGCGAGAACATTGCACCATAAAACTCCCAAGTGCAATGTTTCTTTACACATTCGTAACAATGTTGTCCAATAAGATCATGGCACACTCTTCCTAAAAAAAGATGATGACACACTCAATTGTAGGGGTTCTTTTCTTATACAAAAGAGATATGTAAAACTAGTGGGACCGCCTACAGAACAACATGCATACAATCACACACCTATTCCCGATTCCCTGTTTCTAGCTCTAAGTAAGTGCTTTTTACTTTTTGAGACTTGGAGACTTTGTTGAACTATTTGCTTATTAATAAATTGGCCGCATGCATCGTTCTAATGCAGAGGCTGGGGGATAACCTCATTTTTTATTAAAAAAATCACCCACCTATTTTCATAAAGTACAAAAGTACGCGAAAAATAACCAAGTTTATACTAAACTTGGAAGCACTGTCCTCCCTTTGGAAGCAGCCGAATCGGGCAATCGGCCAAAGCATTTGCCATGAATGGCTTAAACCAATAATGCAAAACAGTGTGTATGTATGCATGCAGGGCCACACTGATTAACCCTGCCCTCATTCAAACTTCTGGCGCATGGGCAATAGCAGGTACGATGAAATAAATGCCACAAATTGTACGTGGTACGAACGAGAGCTAGTTACGGCTAAGGTTTATTTACGGTGTTTGTGCGTTCTGGAGGTAGCTAGCGAGGACCGATCTACATCTGTGCGTACATATAGTATATATTGGTATCAATCGAGTCGGCTAATGAACTTCAGGAACATGCATCCATGCATGCAACATCACTACAATATCTAAGCTCCTAGAATGTATGCGCCGTGAGCTTTCGGGGCTGGGAGGGTGACCACTTTATTTATCTTTCTAAAAGAAAACTTATTTTATTTATTAAGAACCATGGTCTCTTAGTGGGTGAGCAGACATTGTTTAATGTTTGGATCCACCATCCAACTACATATGTCTAGCGCTTGATGGATTATGTGTCACTTACTTCCTGAACTAAAACCACAACATTTATTTTATAAGGTACTACTTTTTGCGTGAAAAAAAACATATGATGAAATTAATGATGCGGCCAACTATATCCACACACGTTAAAGTGATGTACCATCACACAGCCACACGGGCACCGTCAGCTTGGCTCATCACCGCCTTCTCTGCGTCACACGGCTGCACATGCGCCGCCAGTCCACCACCACGCCGTATGCCCCGCCCATCTCTTCATGTTTCTCCCTTGCTCATATGGTTGTACGCACGAGCCATCACCGCCTCCTCCGCACCACACAGTTGCACGGGCACCCGACCCATCACCAGCTCCTCCGCATCACATGGTTGCATGGGCGCCGTGAGTCCATCACCGCTCTGCACGCCCCACCCATCTCTCCAACTTTCTCCCCTTCTCTCGTGGCGGTGCGCCTGGCCCATCACCGGCTCCTCCACACCACATGGTTGCACGAGCACTCGGTCCACACCGCCTCCTCTGCACCACAAAGTTGCACGGGCTTTGCACGACCACCACCTCGCTGCACACCCAGCCCATCACTCCATCTTTCTCCCCTTCTTTGTGCGGTAATTAACGTCCAACGACGACGACGCTCGGCGCCTGGAGGAGAAGGCGATGGGGCAGGCCGTCACGGCTAGCCATGATGCTGGACAGGGAACTCAGTCACCTTCATTAACACGCCATGGATCACAAGGTCTGCCTTACAACTCCTGGTATCTCCTTCCTCTCTCGTTGTCATCTTTTTTTGGTAGCCTGATTCAAATGAAATCTTGCTCGGTTCGGGGCTAAACAAGTAGCATATTTTACCAGGATTTTATCTCACTGTGTAACGTTTCAATCTGAGAGCCTCATGCTACACTGCTTGAGTACCATGTCCATGCTTGTACTAAATAAATAAACTATAAAAGGACACGTGGATATAATTGACTTTTCAAAACAAAGTACGTACTATATTTTGGAACGGAGAAAGTATTAATTAGCATATGGTTGCACGCGTAAGGAGCGCGGTCTCTAACTGAACTTAATTGGCACCAAAACAATAAGGCAAGATGATAACTAAGCTTTCCTGTGAAGATAATTTGGTTAATTGTCACCGGGTTGCTTATGTAGACAGCTGATTAGGCCTTAATGCATCAGTAATGTTACATTCAAATGAAAACTGAGATCAATCACTTGTATTATTATCTCTTGATCCTCCCATTTCCATCTTTTCCTCTTAGAGGCTGCTATAAACATGCTTCATTGCCTTTCCTATCGTTAGTCAGTGGAAAGCATTGCTTTTATTTCAAATATGTTTTTTTCTATTTTGATTCTAACTACGCATCTGGATGAGCAATATGGAAAACCAGAAGGCATATACTTGGGGTGTAGTGTTGTAGCTTCCAAGTATTTCTCACTTCCACTACGCTTTCACCATTATTGCAGACCATTATCGTTGCTGTTTTGTATTGTTTGTATGTGACCAAGGTAAGTTATGAAATATTGGTTGGTCAAATCATAGAGCTGTTTAATTGTTGTAGATGAATACAACAATCAGAAGCCTCAGTTACGCATATCATAATTTTTAATTAGTTTTGCTTATAAATACTATCATGTCCATCTAGTAGTATGGTTTAACCCTGCAGGTCTATGGCATGTGTGACGCCAACCACTACTTTGGATATGTTTTTGGCAGTGCTGCTAACATATCATTTTTGTGAAGAACAATAGTTGTAAAAAAACTGACTAATATCCCACCAAGTAAATGATGATGTGTCTTAGCATCTAGACATATGCTACAATGCAATAATGGGTGATCACACCCCAAAATTATTATGGAAGCCAAAACACAGAACGCACATGAAATGAACAACCCCGACCCAGAAATAGAGCAACAAAGACTCTATTCATGAATTAACAAACAAACGAATAAACGATAGAAAAGCAGAACGGCGCAGCAAGGCGCGTGTATGTTTCTAGTGGTATATACATGGGGCAAGTACGTAGCGTGAGTAGGCTTCTTGTCAATTTAAGCTTTAGGCTGTGTTTGGCAGAGAACGGCGCAGCAAGGCGTGTGTATGTTTCTAGTGGTATATACATGGGAAAGTACGTAGCGCGAGTAGTATTCTTGTCAATTTAAGCTTTCGGCTGCGTTTGGCAATAACGTTTTTTTAAAGTTTTCTGAGAATATTGTGATTTAAAAAAAAACATGATTTTGAATACTTTGATGTCTATCCGGGCATGATCTCTCTGCAAGGTGGGCTCCACTTTCACGAGTAGTTATCACTCTAATTTACTACTACTCCGTGTGAGTAAAAATGGCCAAAATTTGCAAGTGAGGCAATGCCAGATCCGCAAAGATTGTGGAGTAATGTGAGTTCGGACCTCTTGGGCATGCAGTGAATTGTAGATAGAGTAGCCAGTCACATCTCTGTTAGCTAATTGTGGGAGATAAAAAAGACCAACAAAATAATGAGAAACTAAATTAAGAAAAGGAAAAAAAACAAGACCACACAGGAAAGAAAGATAGAAGAAAAGCTTACATGGGAGCGGATTTGTGGCACGCAAGTCTCAGTGCACGCAGATCCTCGTGCATGCCTTTATTTTTGGCTTCTGATTTTTGAAATTTTATATCTTTTGAACAAACTGTTCAGATTAAGTGATGTTTTCATATTCGTGTTTCTCGTGACGATGTCTTTCTTATAAGATCCATTTTGAATATGTTTTGACGAATTTAGAGAATATATGTTATGTTTGAACTCTTAAAACTTAGTACGAGTGACCGATAAAATCATGATTTCTGCGGCTACTGTAAGTGCATCTAGTGCCCCTTAATGATTTTGGTGTACTGAAGACTTATAGGTTAAGAGAATGATGCGTTTGTGAGTGTACACAGGTCTATAAGTCTATGAGGAGTTTGATATTTACAGAGAAAGTCGACCCCTAAAAATGAAGTTCTTCGACTGAAGACTTTGGATTTCTGAAGACTTTCTGAAGACTGTGAAAGTGAAGAAATTGGTGTGATCCTGAAGACTTGGTATTCATTCGAGGAACATGAAGCGTGAAGACTTTTGTTTTCGTAGTTTTATTTTCTCTTTCTTGAGTCATAGAAAACACCATACTGTTAAAGGGGGTCGAGAAAATACTAAGGAAAAATTCCCAAGTGATTCTCAACTCAAATCCTACACCTAGCAATCCCTTCGAGTGAAGCCATTGGAAATCTCATACAGCTCAGTCAATTTCTTTAGTGACAGAGACGAAGTTCTTCTGGTCTCTGAGAAATTTGTTCTGACTGAGGAGTTAGGAATTCGCCAGTGCGGATTGCCTACACAGTGAGGAACATGATAGCCCTAAGGAATTTGATACTCAAATATCCGACCGTTGTTGTGCGATACGCCAGCTATCCCAAAATATCTACCCACCTGACGGTCATATCATTGAAGGGCATTTATATCTTATCATGTCGGGCTGCTCCCTAGGCTATAAATAGCCGCCCCCTACAACCACTAGCTGGTTGGCTGCTCCGTGAGAAACTGACACTTGTCATTTGAGAGCATTCCATCCTCCGAGGACTTTGAGTGAAAATCATCAAGCGAGGAAAACCCAAACCCAAATACCTACAAACCCCAAGTGATTTAGCATCACTGAAGAGATTGATCCTGCGTAGATCCGACGCTTGTTACCTTTGAAGACTATGCATCTTCCATACGGTTAGGCATCATGGTCTAGAGCATCCAAGAGGAAATTATGGATCGTCGAGTGGCCGAGTCTGTGAAGGTTTGGAAGTCACCTGAAGACTTACCACGAGTGATTGGGCGAGGTCTGTATGACCTTAGCTGAAGGGGAATACGGTGAGGACTAAGCGTTCTGGACTGCGTGTTCAAAACTGGGTGTCCGGGACTGTGTGTCCTCAGGTTTAAAAACCTAGCCGCCCTAACCAGACGTACAATTGTCACAACAGTTGAAACTGGTCTACCAAATCATTGTCTTCACCAAGCTACCTAGTTCCATTTCCTCAAACCTTTCATTTCCTCATTTCTGTGTTGTGTGCTTGTTCATATCTGTTTGAAGACATTGACTGAAAACTTTCTCAATTTTCTCAGTTCAATTTCTTCAGTATGTTTTTCTTCATCATATGTTTACGCTTTCGGTACTTTGTGCTTGTTTTTCATTTCATCATGAAGACCATGCTCATGTTCTGTTATGTTTACTTTTGAGTACTTATTCCACTGCAGGTATTTCTTCACTCAGGAATTTCCTCACCCTGAAATTCCTCAGTGAAGATTTCATAAAAATCACCTATTCACCCCCTCTAGTCGATATAACGCACTTTCAATTGGTATCAGAGCAAGGTACTCCCTTGTTCTGTGTGATTTTGGTTTAACCGGCTGAAGTTTTAGTTATGTCGACTGCAGGTATGATCAAGGTTTCTGCTGGGTGTCCTACCTTCGATGGGACGGACTACCCCTATTGGAAGAATAAGATGCACATGCATCTTGAGGCAATTGATAACGATCTCTGGTACGTTGTGGAGAATGGTGTTCCCTTTGTCACTCCCACCATCAACGCTGCTGATGTGAAGAGATTCAAGCAACTCGACTCTCAAGCGAAGAATATCATATGTGGCCATCTGAGCAAAGGGCGGTATGGCAGAGTGAGTGCTTTGGAGACAGCTAAGCTTATCTGGGACAGGCTGTCCAAGGTCAATGAGGGAGTCTCAAAATAGTGTGACTCTTGAGTTGACGTTCTTCGAAAGCTCTTCAACCGCTTCAAAAGTCTCGACAATGAAAATGTTCAGCAGACCTTCGATCGCCTCACTGACATCTCAAATGAGCTTTAAGCACTTGCTGCCGCTGATATCACCGACCATGAGGTGGTGAAGAAATTGCTGAGATCGCTTGATTCCTCATTTGATACCTTGGCATTGATGATACAAGAATGTGGAGACTACAAGTCACTTGATCCCGCCGATATCCTCGAGAGACTAAACACTCATGAGTTCCAGCTTGCTGAGAAGAGAGATCTCTATGGACCAAGCTATGGTAGATCACGGGCTCCGAAGGCCAAGGCAGTGTGTGAATCTGATGGTGAAGATTCTGACAGCAGCCTTGGTGACCCTGAAGAACTGAGCCAGGAGCTAGCTATGCTCGTTAGGAAGTTCCAACAGTTCTCAAGACGTGGTCGCTTTGGTAAATTCTCAAGAAGTGGTGACTTGAGAACATATTCCTCATCTCATGATTACAAGAAGAGACTCTGCCACAAATGCAAGAAGTCTGGACACTACATTCAAGATTGTCCTCGGTGGGAAAAGAGATCAAAGAAGAAGAAGTACAAGGATTATAGTTCTGATGATTCAAAGAAGAAGAAGAAATCTTCAAAGTCCTCATCATCAAAACCTTCAAGGTCCTCATCTCACAAGAAGAGCAGCTCCAAGAAGGCTCGGGCGTTCATTGGCAAGGAAATGGACTCTGAGGCTGAATCTGAGGAAAATGAGGAAGAGGAGGAATCTGAGGAGTCAGACTCTGGTGTGGCGAGCCTAGCCCTCGCTACCGTGTTCGTCAGCAAGTCCATCTTCAACTCTGAAGAAAAGGACCTCCCCAACACTACTCATGACGATGATGAGGACTACACTCCCACCTATTGCTTCATGCCAAAAGGCTCAAAGGTACTCAAATATCCCTCCTCTGAATCTAGTGAGGATGAATGTGATGAAAACCTCAAACCCAGCTATTCTAAACTTGCTAAGATTGCTGTGAAACTACAAAAGGCTCTTGAAAAGGTTCAAAACATGCTAGATAAAAGCGATGATATGTTGAGCGAGGAAATGGATCGTACTAAAATTTTGACTGAAAATCTTCAGAGACTTCAGTCTAAGTTTGACACCCTTCAAAGTCATCATAACACTCTTTTATCTGATCATGAGAAGCTTTCTTATGAATTCCTTCAAAGAAAGCAAGATCTTGAGCAGTTAAGAGTGAGTTATGAAGATCTTCAGAAGGAGCGTGATTCATTACTTGCTCAACAAATCAGCGCTACTCAGGATGAATTTGTTCCTCCATGTTTGAAGTGTATTGAACGTGAAACTGCTAATTCTTCACATGAATGCTCAAATACTTCCATTGTTGCAAATTCTTCAACTGACTCTGCTATCACTAATTCCTCATCTGAGGACATTGCTAGTATCACTGATGATGCAGGACTGAAGGAATTGTATATGACAGGCATGTACAAAAGCCTCAAAGGGCATCAGGCTCTTTGTGACGTGCTTAAAAAGCAGATCCTCAACAGGAACCCTAGGAAAGAGGGTATTGCCTTTGAGAGGAAAATCAATACTGATGGGACCTACTGCAAACCTGAGCAGTATCCCAAAACCTCATGGATTGCTACAAAGGGACCTTCAGTGGATCCATCTACTTTATCTGGCTTTTCATGTGAATCTTCATATTCTTCTGATGAGTCAATTGACTCCAACTATAAACTGTTCAAAAATCAGAATGGTGAAGTATTTGCTAGATATGTTGGCACTAACTGCAGGAACGGTCCTCCTATGAAGAAAATCTGGGTTCCCAAAAGGTGCCTTGAAAATCTTCAGGTGAATGTCATCATGACAACACCTGTGAAGAATAGGAACCCCAGATCAAATTCTTCATATGGATCAAAGTCCTCATATGAACATCATCGTGCTAACCCGTCTGTTTCGCAGGGAAGATCTAAGAATTATGGATATGTGCATTATTTTTCAAATTATTATGTTCATAAGTCCTCGAAGAATTTCTCTGCTTACTCGTATGCTTACCCTAACCCCTCTTATGTGAAACGAAGTGGATTGGTATCTATGCCACCTTTCTCTTATGGAGCTCGCAGAATGATGAACTCTTTGCCACCCCTTCAGATGTGGGTGGTGAAGAAAAAGAACTAATCTCTTATGCAGGATCAGGTCTCCAGACGAACTTAATCGTCTGAAGAATTTGCTGGAGACCTGAATGTTCTTAAAAGGACGCAAGATAATCATGAAGAAATGAATTTTTATTTCTCATGTCCTCATACTGCTTTATCTGTTCTATTGCTTGATGAAATTGATCTGATGAAATTGATACCATATTCTTCACTCTGAAGTATATGAGTTCGTAAGTTGCACTAATTCATCTGCAGGATGATCAACCCAAAGCCACTGAGTGGGTCCTCGATAGTGGATGTACAAATCACATGACTGGTGACAGGAGCTTATTGATGGACTCTACTTTATCTCCATCACATTTGAAGCATATCACCTACGCTGACAAAGGCAACAACAAGGTATTGGGTCTAGGTAAGGTTGCAATCTCAAAGGATCAAAACATGGACAAAGTCATGCTTGTCAAGTCCTTAGGGTTCAACCTCATGTCTGTCTCAATGCTTTATGATCTTGATATGGTTGTTGTCTTTGGCAAGTATCATTGTGTTGTGATCATGGAAGCTGACAATTCCAAAGTCTTCGAAGGCTTTAGGAGAGGAGATTTGTATATTGTTGATTTCTCTACAGGACCACGACCTGCTACATGTCTACTTGCAAAAGCTTCAGAAGGCTGGCTATGGCATTGTCGACTTGGTCATGCTGGCATGAGGAATTTGCACACGCTCGCGAAGAAGAAGCATGTCATTGACATTGAGAATGTCAAATTCCTCAAGGATCACTTATGCGGAGCCTGTGAAGCTGGAAAGATGACCAAGGCCAAGCTTCCAGCAAAGACTATCATGACTACTACTCGATCATTTGAATTGCTTCACATGGATCTCTTTGGCCCTACTTACTATGCCACATTTACTAATGTTGCATCTTTATATGGCTTTGTCATTGTTGATAATTATTCTCGATATACATGGGTGCATATCATCACTTACGAAACTGAAGTGCAGGAATTCTTCAAGCGATTTTCCTCGAGGGCTTCAACCAACTTTGGTGTGAAGATCAAGCACATCAGAAGTGATAATGGAACTGAGTTCAAGAACACTAGTCTTGATGACTATCTTGATGAACTCGGTATTACTCATGAGTTATCCGCTCCTTATACTCCTCAGCAAAATGGCATCGTGGAGCGCAAGAACAGGACTCTTGTTGAGATGGCTCGCACTATGCTTTATGAGTACAAGACGCCTCCTCGCTTTTGGCCTGAGGCAATTGATACTGTGTGCCACATAATCAACAGGGTATATCTTCACAAATTCTTCAAGAAAACTGCATATGAACTCCTCACCGACAAGAAACCCAATGTGAGTTATTTCAAAGTCTTCGGTGCAAAATGTTGGATTAGAGATCCTCATCACAATTCTAAATTTGCACCGAAAGCACATGAAGGGTTTATGCTCGGTTATGGTAAGGACTCGCACACCTACAGAGTCTTCAATACCTATCACCACAAGGTTGTTGAAAGTGTAGATGTACGGTTCGATGAGACTAATGGCTCGCAAAGAGAGCACCTACCTCCTGTGACAGATGAAATATCTCCTAAGGAATCTATCAAGTTCAAGGCTACTAAGGATGTCATTCCTACTGAAGAATCTGCTGAAGAAGTCATTCCAGAACATGAGGAACGTCATGCTGATGCACCTGAGGAAAATGGCGCTGAAGAAAATGCTGATCAAATTCCTCAACGTCAACCCGCTCATCCTCGCGCTGCAAATGAAGTTCAAATTGAGAAAATCATTAGCGACATCAACATTCCAGGTCCTCTCACACGCTCAAGAGCTTCACATTTATCTAACTTTTGTGGGCACTTTGCTTTCGTCTCTATCACAGAGCCCACTAAGGTAGATGAAGCATTTCTGGAGCCTAAGTGGATTGAAGCTATGCAAGAGGAATTACATCAATTCGAGCTCAACAACGTCTGGGAACTGGTAAAACGTCCAGATCCTCGCAAGCACAATATCATCGGCACAAAGTGGATCTACCACAACAAGCAAGATTAAAATGGCCTTGTGGTGAGGAATAAGGCACAGCTAGTAGCTCAAGGCTACACACAGGTTGAAGGAATTGATTTTGATGAAACTTTTGCACCTGTTGCTAGACTTGAGGCTATTCGCATATTACTTACTTATGGTAACCATCATGATATCATCTTATATCAAATGGATGTGAAAAGTGCATTCCTCAATGGTAAGCTTGAGGAAAAAGTATATGTTGCTCAACCCCCAGGTTTTGGAGATCCAAAGCATCATGACAAAGTCTTCAGACTCAATAAGGCTCTCCATGGCCTCAAGCAGGCCCCACGGGCGTGGTATGATACTTTGAAGGAATTCCTCATGAAGAAAGGCTTCAAACCCAGTTCACTTGACCCAACTCTTTTCACTAAATCTTATGGTGGTTAATTGTTTGTGTGTCAAATTTATGTTGATGATATCATTTTCGGTTGTACTAACCAACGTTACAGTGATGAATTTTCCTATATGATGAGTGAAGAATATCAAATGTCTATGATGGGAGAATTGAAATTCTTCTTAGGTCTTCAGATTCGTCAACAGCGCAATGGCATATTCATATCTCAGGAGAAATACCTCAAGGACGTATTGAGAAAATTCGGCATGTAAGATTGCAAAGGAGTCAAAACCCCTATGCCCACAAATGGTCATCTATGCACTGATGAAAATGGTATTGACTTCGAACAAAAGGTATACCGCTCCATGATTGGTTCTTTATTGTACTTATGTGCATCTAGGCCAGATATTATGCTTAGTGTTTTCATGTGTGCCCGATTTCAAGCTACACCGAAGGAATCACACCATAAGGTTGTGAAGCATATTCTTTGATATCTAGCTTACACACCAACACTTGGATTGTGGTACCCCAAGGGCTCGACTTTTGATCTCATTGGATTTTCAGACTCTGACTATGCTGGTGATCGTGTGGACCGCAAGTCAACATCTGGCACATGCCATTTCCTCGGACGATCTTTAGTCTGTTGGTCCTCGAAGAAACAGAACTGCGTATCACTGTCTACTACTGAAGCTGAGTACATTACTGCTGGTTCTTGCTGTGCTCAACTACTATGGATGAAGCAAACACTCAAGGACTACGGCGTCAACGTGAAGAATGTGCCACTCTACTTTGACAATGGGAGTGCCATCAAGATTGCTCATAACCCAGTTCATCACTCGAAGACAAAGCACATTCATATTCGTCATCATTTTCTTCGCGATCATGTGTTGAAGGGCGACATCTCTATTGAGCATGTGAAGACTGAAAAACAGCTAGCCGATATCTTCACTAAGCCCTTGGATGAGAAGAGATTTAGCAAGTTGCGGTGTGAGCTAAATATCCTAAAATCTTCGAATGTTCTTTGAAAAGGACACTCATCCTAACACTTATGCAAAATTGATGACTTAGATGTGCAACACATGAAGAAACGTTTTTCTTCAATCAATGAAGAACAACATTCTAAGTGTGAAGAAATTAATGAAGAATTTGATTCTCAGAACCCTACGACAATTGTACGCGGTGTCTGAAATTATCATTCTTATACGGTGGGTCACGCCACCACAAAATGTTGAAAATCTTCTATTAAGTTTTTCCTCGGTTCTTTGAAATTCCTCGGTTGTTTTTCAACTTGCATTTTCTTCACCATTTCCGTCGTTTTTCTTCATTGGCTATATAAATGTATATGTGAGTTTATGTCCTCTACAACATTCACTTATTGCTATTTCTTCAAGTTGCTTGTTCTGCTAAGTGAATGTGATCGGACCCTTCCCCCTCTATGCTAAACTCAACCCGATCTATTCACAAATTCTTCATGTGCGTTCTATTTGAATCTCGTTCAAAATCTTCACTGTGTTTTTGTCAGTTGAAGAAATTGCGAACGGAACTTTAAAACCTATCTTATCTAAATTTTCAGCTTTGCCGCTCAAACTGTTCCGCATTCTATGCGATGTTTATCTATTCACCCACGATCGCACACGATCGTCACCTCTCTATATGTGGGTGACACATGTCAAGCGAATAGAAAGGTCAGGGGCAGGTTCGTCCTATTTCCTCGGGCGAGCGGTTTTTTCACTTCGGCTATAGATACCCCTCTCCCTTCCTCACTTCACTTTTACTCCGCTCGATCTCACTCCCTTGCTCGAGCTTCCCAACCCTAGCGCCGCCGCTACCTCCATCATCGCCGGTGAGGAAGAGCTTCACTGCCTCGACCTCGTCACCGCCATACTCATGCCGGAGGCGGATTTCTTCACTCCGCCACCGTCGTAGCTGTCTTCCTCAACCAAGTTAGGGCGTGAAAGATCTGAACTGACGAGCTTCAAATCTACACTTCCTAGTTCGCCGTGTTCTTTGTCAAGGGTAATTAAAAGTTACTTTTACTGCCCTTGTTGATTCTGATGTTTTCTTCAAATCTTCAAAAAGTGTTTATTCCTCAACTCTTCACACACTAAACACCTCACATATCATTTGTTCTTGATCTATTTCTCTAAGCAACATTTTTCTTCAAGATTCCTCAATCGTGTGGATTTTCGAATCTGTAGAACTCTGGAACCTAAGTCAAAGAACGTTAGTGAAAGTCTTCAAGACTCATCTGGTCAATTTCCTCAAACTTGTTCTTGTTGCAAAAACTTCTGATAACGCATATGACCTCTCCAAATTCTTCGCACATATACTCTGTTCACAGGTACACATGACCGCTGCTGAATCATTAGGTTCTCATCAACTTAACTCAGTTGTAGCGTTCCTTGAAGAAAAGTTGCATACCTCTTCAGAGAACTCAATTGTTAAAAACCCTCAGCTGAAGAAAATGGCAGATGGCAAGAAACCTCAGAAGGGAGGAAAGAGGCTGGAAGTCAACACTGCGTTTGAAATCCCTGAGGACATATACAAGGATTATTGCACTCCTGATGAGGCCACTCATGGAAAGGAAACCAAGAATGAGTGCAAAGTGCGCATCCAAAGAATAGAGAGGAGATGGGCACGGGAATGGAGGGGATACAGATATGTCACTCCCAAGTATATGAAGAAATTCGCTCTTCATCCTCCTTGCTCAAGACCTCCGTTGGCACCTGGCCAAGAAGCTGATCCCACCAGCCTCAAGCGTGGTGAGGATTATCCTGATGAATGGGCCAAGCGCCAGGCCAAGCTTGCCAGAGTTGCTAAGGAAGCAGTAAGGAAATTCAATGAAGACTCTGCTGATGTTGCTGCCACTGCTGAGGCCTCTGCAAGTAAGCCCAAGAAGGCTATGCCAAAGAAGCCGGCTCATAAGCCAAGTGCTTCTACTCAAATGCCCTCTCGACCAAGTTTCTCAGCTATGCCCTCACGGCCAGTTTCTTCAAAGCCCTCACGACAAATCCCTCAACCCTCAGGTCGGTGTCGAAACCGGCGGATCTCGGGTAGGGGGTCCCGAACTGTGCGTCTAAGGCGGATGGTAATAGGAGGCAGGGGACACGATGTTTTACCCAGGTTCGGGCCCTCTTGATGGAGGTAAAACCCTACGTCCTGCTTGATTTATTCTTGATAATATGAGTAGTACAAGAGTTGATCTACCATGAGATCGGAGAGGCTAAACCCTAGAAGCCAGCCTATGGTATGATTGCATGTTGTCCTACGGACTAAAACCCTTCGGTTTATATAGACACCGGAGGGGGCTAGGGTTACACAAGGTCGGTTACAAAGGAGGAGATATACATATCCGTATTGCCTAGCTTGCCTTCCACGCCAAGTAGAGTCCCATCCGGACACGGGACGAAGTCTTCAATCTCGTATCTTCATAGTCCAACAGTCCGGCCAAAGGATATAGTCCGGCTGTCCCTCAGTAGCCCCTGAACCAGGCTTCAATGACGATGAGTCCGGCGTGCAGCGTTGTCTTCGGCATTGCAAGGCGGGTTTCTCCTCCGAATACACCACGGAAGAATTTGAATACAAGGATAGTGTCCGACCCTGCAAGATAAGTTCCACACACCACCGTAGAGAGAATAATATTACCATAAATCTAATCTGCTGACATGTTTTGGCAGCATGACATCACGCCACGGCCCGGTAATTATTTGAACCGTTTTTCTTTAACCAGCCCCCGCACATAACGTGAGGCGGTTTCTTGACACGTCTTGTCAAAGCAGAGATCGTGTTCCCCTTATTACGGCATTCTCATCAATATGGACGTGGGTAACCCAACCGTGCCTAGGACTCCTATATTTTAGGCAAGTCCCAAACGGCCACGAGGAGGACGCTTGATATTCACCCTCTTTATAAAGGGACATGGCTGTTACTTTTTTCCCTCCCGTGCTCAATCGAATCCCTCCCCCGCCTCGAGTTCTAACACCCAAAGCCAAGGTCAGGTGCTTCAGACCTTCAATCATGTTCGGATCCAGCCTTCAAGGCCGGTGGATTCCCTCCTCCGTCACGGAGGAGGACATCAAGAAGTTGAGGGAGGCCAGATATCTGACCGCCGAAATTTTGCATAGACTGCCCGCCCGAGGGCAGGTCGTCCCTACTCCCGAACCCAACGAGAGTGTTGTGTTCGTCTCCCACTTCCTCCGAGGACTAGGCCTCGCTCTGGATCCCTTTGTTAGGGGTCTCATGTTCTATTACGGGATGGATTTTCACGATCTGGCCCCGGATTCCCTTCTTCACATCTCATCATTTATTTTCGTGTGTGAGGCCTTCCTCCGCATTACCCCTCACTTCGGCCTATGGCTGAAGACCTTCGATGTGAAGACGAAGATAGTCGAGGGGCAGTACACAGCATGCGGAGGTGCTCTAATAAGAAAAATTGATGACGCTCCATGGCCAAAGGGTTCCTTTTCATAGGTGTCTGGATTGTGGCAACGGGAGTGGTTCTACGTCACAGCTCGCAGAAGTGCCAAGTGGGTAGCTGCCCCCGCCTTTCGCTCGGGCCCTCCACCACAACTGATGTCAGGGATCAGCAGGGGGCTGAGCTGGGGTCCAGCCAAGGACGTGCCCATACTGCAGAGCCATATCCGAGATCTCTTCGAGGGAGATTTCAGTTTGGTTATGGTAATGCAAGTCATGCTGGTTCGTCGAGTCCAGCCTTGCAAACGCCGGCCCCTACGCATGTGGGAATTCAACCCAGAAGGACCGCGCACTATTCAGAATTTCCTCGGCATGACGCACGAGGAGATGTACAAATCGTTCTTCGGACCCCAAATAGAGTGTCCGGACACTACCGGGGACGTGGGCCTGAGCAGCAACCGCACCGCTACCCAAGTAAGTAATCCCATGGCCGAACACACTGTCCTTTTATTTATCCTGACATCATTCTAAAGAATCGCTCTTTGACCAGGACTGGATAACAAAGGCGAAGATGATCCGGTGTTCGGCCCCCCTTCCTGAAGGCTTGGACAATCCGGTGCTGGAAAAGATGCTCGAGCCAGCACCTTGTCCGGTGCCCTCAAAGGAAGACGAAGGGGGGAATAAAGAGGGCGAAAGCGGGCCTCCATCGCTACCTATTCCAACCGAGGGAATGAGCGCCTCCGCGAGGGAGGATAACCGAGGGGAAGAATCTGACATTCTCTCTCCCTGGGGAAGGAAGAGGACTACCTCCGAAGATCCGGAAATCAAGGTTTCCAAACGGGAGAAGAAATCTCCACCAGAGGGTCCTGCCTCGGAGGGTGTTCTTGTCGCACAATGTCCGCGCGGGGATCAGCCCTCTAATGAGCTGTAAGTAATCAAAAGGTATTTAATAGTGAAGATATCGTACCTTACTTCTGAGAAAAATAACCAAAGTATTTATCTTGCAGTTCGGATCTTAGCCCTTCTCAGCTAAGCTCGTCTTCAGGGGATCTTCTTCCGGAGATGATGGAGAGCGAAACGCCTCCCCCTGCCACACCGCCTTACGAAGCGGGCGACCCTGAGGTGTCTTCGCAGAGGGCTTCTCCTGATCCAGCAAGGCCAGAAGGTAATCCTATGGCCACCCGAAGTCCTTGGTATCCGGCCCTCGAAGAGAGCAATCAAAAGAGTCCGGCATCGTCTGGTGCGCAGTCGGATGTATGGAGGGATCTGCTGGAGAAGGCGGCTATCTCGGAAGAGCACCGCACATTGATGGGTACGGTGATTGAAAGGATTTCGTCCGCCGAAAGCGGGCTGCATGAAGCCTTTATGAGTCTACTGACGGTTTTTGAGGTACGTGAAATGATGTATATTTTTTAAAGTACCGCACATTTTTAGATGTGCCTTGTGTAGATAGTAGCCCCTGAGACTCTGGTTGTCGTCGAAAACGGCGGCAAACAGAGGATCATAGTCCGAGGAAGTAACCAGACTGCCTTTATGTTCAGGTGGTGGAGGCTCCGATGGCTAGCCGGACTGATGGGTATGCCGAACTAAAGCGGTAGATGCCGACATCGTGCTTGTCAATGAGCGGCTTGACGAGGCACAGGGTGAGTGGCCTTTCTTGTGATTGTCACATAATAAGAGCAGCATGATGCCAGTATCTTTAATATGTTGTGACTGCAGATGGAGCGGCCACCGTGGAGACCCTTCAGACGGAGCTTGCCCGAGCCAAGGAGCAAGCAAGGAGTAGCAATGCGGTTGCTTTGCAAGCGGCCGAAGAGTTAAGGGCCGAATGGGCCGCACATTGCGAGAGCAAAGAGAAAATGGCCAAGATGGCTGTAAAGTTAAAAGATACTGCCGACTGATAACCCACAAGTATAGGGGATCAATTGTAGCCTCTTTCGATAAGTAAGAGTGTCGAACCCAACGAGGAGCTAAAGGTAGAACAAATATTCCCTCAAGTTCTATCGACCACCAATACAACTCTACCACACTTGACGTTCGCTTTACCGGAAACAAGTATGAAACTGGAAGTACTTTGTAGGTATTGTTGGATAAGTATGCAAGATAATAAAGAGCAAGTAAATATAAAGTAGGGGCTGTTTAGATGAAGACACAACTAAATTAGTTTTAGTAAAGAGCTTTTGTCAACAAGAAGGTTATTTGTCCCTAGGCAATCGATAACTAGACCGGTAATCACTATTGCAATTTTATTTGAGGGAGAGGCATAAGCTAACATACTTTCTCTACTTGGATCATATGCACTTACGATTGGAACTCTAGCAAGCATCCGCAACTACTAAAGATTCAATAAGGTAAAACCCAATCATAGCATTAAAGTATCAAGTCCCCTTTATCCCATACGCAAACAACCTACTTACTCGGGTCTGTGCTTCTGTCACTCACTCCACCCACCATAAGCAAATTATAAACATATTGCAAACCCTACAGCGGGAGTCCCTCACGGTTGCGCGACACGGAGAGCACCATAGGACAGCACCAATAATAAAACATACAACTCAAACCAATCACGATCATCGAATAGCCATTAGGACAAAACAGATCTACTGAAACATCATAGGATAGCCATACATCATTGGGAAATAATATATAGCGTTGAGCACCATGTTTAAGTAGAGATTACAGCGGGTAAGAGAGAGGTTACACCGCTGCATAGAGGGGGGAAGAGTTGGTGATGATGGCGGTGAAGTTGTTGGTGAAGATCGCGGTGATGATGATGGCCCCCGGTGGCACTCTGGTGCCACCGGAAGCGAGGGGGAGAGAGCCCCCCTCCTTCTTCTTCTTCCTTGACCTCCTCCCTAGATGGGAGAAGGGTTTCCCCTCTGGTCCATGGCCTCAATGGCATGGGAGGGGCGAGAGCCCCTCCGAGATTGGATCTATCTCTCTGTCTCTCTCTGGTTCTGCGTTCTCCTCTGGCTCTGTTTCACCGTTTTGCGTATATATGGAGATCTGTAACTCCGATTGGCCTGAAACCTTCGCCGTGATTTTTTTCCAAATATTAGCTTTCTTGCGGCAAAAGAAGAGCGTCAACCGCCTTTCGGTGGGCTCACGAGGGTAGGGGGAGCGCCCTAGGGGGGCGCCCCCCTGTCTCGTGACCACCTCGGGCACTGGTTCGCGTTGATTTTTCTTCCGAATTTTCCATATTTTCCAAAAATAAGCTCCATCCGTTTTTATCCCGTTTGGACTCCGTTTGATATGGATATTCTGCAAAACCAAAAACATGCAACAGACTGGAACTAGCACTGGGCACTGGATCAATATGTTAGTCCCAAAAATAATATAAAAAGTTACCAAAAAGTATATGAAAGTTGAATAATATTGGCATGGAACAATCAAAAATTATAGATACGACGGAGACGTATCAGCATCCCCAAGCTTAATTCATGCTCGTCCTCAAGTAGGTAAATGATAAAAAAGATAATTTTTGATGTGGAATGCTACCTAGCATAATCTTGATCATATGTCTAATCATGGCATGAATATTAAGACATGAGTGATTCAAAGCAATAATCTATCCTTTGACATAAAAATAATAATACTTCAAGCATACCAAACAAGCAATTATGTCTTATTGAAATAACATAGCCAAAGAAAGCTCATCCCTACAAAATCATATAGTCTGGCTATGCTCCATCTTCACCACACAAAATATTCACATCATGCACAACCCCGATGACAAGCCAAGCAATTGTTTCATACTTTTGACGTTCTCAAACCTTTTCAACTTTCATGCAATACGTGAGCGTGAGCCATGGACATAGCACTATAGGTGGAATAGAATATGATGGTGGAGAAGACAAAAAGGAGAAGATAGTCTCGCATCAACTAGGTGTATCAACGGGCTATGGAGATGCCCATCAATAGATATCAATGTGAGTGAGTAGGGATTGCCATGCAACGGATGCACTAAGAGCTATAAGTGTATGAAAGCTCAAACTGAAAACTAAGTGGGTGTGCATCCAACTTGCTTGCTCATGAAGACCTCGGGCATTTGAGGAAGCCCATCATCGGAATATACAAGCCAAGTTGTATAATGAAAATTCCCACTAGTATATGAAAGTGATAACTCAAGATACTCTCTATATGAAGAACATGGTGCTACTTTGAAGCACAAGTGTGGAAAAAGGATAGTAGCATTGTCCCCCTTTTTTTTGGCCTTTCCTTCTTTTTTTATTTGGCCTTTCTTTTTTTTATTTGGCCTTTCTTTTTTTTATTTGGCCTTTTTTTGGGACAATGCTCTATTAATGATGTTCATCACACTTTTATTTACTTACAACTCAATATTACAACTCGATACTAGAACAAAGATATGACTCTATATGAATGCCTCCGGCGGTGTACCGGGATGTGCAATGATCTAGCATAGCAATGACATCAAAAAACGGACAAGCCATGAAAACATCATGCTAGCTATCTTACGATCATGCAAAGCAATATGACAATGATGCTCAAGTCATGTATATGATGATGATGGAAGTTGCATGGCAATATATCTCGGAATGGCTATGGAAATGCCATGATAGGTAGGTATGGTGGCTGTTTTGAGGAAGGTATATGGTGGGTTTATGGTACCGGCGAAAGTTGCGCGGTACTAGAGAGGCTAGCAATGATGGAAGGGTGAGAGTGCGTATAATCCATGGACTCAACATTAGTCATAAAGAACTCACATACTTATTGCAAAAATCTATTAGTCATCAAAACAAAGTACTAAGCGCATGCTCCTAGGGGGATAGATTGGTAGGAAAAGACCATCGCTCGTCCCCGACCGCCACTCATAAGGAAGACAATCAATAAACACCTCATGCTCCGACTTCGTTACATAACGGTTCACCATACGTGCATGCTACGGGACTTGCAAACCTCAACACAAGTATTTCTCAATTTCACAATTACTCGACTAGCATGACTCTAATATCACCATCTTTATATCGCAAAACTATTGCAAGGAATCAAACATATCATATTCAGCGATCTACAAGTTTATGTAGGATTTTATGACTAACCATGTGAATCACCAGTTCCTGTCATCTCTCTAAATAGATATAAGTGAAGCACGAGAGTTTAATTCTTTCTACAAAATATATGCCCATGCTCTAACAAATATAAGTGAAGCAAAAGAGCATTCTACAAATGGCGGTTTTCTATGTAAAGAGAAACAGGCAATCCAAACATCAAATGATATAAGTAAAGCACATGAAGCATTCTATAAAGCCATACTCAAAAGATATAAGTGAAGTGTAAAGAGCATTCTATAAATCAACCAAGGACCATCTCATACCAGCATGGTGCATAAAAAAAGAAAAACCTAAATGCAAAATACGCTCCAAGACTTGCACATATCGCATGAACGAAACGAATCCGAAAACATACTGATATTTGTTGAAGAAAGAGGGGATGCCTCCCCAGCATCCCCAAGATTAGACGCTTGAGTCTCCTTGAATATTTACTTGGGGTGCCTCGGGCATCCCCAAGCTTGAGCTCTTGGCTCTCTTCCTTCTTCTCACATCGAAACCTTCTCAATCATCGAACACTTCATCCACACAAAACTTCAACAGAAAACTCGGTAAGATCCGTTAGTATAATAAAGAAAATCACTACTCTAAGTACTGTTGCAAACCAACTCATATTCTGTTTTTGCATTGTGTCTACTGTAATATAATTTTTTCTTGGCTTAATCCACTAATATAAATTGATAGTTTCATCAAAACAAGCAAACTATGCATCAAAAACAGAATCTGTCTAAAACAGAACAGTCTGTAGCAATATGAACATTCACCATACTTCTGATACTTGAACAATTCTACAAAAATTAGGAAAAATAAAAAAATATTATAGGAAGACAGTGCAAAAAGAATCAGAACCATTTGAAGTCCCAGCTAACAATGTAAAATCGCACACTACAGCCAAAGTTTCTGTCCTGCACCGTACAAACCATCAAGCAAATGTAAACATCCTAAAGGCAAACCTTGGCACATTATTTTTATAATACGATGGAATTGTACAATGGGATAATTATTTTTGTTGAAAATTTTCTGTAATCAAGATTCACAAAGTTTCCATGGGCATGAACAAAGTTCAAGGACGTCCCCCACTTTCACAATGCTCGTCTGTCTCACTTTCACTTTTCTTTTTGAAAAGTTTTTGGTTCCCCTCTTTATTTTTGTTGTTCTTAAACTATATGAAAGCACTCAACAGAAATAAATGACTCTCTGAAACTTCCGGGCTGTCTCCCTGGCAGCACTTTCTTTAAAGCCATTAAGCTAGGCATATAGTGCTCAAGTAGTGAATCCACCCGGATCCCAAGGTATATCAAAGCCAATTTTAATTAACAATGATTTGTAATTTAGTGGTGAGCACAAGGTAACATATATCATGTAACAACGAAGTCTAACTCTCTTCCTATGCATAGGCATGTCATGAAAGAACAATTCATGCACACAAAGTAAAGGCCAATGCATAGTATAAACAGTTTCTTGCAATTTTATCATGTGGGAAGCATAGAGAGGTGGAGATATAGTTCCTCTCTCATAATAATTGCAAGTAGGAGCATCAAGCACATGCATATTATATCTATCAAAATCATCATGTGCAACGGTAGAAGGCAACCCATTAATGTAATCCTTAATAAGTGCAAACTTCTCCGATATAGTGTAATCGGGAGAATCCAAAAAGATAATAGGACTATCATGTGTGGGTGCAATAGCAACAATTTCTTTTTTATCATAAGGAACTATAGAAAGTTCATCTCCATAAGCATAATTCATATTGGCATCTTGGCCACAAGCATAGCAAGCATCATCAAAAAGGGATATTTCAAAAGAATCAATGGGATCATAACAATCATCATAGCAATCGTCCTCCGGTAAGCACGAAGGGGAATTAATCAATGTATGAGTTGAAGAGTTACTCTCATTAGAAGGTGGGCACGGGTAGCTAATCCGCTCTTCCTCCTTTTGTTCTTCGCTCTCCTCATCATCTTTTTCATCCAATGAGCTCACAGTTTCATCAATTTCTTCTTCCATAGATTCCTGCAAAATATTAGTCTCTTCTTGGACAGCGGAGTAGTACTCAATATATGGTTCAACATAGCCATTAGAAGCATAATTATCATAGCAATATTTAAATATGGCAAAATTTTCAGATTTGTGAAGAGTAGCATCATACTTTTCAATCAAAGAAGCAATTTCAAAAGCACCCTTAAAAGAAACAAATTCTTCAATTTGTTGAACATCATAGTAATTATAAACACCCTTAGCATATGAAGATGAGATTCCATTATCAATAAACTCACATTGGTAGGGAAGGTGTTTCTTAGGGTTTTTAGAACAACAAGTAAAATCATATATTTCACATAAATTCCAAGCATAGCATTGCAAACGTTGGATTTGACCCCATAGTAGTTTCCCTTTTTCAGATATACGGTGTCGCACATAACAAGCGTGCTCATCTAAAGATTTGCCCTCAACTAAGCTAGTTGGGGTTTCGGCACGAGCACAAAGGGATCGAAGATGATCCAAGTAATAAGCTTCAACAGTGTGATAGATTTTGATTGGTTCTTCAACCATTGGTTCAGTAGGTACAACTATTTTTTTTGGTATTTTGCGTTTCGTACCCATAACTAAAGATAGAAAACAACTAAGAACAGCAAATAAAAATTACTTAGTGATAAAGCAAACAAGCACACACGAGAATATTCGCCCCACGCTATGGCTCCCCGGCAACGGCGCCAGAAAAAGTTCTTGATAACCCACAAGTATAGGTGATCAATTGTAGCCTCTTTTGATAAGTTAGAGTGTCTAACCCAACGAGGAGCTAAAGGTAGAACAAATATTCCCTCAAGTTCTAGCGACCACCGATACAACTCTACGCACACTTGATGTTCGCTTTACCGGAAACAAGTATGAAACTAGAAGTACTTTGTAGGTGTTGTTGGATAAGTATGCAAGATAATAAAGAGCAAGTAAATATAAAGTAGGGGCTGTTTAGATGAAGACACAACTAAATTAGTTTTAGTAAAGAGCTTTTGTCAACAAGAATATTATTTGTCCCTAGGCAATCGATAACTAGACCGGTAATCACTATTGCAATTTTATTTGAGGGAGAGGCATAAGCTAACGTACTTTCTCTACTTGGATCATATGCACTTATGATTGGAACTCTAGCAAGCATCTGCAACTACTAAAGATTCATTCAGGTAAAACCCAATCATAGCATTAAAGTATCAAGTCCCCTTTATCCCATACCCAAACAACCTACTTACTCGGGTCTGTGCTTCTGTCACTCACGCCACCCACCATAAGCAAATCATAAACATATTGCAAACCCTACAGCGGGAGTCCCTCACACTTGCGCGACACGGAGAGCACCATAGGACAGCACCAATAATAAAACATACAACTCAAACCAATCACGATCATCAAATAGCCATTAGGACAAAACAGATCTACTCAAACATCATAGGATAGCCATACATCATTGGGAAATAATATATAGCATTGAGCACCATGTTGAAGTAGAGATTACAGCGGGTAAGAGAGAGGTTACACCGCTGCATAGAGGGGGGAAGAGTTGGTGATGATAGCGGTGAAGTTGTTGGTGAAGATCGCGGTGATGATGATGGCCCCCGGTGGCACTCCAGTGCCACCGGAAGCGAGGGGGAGAGAGCCCCCCTCCTTCTTCTTCTTCCTTGACCTCCTCCCTAGATGGGAGAAGGGTTTCCCCTCTGGTCCATGGCCTCCATGGCATGGGAGGGGCGAGAGACCCTCCGAGATTGGATCTATCTCTCTGTCTCTCTCTGGTTCCGCGTTCTCCTCTGGCTTTGTTTCACCGTTTCGCATATATATGGAGATCCGTAACTCCGATTGGCCTGAAACCTTCGCCGTGATTTTTTTCCGAATATTAGCTTTCTCGCGGTAAAAGAAGAGCGTCAACCGCGTTTCGGTGGGCTCACAAGGGTAGGGGGCGCCCCTGTCTCATGACCACCTCGGGCACTGGTTCGCGTTGATTTTTCTTCCGAATTTTCCATATTTTCCAAAAATAAGCTCCATCCGTTTTTATCCCGTTTGGACTCCGTTTGATATGGATATTCTGCGAAACCAAAAACATGCAACAGACAGGAACTGGCACTGGGCACTGGATCAATATGTTAGTCCCAAAAATAATATAAAAAGTTGCCAAAAAGTATATGAAAGTTGAATATTATTGGCATGGAACAATCAAAAATTATAGATACGACGGAGACGTATCATCGACCGTTGCCAGCTTCTTGAAGAAGAAAACCGGGCGAAGGCGACGGACGTGGATGTCACACCCTAGCTAGTTCAAGCATTAGAGTGTGCATCATGTTTATTTTCCTCTTAAATTTGAAATGGGGATGACAGAACCCCCAACACCCCCCTGGAAACAACTAGGGTTTACTAAAATTATTGTCAATGAACCTGAAATGCCCTTCTAAAAAGTTCACCCTCTTTGTCTTGGGTTAGAACCTCTGGCAAAATTGGTGCACAATTTTCTAGGTCAACAGAAGGTCATTGAATTAACCCATAAGTATTTGAATTTGGGCATTTGAATGCTATAAAATAATTTAAATGCTCAAATAATTTCTGGACATAAATGTTTGCTGTTGGAAATAATCTAAACAGAGCCCACAATTATTTTCAGAATTTTTGGAAACGTTTTAGTATTTTAACTAAAGCCCAACAGTTGCAGTTAAATAGAAAAACATAAACAAATTAGAAAAAAGAGAGAGAGGGAAGCCACCTGGGCCTTACCTGTGCTGGCCCAGCCCACCTGGCTCGGCCCAGCCGACTGGCCCTGCCAGTCGTCGTCCTCCTCCCGCCAGAAGGACGCGGAGCGCGTGGTCGGCGCCCGCGGCCACACGCCGGCCACCTCCTGCTTCTGCCGACGCATGGAGACGTCCAGAGATGCCACGCGACCCCCACGTCCCCTCTCATCCTCTCGCACTCTCCCCCTCGTCTCCCTCACTCTCTCCCGCGATGGCCGAGCGTGTCCCCCTCCGCCGATCGCTGTAGTTGCCACCAGAGCCACTCCCTCGCCCCTCCGACGAGCCCAATCGCTCCGCCTCGTCACCCTGGACCTCTCCGTTGACCCACGCGAGCTCGGACGACCCCAAGACGACGTGGTGCCCTTCATCCCCGTCCACGGCCGCCGGACGCCGTCGTTCGATTCGCCGGCATCAAGTCCTCCCCGAGCTCGCTGACCCCCTCTCCGACCCTGCTGTGAGCTCCTCTTCCTTTTTCCCTAGCTTCCGTGCTCGTTTGGCCTCTGTAGCCGCCATTCCCACCGCACCCGAGAGCTCCCCGCCACCGAACATGGCGCCGTCGTGGCCAGAGCCACAGTGGCTCGAGGCCAAGCTCGCCGTTGTGCTCAGCGCAGCACCAGGAACCCGTAGCCACCACCGGCTCCTTCTCCCATGCACCGTAGCCTCGAAACCAACCCCGCCCGAACTCCGGCCGCCGCCACGAGCTCGATTCTGGCGAGCTCACTCCACCCCAGCTCCTCCCACTTGCCCCACTAGATGCGCGCGAGCCCCAGCTACGCGTAGCACGTCTCCACCGTCGATTTGGTCACCGGAGGACCAAATCCGAAGCCCTGCGCCGTCTCGGCCTCGCCGGCGACTCAACGCTGGCGGGATTAGCCCCGCTGACCAGGGGTTTGACCCCAGTTTGACTCCCCTGAGTCAATGACAAGTGGGTCCCCCTCTGTTAACTAAATCAGATTAGTTTCAATTAAAAATAATTAGCTTAATTAACTACTGACACACGGGACCCACCAGTCAGGTTTGACCTGGACGTCCCCGTTGACCACTGACATCACCTTGACGTAATGCTGACGCAGTAATGCATTTTATGGATTTATTTTTATTCAGGAATTTCCAGAAAATAGTTTAAACTTCTAAAAATCATAGAAAATCAACCATAGCTCCAAATGCAAAGATTTATATATGAAAAATGATCATAAAAATTCAATCTGTCCATCTGTAATGGTTTCATGCATGACAAAACAAGTTTACCTTGCTGTTTAAGCAGAATAAGGAAATGCACTATTAAGGCCATGTTTAATGAGCTAGTATTTGAATCTTTGATTCAAATGAGTTCATTCCTTTCTATTATAACTTTCATTAGGCCAAGACACATTCATATTTCCATGTCATAGCATGCATCATGTTGTTGCATATCGTCATGTGTTGACTGTGTTCCGATGTGTTCTTCGTGGTAGGTTCTGCCTCTGAGGATATTCACGAGTATCCAACTGAAGGGCAGTATCCCACTACCACTCCATCAGGCAAGCAACCATTGATCATTCCGATACAAACCCATGTTCTCGCTTTTGCTCTTGTTTACTGCATTACGACAACGCGATTCAAACTGCTGTGTGCTACGGTAGTTGAACCCTTATCCTCTGCATGACCTATCATTGCCACAGTAACTAGATGAAACCCACTAGCATGTGCAGGAGTTGATTGAGCCATGTATGTGATTCCTACCTTGCTATTCCTGCTATGCTTAGAGTTGTGTCAGGTCTGGTTCATCTGGGTGATGGGCCAGAGTGAAATGCTTATGCCGGTAATGTGAGGGATGTGTTGAACATGTTTTGGTAAAGGTATCGATGAGAGGCCATGTAGGAGTACATGGTGGGTTGTTTCATTGAGGCCGTCCCTAAGAACTGAGATCTGTATGTGTGATTTAAGATTCAGCTACTACCATGCATTGGGATCCTTAATTGACCCTCTCGGCTTCTTAACCACCCTAGTACTCTGTCCAGGAGTTGCAACTAGTTTCTGGTGTTTGTAGGTTATGTGTTGGCGGCCGTGCGTAGCACTGACCCTAGGGGCGGGCTATGTTGCGGTAGATACACCGTGGCCGAGTCTGCCGGGCACCCGTTAGGCGTCTCGGGACCCTGTTCACATCGTTCGGGGCCGTATGTGGAAACCTCGGCCGGACTCCCTGCGGATGGAACCTGGATAGGCGATAAACCTCGACTAGAGACTTAAGTGTTTAGGTAGGCCGTGGCCGACACCCTCGCTGGGATTCCGCTTGAAGGTTGCCGAGTACATATCGTGTAAGCGGCGGTAAGTGGTGAAAGCGTGTATGAAGAAGTATACCCCTGCAGGGTATAAAACTATTCGAATAGCCGCGTCCGCGGTAAAGGACTACTTGGTTGCCTATACAGTTCATAGACAAGTTAATGGGTACTAATAAAAGACTCAAGATAAGTGTGAGTACCGAGGATGGCCCTCTCGTAGGATGACGAGGGAGGATCCCCGGTGGAGTATTGTGTTGGTGAGTAGTGGACTCGTGTGCCAAAACTATTTTACTGGTGAAGTTCCGTAGGATAACTTAGCCAAGAGTCAAAGCTGGCTTGCTGCATTAACCCCACCACCTTCTTGAGAATAAGCATGTATAGTAGGTTCTGATGTAAGACTTGCTGAGTACCTTTGTACTCATGTTTGCTTAATTACTGTTTTCAGACGACAACACCGCCCCCTCCGATGGGTTCTACGTAGACCTTGACGTCGACGAGTGACTAGCCACCCAGGTGGTGATCCTGGCCATGGAGGGCCCTATGTTGATAGACAGGCTTCGAGAAGCCTTCTTTCTTTCTAGAGTCTCTACTCAGACTAGTTGCTTCCGCATGTGCTTGTATGATTGTATGACTTGAGTGTCGGGTCATGTGACCCCTATCTGTATGAACATGTTATGTATGGCTCTCTGGAGCCTTTAAATAAAGTACTTGAGTTGTAGAGTTTTGTTGTGATGCCATGTTGTATGTACTCATATCGGGCATATTGTGTGTATGATTGAAATGCTTGGTATGAGTGGGATCCAACAATCTAGTTGTTTATCCTTGGCAGCCTTTCTTATGGGGAAATGTAGTCTAGTGTTCCTCGAGCCATAGTAGTCCGCTACAGCCCGGTTCACCGGAGTCCTGCTAGCTCAGCACTACTGTCAGGACACTTGACTGGCCGGCATGTGTTTCACTTCGTTCCTATGTCTGTCCCTTCGGGGAAATGTCACGCGGTGATATCCGGAGTCCTGCCTAGCCTGCTACAGCCCGGGTTCCCCGGAGTCCTGTTAGCCCAGTGCTATAGATCGGAATCACTCGCTGATGACCGACATGTTCGATGTGATTCATGTATGCCTGTCTCCATAGGTCTGTGCCGCTTTGGGTTCACGACTAGCCATGTCGGCCCGGGTTCTCTGTCATATGGATGCTAGCGACACTATCATATACGTGAGCCAAAAGGCGCAAACGGTCCCGGGCCATGGTAAGGCGACACCCGTGGGATACCGTGCGTGAGGCCGCAAAGTGATATGAGGTGTTACCGGCTAGATTGATGTGACTTGGAATCGGGGTCCTGACAGTGGAAAAGGCCACGATGGCGACCAAAGATACCCGCTTTGCGATGAGAGCGAAAAAGGAGGAGCTGCGTCAAGCCGGGGATATCGCGGCTGGGAAACCCTTTATGCTGCGGAGGAAGTTTGGAGATCCTCGGTATGCCCCTCTGGACCGGCTGTGGAGTTCAGTGAACGCATATCTGGACTTGGCAGCGAGTGCTGTCGATGCGGCCGAATA
Source organism: Triticum urartu (assembly GCF_056163025.1). Classification (NCBI taxonomy): domain Eukaryota; kingdom Viridiplantae; phylum Streptophyta; class Magnoliopsida; order Poales; family Poaceae; genus Triticum; species Triticum urartu. Next base: position 689,707,890 of record NC_141879.1, read on the forward strand.
CTTCCGAGATCAAATAGATTGTGAAGTGGACAAGCTATTCTGGTCACAATTTAACGTTCCAGAGCGTCTGCTTCCATTGACTGATCGGCTTGCCGAATGGGCCGAGCTGAATAGATTGTCCGGACTCGCCATGAGGTCTGTTGTGGATCATCTGTGGCCGGAAAGGCCAAAGCCGAACATCTATTTTAGTTTGGTGCAGTAGTTCCTTGGTGTGGTGCCGCGCATTAATGCGATGAAGAGGTCGGCGTGCATAGAAGGCTCGCGGATGGCCCTTGCCCGTGTCAAAACATTCTGGGCGGAGATGGATGCCACCACTGTTGCGGTGCAGGGTTCGGCCATAGGCCGAGTGACTGTCGAGCACTATTTTGAAGAAGTTCTTGAAGGCGCTCGTTCGATAGAGGCCCAGTGCTCGAAGAATATTATGTTTGAGTGACATGTATTCCCATTGTAAAAACAATGTTTTATTAAGTTTATCAAGGTTGCATTTATACTTTTGCCCGAAAGTATTATGATGCCTCCTGTGCGGCCGTTTATGTATATATGTATATAACCTGAAAGATTGCAGTCGTCGGCTTCAGCCCCCACGCATGTTCACACTTGACCCAACGTCTTGGTCCATTAAGGAGGTGATAGCGCAACGAACTAGGCAACCGGACTATAATGCATTAACACTTTCACTTAGCCAGAGGAGTTTGACAGTGGGGCTACTATATAGCCCCTGGTTGCTCCGCACTCATCCGAATTCAGGGTGCGTACATGCCTGGCTGGTAAACGGCCCTTCGTTAAGGCGAAGGAATCCCGAAGATTCCGATAGGTCATCGAGTGGTTGACCAGTCTCACGCTATATCATGACAGTCAGTTTTCGGCTTTCTCTACTGAGGTGCTCGTCCGGATGAACTAGGGCACAATCGCAGTAGTTCTCCTGGTGCCGCCTTAGCCGATAGAGCAGAACGTAAGGCAGCAAAACACAGGAGCCGGGCAAACCCAACATTTGACCAAAGACATGATTCGGATCTGATGCATATAAGGCCAAACTCGCGACGCCGAACACTCCCTAAGGTATTCGGTCTTTATGGTGTAAACCGGGCCTAAACAGTGCCCTTTGTAATAAGCCCCTAGTGTCCAGGTATGTGCAATATTCTGACGTGGCCACATGCCAATACGTCAGCATCCTTCTCAATTGTATTGAGAATCCGAGGGATGTGTATCAACAAGAGACAGTAAAAAAGGTTTACGCAGGGTCTTAATCTAAAAAGAATCCTTGGAACGGGTCCCTGCTGCACGCCTGTGCCTGTGTCTCCGGTGTGCCGTATTCTGGACGGGTGTAGCACGATGGTCATCTGAAAAAGAGAGGAACTTAATTGAAAAGTTGTCGTGCAAAAGGTAAGTTATACTAAATAAACAATATGAGTAAAGTTGAGCCTGATTGTCACTTGTGCGCGCGTGTTGAGCCCCTTGTATTGTAATAGGGGTATAGCCATCAAACATGTATCAATTACATATAGCAGTATCGGACTCGTCCAACCGTGTCCATGGTCTTAACGACCTGTCAGATGCTTTAGTTGGTGAGGCCGTTTAGTGTGCGGCTGCCAAGGCAGCCGCATGGTCTTCCGCGCGCAAGGAGCGCTCAATATTTCCAATTACTGTAACACGTGGACTGGGCATCTTAAGCATGAGGGAAGCGTAATGCAGTATTGCGTTAAAGAGAGCGAAAGCTTCGTGTCCGAGTAGTGCTTGATAGCCACTTTGGAACGGAGCGATGTGGAACGTTAAATTTTCGCAGCGGAAGTTATCGGGATAGCCGAATATAACCTCTAGTAGCAGGGAGCTCGTGCAATGGGCCTCTAGGCCTGGCGTTACTCCTTTAAAGTAGTATTGTTGCGGCTAATTTTTGTTGGGTCTATCCCCATTTTGCAGACTATGTCCTGATATATCAGGTTTAGACTGCTGCCACCGTCCATCAGGACTCGTGTGAAGTGGTATCCATCAATTATTGGGTCTAATACCAAGGCAGCCCATCCTGCACGTCGGATACTTGCCGAGTAATCTCGATGGTCGAAGGTGACCGGTTGGAACGACCAGTGGCAGGACTCTGCGGTGATAGGCCCTGGGGCATGTGTCTCTATTAGTGCTGCTTTGTTTCTCCCCTTTGTCACGTGTAATACGTTTACTGTTTTGACTTTTGGTGGTCTTCTATTCCCCAGTGCTTTTCTTGCGAGGGTCGTCCTCGTCTTCGCTTGGTGTATCATGCCCCTTGTGTTCGGCATTGAGCTTGCCGGACTGCTTGAAGACCCAACATTCTCTATGGGTATGATTTGCAGGTTTATCATGGGTGCTATGGATCTGACATATTTGGTCCAGAATCTTGGTTAGGCTGGACAGTTAGTCTCTGTTGCCTTTGGGGGGCTGCTTTTGCTGACCTGGCCGAGAGCTTTTGAATCCTGCGTTTACCGTTGTGCTCTTCGGACTGTCTTCTTTATTCCGGCGCTTGTTTTTGCTGCGTCATGATTTCCCGTTTCCGTTCCTGACTTCGGATGTACTTGGGTCGCTGGTACTGCATCGGGCTAACCAGCTGTCCTCGCCCGCGCAAAAGTGAGTCATGAGGCTTGTTAATGCTGCCATTGTTCTCAGCTTTTCTTGGCCGAGGTGTCTGGCAAGCCATTCGTCTCGAACGCTGTGCTTGAAAGTTGCTAAGGCTTCGGTGTCCGGACAGTCAACTATTTGGTTCTTTTTAGTGAGGAACCTATTCCAAAGCTTTCGGGCTGACTCTCCGGGCTGTTGAGTTATATGACTTAAATCGTCTGCATCCGGTGGTCGGACATAGGTCCCTTGAAAATTTGCCCGAAAGGCGTCTTCGAGCTCTTCCCAGCTTCCAATGGAGTTTTTGGGGAGGCTTTTAAGCCAGTGCTGAGCTGGACCTTTGAGCTTGAGGGGTAAGTACTTGATGGCATGGAGATCGTCTCCTCGAGCCATATGGATATGGAGGATGTAGTCCTGAATCCAGACCCCAGGGTCTGTCGTTCCATCGTACGCCTCTATGTTTACGGGTTTGAATCCCTCTGGAAATTCATGGTCCAGCACCTCATTGGTGAAACATAGGGGGGTGCAGCACCCCTGTATTTGGGTGTACCGTGGTATTGGGATGTTTGTTGTGTTGCATTGCGTGCTGGAGCGCGCTTGCGTGGCCCATAGATGGATCTGGTTGCGCCGTACTTTTGATGCGAGTCCTCACGTGGATCGCGTACCGGCTCATGTGCGGTGTCGTTTGCCATTCTATGTTGGCCACGAGGTCGTCTATTCGACTGGATGGCCGTTTTGTTTTTTGATTGCAGGGGATCTAAGGCCTCCTCATCGAATTCAGGTAGCAGCTTTCTCTTTGGGTAGCTCTTGGTGTGGCGATTAGCGCCGTACTTCGCTGCAGTGTTGAGTACTTCACTCCATCTGATTCTGAGTGTGTCTTGTGCAGCCCTGAGCCTTTGCTTCTGCTTTTTCAGACTCCTCGCAGTGGCAACTAGTCTTTGATGGGCACTCTGTTGCTCTGGGTGCCTGTCCGGTGTGATGTCGTCCGAACTGTTGTCTTCGACGGGGTCGGGTTGTTCGGTTTGATTCTCTGTGTTGCCCTGGTCGGGCGATGGTTCACCCTGCTCCCTGACCTCACCTGCTCCTCCAAAGTCCTCAACTGCTCCGACCAAATCCTCAGCACCTGTGCATCTCGCCACGTGCCAAAGAACAGCAGGCATCTCTATTGCCTCAGGAGCATCTGCTAGTTCCTCGGCACCACTGCATTCTTCAACTGGTCCCACTCTGTTGAAGACCAAGGCAACTGCTGGACGAGGCTCTCGACCAAGTCCTCAAAAGAAGCATGTCGCTTTTCAAGTACCGTCTGATGAAGATGAAGCTAATGATGAAGAACTTGCTGAAATCATCGGGGACAGACAAGTCAGGGCCGCTAGAGCCAAAGGCACAAGTGTGCCTCTGCTTTTGGATCCAAAGTTGATCCTTGATTACATTGATCTCTGGCACAAGGACCCCAACACTCCCATGCCTGATTTCAAGTTGACTCCTGGTCAAAGTCATATGTTGACTCACTTCATTCAAGAAGAGAAATGGAAATTTGAAAAGGCCAGGCAAATCAAGAAAGCCACTACAACAGGAACCCCCCTTCAGCAACGTATAGATGCGTTGTCGTTTGTTCGTATAAGCGTTGCTAAGGTCTACACCAACGAATTCATATGTGTTGTCGTTGGTGGCGTTGCAAGGGTCTACAACAACGTATATAGATCCGTTGGTAATCTGGAGAATAATGTGTTGCAAGGCAACAACAAATCCATGCAACGCTTCTATGCGTTGGTGCTTGCAAAATAGAATAACCTCCATATATAGTCGTTTATAACACTATTGTTCTATGCACTGGTGCTTCCACAATAGAATAACCTTCATATATGATCGTTTAAAACAGTACTTAGTGCGAATGGCAGTACAGGTATAACTTTAGTAGAATGGCAGTACAAGGTATGACTTTAGTAAGATTCGATAGAGTAGAAATGGAAGTCATATATTGATTCAACGAAACAATCTGTTATTACAATGCAAGTATCATCAACTATGAGTACATCACTTTCTTAGAAAAAAATGAAATTTCTAAACATTCATAGAACTGTCTTGTTTCTCCCCCAAGTACCAAGAATCATCATACGTTCTCCAAGGATCCAATTAATCATCTAGTATTGAAATTCTCAACCTACAAAGAAAAATCATAATACTATTTAGGCATAAATTCCAAGTGAAGTTTAAAAACATACATACTGTACATTGTACTAAGGAACCACATAAATGTCTCAGCCTTAGTTAGTTTTGTGTCACCATTACTTACGTACAGCTCATGCTTGGTATGATGTATTAGGAAAAAACTGAATGCCAATAGCCCAAAAATCATTAACTAATCTACATCGCAGAAAACTTTGTAGATACCTGAGAACTACATTGTCACATTGGAATTTCTCAATTCAAAAATAAAATTCTCAGAACCAGTAGAAGAAACAACATGAAAAGAAACAGATCATTAGATTTGGGCTCCTGAGAATTTATATCTAGAGAAGGTAGGATCCAGGGAGTTTACACAAAATTAAAAATAATTTAATGTGGCACTATTTAATTCTTGAGGACCAGACCAAGCACTAGAGCTAAATACATATTTATGAAAATGCATGAGGGGTGACCTATGTAATGGCTGAAGTATCCGAATAAAAGCAAAGCTGAGTAATGGATGAACGTTTTTTTTCTCAAAACTAAGAAACACGACCCATGTGCCTTTACTGCCAATGTGACTTTTCATTTAACCCGGAGAATTTGATCTTTGGTCATAGCTCAGCTCCCTAATCACGTATTGTTTGTCACGTCATTTAATAAATGAATATCGATACCTATATGACTCTACAAAATATGGGCCTGGACAAAAATTAAGACCGGAAAAACTAGACATATATTGGCACAATTAACTAACAAAGATTCATTGGACCAGTTAGTGTAAAAATTAAGGATATGGAATAAATAAGAATGCTAGGAGAAGATAAAGAAATGGACACCTTATAGTGGCCTGAACCAGGGGAGAGGGTTTACCAAGTAAGCGAATGGGTTACCCCACTTTTTGCGACCTTGTCGTAATTAAGCTGTAAATTTCCTTCCATCTGCCCGGAAGATGCACGCCATTAAAGCAAGTTAATCCCTTACACAATCTTATCTGTTGTGCATCTATTGTCAACAATTCAAAACCTGACCTGTAGGACAGTTTGATACCAACATCACGGTTACTGCAAGTGTTTAGAGACTGACTGACTATTAGCTGACATCTTGGCAGGCAAAAATTGCAAGGGAAAATCAAGAGCAGAGACTATTACTGTACGCATTGTACATATTGAGTAATACACTTTAGTTAAAAAATTATTGAGTAATATTTGCAATGGAGAGCATAAAAGAGAATCTGATCAAGGGAAGAGATTAGAGAAGAGATGACAAGTAGTTGGCTCAGTTTGCAAGAATTTTAGAACATACAGATTATCTATATTTTTATTTGGGAATGCATATCATCTTCTATCTACTGTATAGGTACTAAGTAGCAGCAAAATCAGCACCAGTAGCAATAGCAACCAGAGGCAGCAGTAATAGCAACTTGCTGCGGTAGCAAACAATCAGCGTCACCAAGGGCTGCACTTTCTATCAGAACGCTTACACCACACAGACACATGCACAATAGCCAAGCACGCACGCAGCCGCAAGCAAACGGACGCAGGGCTACCAAAGCAAGACTACGTCGGGCACCAAAATAAATCCAAAAGTGTACCATCGCCACGGAAGGCTTTGCGAGCTGCAAGAACCACCCGCACTGGAGGGATCCAATTGATAGTCGAGGTCTCGAAGAACACGGCCGGAGCTACACCCCCAGCTCCCCTAACCTCGGGCCCGTCTCCACTGCAGGACACCACCGAGAGAAGGAGCAGCACCCTACACAACAACTTGTTTCAGACCCATGTCCGAGCCAGCAGCAGCGACGCGGGGTAGTGGCCTCCAACACAGAGGCGGGCGAGCTGCGCCGGCGATCCGTGGCGGCTAGGGTTACCGCGGGGATGTGTGCAGTGGCATGGATGACGTCGCCGCAGCAGAATATAGGAAGAGACAATTGAGGGGGAGCCTGGCCTACGAGGGACGGCGCGGGACAGCGCCGGATCTATCTAGAATCAAAGGTGCGGCGGCTGGCCATGGAAGTCGCGGGTGAGAGAGAGGGGATTCGGGGGGAGAGATGGTGGATAGAAATTTGGGCTGCGTGATTTGGGTGGATGAGGTGTGGGTACGGGGAGGGTTTTTTAGGGACGAGGAGGTTAGCTCTAAGTGCGGGAGGTGGGAGGTGGGATAAACAACACATCCTGTGATATTGTTGGTACAAAAGTGTTGGTATAGGGGGGTGTTTGTTGTAGTGAGCGTAGTACCAAAGGGAGCGCTTCCTGAAGAAAAATGTTGTCTCTATAACAACTGAAGAACTCGTCAATATGCAGTGTGAGATCAAGAAACTTAGTGATGAATTTGACGCATACCATGTTGATTGGCTGGGAGCCAAGGTTCGTTTTGTGAGACTCGTTGACAACTTCACATCCACTGTTGCTGCCCAATTGCAACAAGAAATTCCTCAGGCTGCTGCATCTGCTCAGCCTACTGAAGAAAATGCCAGCACCACTGGTGACACTCAGGCTGCTGAAGAAAATGCTAATTCCAGGGCTAATGACTGCATTCCAGTTGCTGAAGAAATTGCCAGGGCAACCACTAGTTTTGTGCCTGAAGAAGATGAAGAAGTCAGGGCAACTACATTAGTTGCGCCTGAAGAAATTCAACCAAATTGCTCTGCTCCTCCTGCGCCTACACCAACTCCGATCCTTCCATTTGCATCAGATGCGAAGAAGACCAAGGCTGCAGAGCATGCAGCTGTGAAGAAAAGGAAGGCATCAACTACATCAGATTCTTCAGTTCCGAAGAAAATGAAGCCACTTATAAGTTCCTATGATAATCCAATTGATGTTGTTCCTGTCTCGTCCATGCCATCAAGGGACCTTGTTCCTTTTAATGAAGAATACGTGATCCCAAGCGGATCAGATGATGATATTCCTTCTACTGCTTCGTCAGAGCAGTTGGATGAAGAAATTGAAGTGGATGAAATCCCTTCAACCCCACTTATCTCATCGCCCATGCCTCAGTTCACTGCTGAAGAGGCCGGCATTGAAGAAATGGATGAAGAAGAGGATGTGGACATTGGAAGCACTACTCCAGTGATGAATGATGACTTTTGGGAAAGTCAGCACCCCAATTTTCCTTTGTTCACACCTCTTCAACAAATTCCTCGGTCCCCTGTAGCTACTGAAGTACAAATGGGATCTGAAGAACCACATGCAACACCATCTGTTCATGAAGAAATTCCAGCCACTAGTGCTGAAGAAAATGTAAATGAAGAATTGAAGTCCCAGGCTGCCACTGAAGAAGAACCTGAAATTTCTCAGCATGCGGAACCTGAGATCGAGATCCCTGAGGTAGTGATGCAATTGACTGACACTCCTCACCCCAAGCCAAAGGATCCCTTCTTGAAGAAGAAAAAATTCAAGGCTGATGACTTCTTTGGCGAGAAAGTATTATTCACTGACTACAATCCTTATGACTCTACTCGTCTAAGGAGGAAGCGTTTCTGGACTGCAAGCCAGGCCAACTTCTATTCTTCACTTCTTTTCAACAAGGACAAAATCTTCTGCCATGAGCATATTCCTCACGTGGATATGGAATCATTGTCTTGTTTCTCTCCTGTCCTCGGTGTGCTTCATGATGCAGGCCTCCTCAACTTTTGCTCTGACATTCTTGATTGGAATGAAGAGCTTATTCTTTAGTTCTACGCTACACTGCATATCACAGGTGATCCTGAAGATATCAACACCTGGGTCTTGGACTAGATGACCGATAACACTCACTATAAGGCACCGGCCTCTGAATTACTTCACGCCCTGCCCATCAGTCCACCCAGTGAAGGAGCTCGCTGCCTGTACCAAGAACCTGAACTCACTACTCATTACATGCAAGTTATAATGAAGCCTCTGAAGCCCGGTCAAGTCCCAAGGACCAAATTCCTTGTGAAGAACTTACTCTATGTGCCCAGAACAGTCTATCACATTCTGACGAGAACAATGAGTCCTATCAAAGGCCACGACTCATTTGATGAGAAAATTGTTGGCATCATGAAGAATCTGCTATTCAACATCATTCATAGCATTCATGTCAATTACTATGATTTCTTCATGAGGACTCTGGCAAATGTTGCACTCTCTCTGTTTGAGTTGAAGCCTTATGCTCCTTGGATTATGAGATTCCTCAGATCAAGGTCTTCACTCAACTACAAGGCTGATTTTCAAAATCACCTCAGCTACTGATAGGTCTCCATGCTATATTATCTACTGTTTTGGACATTATTGGGCTTTATTTTCCACTTTTATATTATTTTTGGGACTAACCTATTAACCGAAGGCCCAACCCAGAATTGTTGTTTTTTGCCTGTTTTAGGGTTTTGAAGAAAAGGAATATCAAACGGAGTCCAAACGGAATGAAACCTTGGGGAACGTGATTTTCTCAACGAACAAGACCCGGGAGACTTGGACCCTACGTCAAGACACAAAAGAGGAGGCCACGAGGTAGGGGGCGCGCCTACCCCCACCAGGCGCACCCTCCACCCTCGTGGGCCCCCTGTTGCTCCACCGACGTACTTCTTCCTCCTATATATACCTACGTACCCCCAAATGATCAGATACGGAGCCAAAAACCTAATTCCACCACTGAAACTTTCTGTATCCATGAGATCCCATCTTGGGGCCTGTTCCGGAGCTCCGCCAGAGGGGGCATCGATCATGGAGGGCTTCTACATCAACACCATAGCCCTTCCGATGAAGTGTGAGTAGTTTACCTCAGACCTATGGGTCCATAGTTATTAGCTAGATGGCTTCTTCTCTCTTTTTGGATCTCAATACAATGTTCTCCCCCTCTCTTGTGGAGAACTATTCGATGTAATCTTCTTTTTGTGATGTGTTTGTTGAGACCGATGAATTGTGGGTTTATGATCAAGTCTATCTATGAACAATATTTGAATCTTCTCTGAATTCTTTTATGTATGATTGGTTATCTTTGTAAGTCTCTTCGAATTATCAGTTTGGTTTGGCCTACTAGATTGATCTTTCTTGCAATGGGAGAAGTGCTTAGCATTGGGTTCAATCTTGCGGTGTCCTTTCCCAGTGACAGTAGGGGCAGCAAGGCACGTATTGTATTGTTGCCATCGAGGATAACAAGATGGGGTTTTCATCATATTGCATGAGTTTATCCCTCTTTGATTGATTTTATTTCCTTGTTGCAATCCGTGCTAAATTCTCCTCATGCTTATAGTCAAAATAAAGCGTTTACTAAACATATCATTGATGCCTTGATGCAATCTTATGAAGAAAAACTTGAATTGGAAGTTTCTATCCCTAGAAAGCTTTATGATGAGTGGCAACCAACTATTAAAATTAAAACTAAAGATCATGAATGCTATGCTTTATGTGATTTGGGTGCTAGTGTTTCCACGATTCCAAAGACTTTGTGTGATTTGTTAGGTTTCCGTGATTTTGATGATTGCACTTTAAACTTGCACCTTGCGGATTCCACTATTAAGAAACCTATGGGAAGAATTAATGATGTTCTTATTGTTGCAAATAGGAATTATGTGCCCATAGATATTATTTTTCTTGACATAGATTGCAATCTTTCATGTCCTATTATTCTTGGTAGACCTTTCCTTAGAACGATTGGTGTAATTATTGATATGAAGGAAGGAAATATTAGATTCCAATTTCCATTAAGGAAAGGCATGGAACACTTTCCTAGAAAGAAAATTAAATTACCTTATGAATCTATCATGAGAGACACTTATGGATTTCCTACCAAAGATGGCAATACCTAGATCTATCCTTGCTTGTTATGCCTAGCTAGGGGCGTTAAACGATAGCGCTTGTTGGGAGGCAACCCAATTTTATTTTTATTCCTTGCTTTATGCTCCTGTTTAGTAATAAATAATTTATCTAGCCTCTGTTTTGGTTGTGTTTTTTGTGTTTAATTAGTTTTTGTGCCAAGTAGAACCGTTGGGAAGACTTCGGGAAAGTCTTGTTACACTTGCTGTAAAAAACAGAAACTTTAGCACTCACGAGAACTACTGCCATTTTTATTTGGAAAATGATATTTATTTAATTATTTTTTAATATGATTAATAGATAAATTACTCACGTCCAGCAATTTATTTTAGAATTTTTGGGGTTCCAGATCTTGCACTAGCTACAGATTACTACAGACTGTTCTGTTTTTGACAGATTCTGTTTTTCATGTGTTGTTTGCTTATTTTGATGAATCTATGGCTAGTAAAATAGTTTATAAACCATAGAGAAGTTGGAATACAGTAGGTATAACACCAATATAAATAAATAATGAGTTCATTACAGTACCTTGAAGTGGTCTTTTGTTTTCTTTCGCTAACGAAGCTCACGAGATTTTCTACTTTAAGTTTTGTGTTGTGAAGTTTTCAAGTTTTGGGTAAAGATTTGATGGATTATGGAACAAGGAGTGGCAAGAGCCTCAGCTTGGGGATGCCCATGGCACCCCCAAGATAATCTAAGGACAGCTAAAAGCCAAAGCTTGGGGATGCCCCGGAAGGCATCCCCTCTTTCGTCTACTTCTATCGGTAACTTTACTTGGAGCTATATTTTTATTTGCCACATGATATGTGTTTTGCTTGGAGCGTCTTGTATGATTTGAGTCTTTACTTTTTACTTTATCACAATCATCCTTGCTGTACAGACCTTTTGAGAGAGCCATACATTATTTGGAATTTGTTAGAATACTCTATGTGCTTCGCTTATATCTTTTGAGTTATGTAGTTTTGCTCTAGTACTTCACTTATATCTTTTAGAGCGTGGTGGTGGATTTGTTTTATAGAAACTCTTGATCTCTCATGCTTCACTTAGATTATTTTGAGAGTCTTAAATATTATGGTAATTTGCTTAAAATCCTAATATGCTTGGTATACAAGATTAATAATAAAACTTTCTTATGAGTGTGTTGAATACTATGAGAAGTTCGATGCTTGATAATTGTTTTGAGATATGAAGATGGTGATATTAAAGCTGTGCTAGTAGAGTAGTTGTGAATTTGAAGAATACTTGTGTTAAAGTTTGTGATTCCCGTAGCATGCACGTATGGTGAACCATTATGTGATGAAGTCGGAGCATGCTTTATTTATTTATTATTGTCTTCCTTATGAGTGGCGGTCGGGGACGAGCGATGGTATTTTCCTACCAATCTATCCCCCTAGGAGCATGCGCGTAATACTTTGCTTTGATAACTTGTAGATTTTTGCAATAAGTATATGAGTTCTTTATGACTAATGTTGAGTCCATGGATTATACGCATTTTTCTCACCCTTCCACCTTTGCTAGCCTCTCTAAATACCGCGCACCTTTTGCCGATATCATACACCCACCATATACCTTCCTCAAAACAGCCATCATACCTACCTATTATGGCATTTCCATAGCCATTCCGAGATATATTGCCATGCAAGTTTCCACCGTTCTGTTTATTATGACACACTCCATCATTGTCATATTGCTTAGCATGATCATGTAGTCGACATCGTATTTGTGGCAAAGCCACCATTTATAATTCTTTCATACATGTCACTCATGAGTCATTGCATATCCCGGTACACTGCCGGAGGCATTCATATAGAGTCATATTTTGTTCTAAGTATCGACTTGTAATTGTTGAGTTGTAAGAAAATAAAAGTGTGATGATCATCATTATTAGAGCATTGTCCCAGTGAGGAAAGGATGATGGAGACTATGATTCCGCCACAAGTCGGGATGAGACTCCGGATGAAAAATAAAAAAAAGAGAAAAGAAAAAAAGAGGCCATAAAAAAGGAGAAAAGGCCCAAATAAAAAAATAAGAGAAGGGGAATGCTACTATCCTTTTACCACACTTGTGCTTCGAAGTAGCACCATGATATTCATAGTAGAGAGTCTCTCATTTCATCACTTTCATATACTAGTGGGAATTTTTCATTATAGAACTTGGCTTGTATATTCCAATGATGGGCTTCCTCAAATTGCCCTAGGTCTTCGTGAGCAAGCGAGTTGGATGCACACCCACTTAGTTCTTTTGTTGAGCTTTCATGTACTTATAGCTCTAGTGCATCCGTTGCATGGCAATCCCTACTCACTCACATTGATATCTATTGATGGGCATCTCCATAGCCCGTTGATACGCCTAGTTGATGTGAGACTATCTTCTCCCTTTTTGTCTTCTCCACAACCACCATTCTATTCCACCTATAAGTGCTATGTCCATGGCTCACGCTCATGTATTGCGTGAAGATTAAAAAAGTTAGAGAACACCAAAAGTATGAAATAATTGCTTGGCTTGTCATCGGGGTTGTGCATGATTTAAATATTTTGTGTGGTGAAGATGGAGCATAGCCAGGCTATATGATTTTGTAGGGATAACATTCTTTGGCCATGCTATTTTGAGAAGACATAATTGCTTTGTTAGTACGAATCTTTCGGATCTGAATATTCATACCAAAATTAAGAAGAATTACATTAAAATTATGCCAAGTAGCACTCCGCATCAAAAATTCTGTTTTTATCATTTACCTACTCAAGGACAAGCAGGAATTAAGCTTGGGGATGCTTGATACGTCTCCAACGTATCTATAATTTTTGATTGATCCATGTTATATTATCTACTGTTTTGGACATTATTGGGCTTTATTTTCCACTTTTATATTATTTTTGGGACTAACCTATTAACCGAAGGCCCAACCCAGAATTGCTGTTTTTTGCCTGTTTTAGGGTTTCAAAGAAAAGGAATATCAAACGGAGTCCAAACGGAATGAAACCTTCGGGAACGTGATTTTCTCAACGAACAAGACCCGGGAGACTTGGACCCTACGTCAAGACACAAAAGAGGAGGCCACGAGGTAGGGGGCGCGCCTACCCCCACCAGGCGCGCCCTCCACCCTCGTGGGCCCCCTGTTGCTCCACCGACGTACTCCTTCCTCCTATATATACCTATGTACCCCTAAACGATCAGATACGGAGCCAAAAACCTAATTCCACCGCCGCAAATTTCTGTATCCACGAGATCCCATCTTGGGGCCTGTTCCGGAGCTCCGCCGGAGGGGGCACCGATCACGGAGGGCTTCTACATCAACACCATAGCCCTTCCGATGAAGTGTGAGTAGTTTACCTCGGACCTATGTGTCCATAGTTATTAGCTAGATGGCTTCTTCTCTCTTTTTGGATCTCAATACAATGTTCTCCCCCTCTCTTGTGGAGAACTATTTGATGTAATCTTCTTTTTGTGGTGTGTTTGTTGACCGATGAATTGTGGGTTTATGATCAAGTCTATCTATGAACAATATTTGAATCTTCTTTGAATTCTTTTATGTATGATTGGTTATCTTTGTAAGTCTCTTCGAATTATCAGTTTGGTTTGGCCTACTAGATTGATCTTTCTTGCAATGGTAGAAGTGCTTAGCTTTGGGTTCAATCTTGCGGTGTCCTTTCCCAGTGACAGTAGGGGCAGCAAGGCACGTATTGTATTGTTGCCATCGAGGATAACAAGATGGGGTTTTCATCATATTGCATGAGTTTATCCCTCTACATCATGTCATCTTGCTTAAGGCGTTACTCTGTTTTTAACTTAATACTCTAGATGCATGCTGGATAGCGGTCGATGAGTGGAGTAATAGTAGTAGATGCAGGCAGGAGTCGGTCTACTTGTCTCGGACGTGATGCCTATATGCATGATCATACCTAGATATTCTCATAACTATGATCAATTCTGTCAATTGCTCAACAGTAATTTTTTTACCCGCCGTAGAATACTTATGCTCTCGAGAGAAGCCACTAGTGAAACCTATGGCCCTGGGTCTATCTTTATCATATTAATCTCCTACTACTTAGTTATTTCCTTTGCTTTTTTTACTTTGCCTTTATTTTACTTTGCATCTTTATCACAAAAATACCAAAAATATTATCTTATCATATCTATCAGATCTCACTCTCGTAAGTGGCCGTGTAGGGATTGACAACCCCTATTCGCGTTGGTTGCGAGGATTTATTTGTTTTGTGCAGGTACGAGGGACTCGCGCGTAGCCTCCTACTGGATTGATACCTTGGTTCTCAAAAACTGAGGGAAATACTTACGCTACTTTGCTGCATCATCCCTTCCTCTTCGGGGAAAACCAACGCAGTGCTCAAGAGGTAGCAAGAAGGATTTCTGGCGCCGTTGCCGGGGAGGTCTAGGCAAAAGTCAACATACCAAGTACCCATCGCATACCCTTATCTCCCGCATTACATTATTTGCCATTTGCCTCTCGTTTTCCTCTCCCCCACTTCACCCTTGCCATTTTATTCGCCCTCTCTCTATCCTCCCTCTCTTTCTCTATTTGCCTCTTTTTGCTCGCTTGCTTTTTGTTTGCTTGTGTGTTAGTTTGCTTGTTTGTCACGATGGCTCAAGATAACACTAAATTATGCGACTTCACCAATACCAACAACAATGATTTTATTAGCACTCCGACTGCTCCTCTTACCGATGCTGAATCTTGTGAGATTAATACTGCTTTGCTGAATCTTGTTATGAAAGATCCGTTTTCCGGCCTTCCTAGTGAAGATGCCGCTACCCATCTAAATAGCTTCGTTGATTTGTGTGATATGAAAAATAAGAAAGATGTGGATAATGATATTGTTAAATTGAAACTATTTCCTTTTTCACTTAGAGATCGTGCTAAAGCTTGGTTTTCGTCTTTGCCTAAAAATAGTATTGATTCATGGAATAAGTGCAAAGATGCTTTTATCTCTAAGTATTTTCCTCCCGCTAAGATCATCTCTCTTAGAAATGATATTATGAATTTTAAGCAACTTGATCATGAACATGTTGCACAAGCTTGGGATGGAATGAAACTAATGATACGTAATTGCCCTACTCATGGTTTAAATTTGCGGATGATTATACAAATTTTTTATGCCGGATTGAATTTCACTTCTAGAAATCTTTTAGATTCGTCCACGGGAGGCACTTTTATGGAAATCACTTTAGGAGAAGCTACTAAACTCCTAGATAATAGTATGGTTAATTATTCTCAATGGCATACTGAAACATCTACTAATAAAAAGGTGCATGCGATAGAATAAATAAATGTTTTGAGTGGAAAGATGGATGAACTTATGAAATTATTTGCTAATAAGAGTGTTTCTTCTGATCCTAATGATATGCCCTTGTCTACTTTGATTGAGAATAAATAATGAATCTATGGATGTGAATTTTGTTGGTAGGAACAATTTTGGTAACAATGCGTATAGAGGACATTTTAATCCTAGGCCTTATCCTAGTAATTCCTCTAATAATTATGGTAATTCCTACAACAATTCTTATGGAAATTATAATAAGATGCCTTCTTATTTTGAATCTAATATTAAAGAATTTATTACTTCGCAAAAGAATTTTAATGCTTTGATTGAAGAAAAATTGCTTAAGATTAATGAGTTGGCTAGGAACGTTGATAGAATTTCTCTTGATGTTGATTCTTTGAAACTTAGATCTATTCCACCTAAGCATTATATCAATGAGTCTCTCAAAGCCATGAGAATTTCCATTGATGAGTGCAAAGAAAGAACCGCTAGGATGCGTACTAAGAAAGATGCCTTTATAAGAGCGTGTTCTTCTAGTTCCTATGAAAATAATGATGAAGACCTAAAAGTTATTGATGTGTCCCATATTAAATCTTTGTTTTGCAATATGAATCTTCATAATGATGGACTGAATATGATCCACCTTTACCTAGAAGGCGTTCCAAGAATTCGGAATTTTTTGATCTTGATGCTAAAATTGATAAAAGTGGGATTGAAGAGAATAAAATCCTAGATGTTGCTAAACCCACTATTATGGATTTCAAGGAATTTAACTATAAAAATTGCTCTTTGATTGATTTTATTTCCTTGTTGCAATCCGTGCTAAATTCTCCTCATGCTTATAGTCAAAATAAAGCGTTTACTAAACATATCATTGATGCCTTGATGCAATCTTATGAAGAAAAACTTGAATTGGAAGTTTCTATCCCTAGAAAGCTTTATGATGAGTGGCAACCAACTATTAAAATTAAAACTAAAGATCATGAATGCTATGCTTTATGTGATTTGGGTGCTAGTGTTTCCACGATTCCAAAGACTTTGTGTGATTTGTTAGGTTTCCGTGATTTTGATGATTGCACTTTAAACTTGCACCTTGCGGATTCCACTATTAAGAAACCTATGGGAAGAATTAATGATGTTCTTATTGTTGCAAATAGGAATTATGTGCCCATAGATATTATTTTTCTTGACATAGATTGCAATCTTTCATGTCCTATTATTCTTGGTAGACCTTTCCTTAGAACGATTGGTGTAATTATTGATATGAAGGAAGGAAATATTAGATTCCAATTTCCATTAAGGAAAGGCATGGAACACTTTCCTAGAAAGAAAATTAAATTACCTTATGAATCTATCATGAGAGACACTTATGGATTTCCTACCAAAGATGGCAATACCTAGATCTATCCTTGCTTGTTATGCCTAGCTAGGGGCGTTAAACGATAGCGCTTGTTGGGAGGCAACCCAATTTTATTTTTATTCCTTGCTTTATGCTCCTGTTTAGTAATAAATAATTTATCTAGCCTCTGTTTTGGTTGTGTTTTTTGTGTTTAATTAGTTTTTGTGCCAAGTAGAACCGTTGGGAAGACTTCGGGAAAGTCTTGTTACACTTGCTGTAAAAAACAGAAACTTTAGCACTCACGAGAACTACTGCCATTTTTATTTGGAAAATGATATTTATTTAATTATTTTTTAATATGATTAATAGATAAATTACTCACGTCCAGCAATTTATTTTAGAATTTTTGGGGTTCCAGATCTTGCACTAGCTACAGATTACTACAGACTGTTCTGTTTTTGACAGATTCTGTTTTTCATGTGTTGTTTGCTTATTTTGATGAATCTATGGCTAGTAAAATAGTTTATAAACCATAGAGAAGTTGGAATACAGTAGGTATAACACCAATATAAATAAATAATGAGTTCATTACAGTACCTTGAAGTGGTCTTTTGTTTTCTTTCGCTAACGAAGCTCACGAGATTTTCTACTTTAAGTTTTGTGTTGTGAAGTTTTCAAGTTTTGGGTAAAGATTTGATGGATTATGGAACAAGGAGTGGCAAGAGCCTCAGCTTGGGGATGCCCATGGCACCCCCAAGATAATCTAAGGACACCTAAAAGCCAAAGCTTGGGGATGCCCCGGAAGGCATCCCCTCTTTCGTCTACTTCTATCGGTAACTTTACTTGGAGCTATATTTTTATTTGCCACATGATATGTGTTTTGCTTGGAGCGTCTTGTATGATTTGAGTCTTTACTTTTTACTTTATCACAATCATCCTTGCTGTACAGACCTTTTGAGAGAGCCATACATTATTTGGAATTTGTTAGAATACTCTATGTGCTTCGCTTATATCTTTTGAGTTATGTAGTTTTGCTCTAGTACTTCACTTATATCTTTTAGAGCGTGGTGGTGGATTTGTTTTATAGAAACTATTGATCTCTCATGCTTCACTTAGATTATTTTGAGAGTCTTAAATATTATGGTAATTTGCTTAAAATCCTAATATGCTTGGTATACAAGATTAATAATAAAACTTTCTTATGAGTGTGTTGAATACTATGAGAAGTTCGATGCTTGATAATTGTTTTGAGATATGAAGATGGTGATATTAAAGCTGTGCTAGTAGAGTAGTTGTGAATTTGAAGAATACTTGTGTTAAAGTTTGTGATTCCCGTAGCATGCACGTATGGTGAACCATTATGTGATGAAGTCGGAGCATGCTTTATTTATTTATTATTGTCTTCCTTATGAGTGGCGGTCGGGGACGAGCGATGGTATTTTCCTACCAATCTATCCCCCTAGGAGCATGCGCGTAATACTTTGCTTTGATAACTTGTAGATTTTTGCAATAAGTATATGAGTTCTTTATGACTAATGTTGAGTCCATGGATTATACGCATTTTTCTCACCCTTCCACCTTTGCTAGCCTCTCTAAATACCGCGCACCTTTTGCCGATATCATACACCCACCATATACCTTCCTCAAAACAGCCATCATACCTACCTATTATGGCATTTCCATAGCCATTCCGAGATATATTGCCATGCAAGTTTCCACCGTTCTGTTTATTATGACACACTCCATCATTGTCATATTGCTTAGCATGATCATGTAGTCGACATCGTATTTGTGGCAAAGCCACCATTTATAATTCTTTCATACATGTCACTCATGAGTCATTGCATATCCCGGTACACTGCCGGAGGCATTCATATAGAGTCATATTTTGTTCTAAGTATCGACTTGTAATTGTTGAGTTGTAAGAAAATAAAAGTGTGATGATCATCATTATTAGAGCATTGTCCCAGTGAGGAAAGGATGATGGAGACTATGATTCCGCCACAAGTCGGGATGAGACTCCGGATGAAAAATAAAAAAAAGAGAAAAGAAAAAAAGAGGCCATAAAAAAGGAGAAAAGGCCCAAATAAAAAAATAAGAGAAGGGGAATGCTACTATCCTTTTACCACACTTGTGCTTCAAAGTAGCACCATGATATTCATAGTAGAGAGTCTCTCATTTCATCACTTTCATATACTAGTGGGAATTTTTCATTATAGAACTTGGCTTGTATATTCCAATGATGGGCTTCCTCAAATTGCCCTAGGTCTTCGTGAGCAAGCGAGTTGGATGCACACCCACTTAGTTCTTTTGTTGAGCTTTCATGTACTTATAGCTCTAGTGCATCCGTTGCATGGCAATCCCTACTCACTCACATTGATATCTATTGATGGGCATCTCCATAGCCCGTTGATACGCCTAGTTGATGTGAGACTATCTTCTCCCTTTTTGTCTTCTCCACAACCACCATTCTATTCCACCTATAAGTGCTATGTCCATGGCTCACGCTCATGTATTGCGTGAAGATTAAAAAAGTTAGAGAACACCAAAAGTATGAAATAATTGCTTGGCTTGTCATCGGGGTTGTGCATGATTTAAATATTTTGTGTGGTGAAGATGGAGCATAGCCAGGCTATATGATTTTGTAGGGATAACATTCTTTGGCCATGCTATTTTGAGAAGACATAATTGCTTTGTTAGTACGAATCTTTCGGATCTGAATATTCATACCACAATTAAGAAGAATTACATTAAAATTATGCCAAGTAGCACTCCGCATCAAAAATTCTGTTTTTATCATTTACCTACTCAAGGACAAGCAGGAATTAAGCTTGGGGATGCTTGATACGTCTCCAACGTATCTATAATTTTTGATTGATCCATGTTATATTATCTACTGTTTTGGACATTATTGGGCTTTATTTTCCACTTTTATATTATTTTTGGGACTAACCTATTAACCGAAGGCCCAACCCAGAATTGCTGTTTTTTGCCTGTTTTAGGGTTTCAAAGAAAAGGAATATCAAACGGAGTCCAAACGGAATGAAACCTTCGGGAACGTGATTTTCTCAACGAACAAGACCCGGGAGACTTGGACCCTACGTCAAGACACAAAAGAGGAGGCCACGAGGTAGGGGGCGCGCCTACCCCCACCAGGCGCGCCCTCCACCCTCGTGGGCCCCCTGTTGCTCCACCGACGTACTCCTTCCTCCTATATATACCTATGTACCCCTAAACGATCAGATACGGAGCCAAAAACCTAATTCCACCGCCGCAAATTTCTGTATCCACGAGATCCCATCTTGGGGCCTGTTCCGGAGCTCCGCCGGAGGGGGCACCGATCACGGAGGGCTTCTACATCAACACCATAGCCCTTCCGATGAAGTGTGAGTAGTTTACCTCGGACCTATGTGTCCATAGTTATTAGCTAGATGGCTTCTTCTCTCTTTTTGGATCTCAATACAATGTTCTCCCCCTCTCTTGTGGAGAACTATTTGATGTAATCTTCTTTTTGTGGTGTGTTTGTTGACCGATGAATTGTGGGTTTATGATCAAGTCTATCTATGAACAATATTTGAATCTTCTTTGAATTCTTTTATGTATGATTGGTTATCTTTATAAGTCTCTTCGAATTATCAGTTTGGTTTGGCCTACTAGATTGATCTTTCTTGCAATGGTAGAAGTGCTTAGCTTTGGGTTCAATCTTGCGGTGTCCTTTCCCAGTGACAGTAGGGGCAGCAAGGCACGTATTGTATTGTTGCCATCGAGGATAACAAGATGGGGTTTTCATCATATTGCATGAGTTTATCCCTCTACATCATGTCATCTTGCTTAAGGCGTTACTCTGTTTTTAACTTAATACTCTAGATGCATGCTGGATAGCGGTCGATGAGTGGAGTAATAGTAGTAGATGCAGGCAGGAGTCGGTCTACTTGTCTCGGACGTGATGCCTATATGCATGATCATACCTAGATATTCTCATAACTATGATCAATTCTGTCAATTGCTCAACAGTAATTTTTTTACCCGCCGTAGAATACTTATGCTCTCGAGAGAAGCCACTAGTGAAACCTATGGCCCCGGGTCTATCTTTATCATATTAATCTCCTACTACTTAGTTATTTCCTTTGCTTTTTTTACTTTGCCTTTATTTTACTTTGCATCTTTATCACAAAAATACCAAAAATATTATCTTATCATATCTATCAGATCTCACTCTCGTAAGTGGCCGTGTAGGGATTGACAACCCCTATTCGCGTTGGTTGCGAGGATTTATTTGTTTTGTGCAGGTACGAGGGACTCGCGCGTAGCCTCCTACTGGATTGATACCTTGGTTCTCAAAAACTGAGGGAAATACTTACGCTACTTTGCTGCATCATCCCTTCCTCTTTGGGGAAAACCAACGCAGTGCTCAAGAGGTAGCAGCTACCTACCCCCAATTGAAGTCCTCAAGCAGACCTGTACCTCAACTGATGAAAAAGGGAAGGCACCTGTTGTCATTCATGAAGGCATTCGTCCATTGGATGGTCAGTTTCGCAAAGCTGCATCTTATTCCACCAATGATGACTATGCCACTCATGACTCTGCTGCAAATGTACCCAAGTCTACTCCTCAAGCCACAGCTCCAAGAGTGATGACTGACCGTGAGCTGCTTCTTAGTCTTCACCAGAAGGTGGATCGCAACCATAAATGGGTTAAGCGTCAGTTTGGTTCAATTATTCACAACATGACTGCTACACATAATGCAGTGAAGAAAAACCATTACTAGCTCCATGGAGTTTTCGGTCGCACCTGAGCTGTCTTATCACATCTGTATGGCGAGGAAGATCTGAAGCAAATGGGTCTCAAGGAGAACTTTCACTGGTCTTCACCTCCTCCGAAGAAATTCAAGAATGTCAAAGTTTCTACCTTGGTGGCCAGCTCCTATTCTTCATCCCGCGACACCGACGAGTATGAAGACTTGGTCAACACTGCGGGAGGCCCTACAATGACAAACGACCCAAACAACGCTGGCACTCCTCCATCAACTTGATATTCTTCAGGGCGTTAGTCCTCATTTTCGATCCTTTTGGTCATTCGATGACAAAGGGGGAGAAATTTGAGTTAGTCTTCAAGTGGGTCCACTTATATGGGCGTTTTTTTTCTAAGTTACAACTCTCGTTCTTTTGAAGACTTTGCTGGATCGAGTTGTAAACTTAAAATCTATGGTGGTCTGATATTTTTGCTGAGTTTTTCTACATGCTTATTCCTCATTAATGTTAATGCACGCATGCTGAATTACATCAGTCATCATATTTCATCATGCATTTCAAATTCTTCATATTATATGTTAATTGCGTGTATGAATTACAATATATAGGGGGCGATCTCCATGATTCTACTCTTCAAGTGTGCATTGCTTCAAAAGCAAATTCCTCACTATGCACATCTTCACGGGGAGTTCTTCTATATCTTGCAATCAAAATCCTCAACCTCGGTATTTACACTTCATATGTTTATCCCCGTTGAAAAATTAACCTATATTGTCATCAATCACCAAAAAGGGGGAGATTGTAAGTGCATCTAGTGCCCCTTAGTGATTTTGGTGTATTGAAGACTTATAGATTAAGGGACTGATGCGTTTGTGAGTGTACACAGGTCTATAAGTCTATGAGGAGTTTGATATTTACAGAGAAAGTCAACCCCTAAAAATGAAGTTCTTCGACTGAAGACTTTGGATTTCTTCACTTTGAAAGTGAAGAAATTGGTGTGATCCTGAAGACTTGGTATTCATTCGAGGAACATGAAGCGTGAAGACTTTTGTTTTCATAGTTTCATTTTCTCTTTCTTGAGTCATAGAAAACACCGTACTATTAAAAGGGGTCAAGGAAATACTAAGGAAAAATTTCCTAGTGATGCTCAACTCAAATCCTACACCTACCAATCCCTTCGAGTGAAGCCATTGGAAATCTCATACAGCTCAGTCAATTTTTTTAGTGACAAAGACGAAGTTCTTCTGGTCTCTGAGGAATTTGTTCTGACTGAGGAGTTAGGAATTCGCCAGTGCGGATTGCCTACACAGTGAGGAACATGATAGCCCTGAGGAATTTGATACTGAAATATCTGACCGTTGTTGTGCTATGCGCCAGCTGTCCCAAAATATCTACCCACCTAACGGTCATATCATTGAAGGGCATTTATGTCTTATCATGTCGGGCTGCTCCCTATGCTATAAATAGCCGCCCCCTACAACCACTAGCTGGTTGGCTGCTCCGAGAGAAACTGACACTTGTCAGAGCATCCCATCCTCCGAGGACTTTGAGTGAAAATCATCAAGTGAGGAAAACCCAAACCCAAACACCTACAAACCCCAAGTGATTGAGCATCACTGAAGAGATTGATCCTGCGTGGATCCGACGCTTGTTACCTTTAAAGACTATGCATCTTCCAGACAGTTAGGCGTCATGGTCTAGAGCATCCAAGAGGAAATTTTGGATCGCCGAGTGACCGAGTCTGTGAAGGTTTGGAAGTCACCTGAAGACTTACCACGAGTGATTGGGCGAGGTTTATGTGACCTTAGCTCAAGGGGAATACAGTGAGGACTGAGTGTTCTGGACTGCGTGTTCAGAACTAGGTGTCCGGAACTGTGTGTCCTCAGATTTAAATACCTAGCCGCACTAACCAGATGTACAACTGTCACAGCAGTTGGAACTGGTCTACCAAATCATTGTCTTCACCAAGCTACCTGGTTCCATTTCCTCGACCCTTTCATTTTCTCATTTCTGTGTTGTGTGCTTGTTCATTTCTGTGTTGTGTGCTTGTTCATATCTGTTTGAAGACTTTGACTGAAGACTTTCTCAATTTTCTCAGTTCAATTTCTTTAGTCTGTTTGTCTTCATCCTGTGTTATCCTGTGTTTACACTTTCTGTACTCTGTGCTTGTTTTTTAATTCATCATGAAGACCATGCTCATATTCTGTTATGTTTACTTCTGAGTACTTATTCCGCTTCAAGTATTTCTTCACTCAGGAATTTCCTCACCCTGAAATTCCTCAGTGAAGATATTATAAAAATTGCCTATTCACCCCCCCCCCCCTCTAGTCGATACAACGCACTTTCACCTACAACTGACCAAAAAAATGTCTTTGATTTCTATATACGAAACTTGGTAAGAGCGGGCAAGAAATCACAAGTTTCGGATGAAAAACTATAAGTTTCAACAACTGAAACTTAAACCATGATGTGTCCTCATGCGTGATTCAACTACTTCATGAATCGCGAGGCAATCAAGCAGTCGCACAGGGCTTGGCAAGTTAGTGCCCCTGCAAATTTTCGGGCTTACATGCTTAAACTATGTCCAAAGCAAGGCACTTAGAGAGGTAATTAATAAAATAGACTGTTTTCTAATCGCCATTGCTTATTTATATAGGAGAGGCTTGTATGAGAACTAAGCTTACCTCGGATGGCTAGGCTCCTTGTGGTGGAATCAGCCCACCCCAGTAGAAGTCCTAGACTTGCATGAATGGTCGCATTTTGGTGGATTTATTTCACTTTCCAGTGTTACTCGTTCAATGTTATAGCATGCCCGTCAACTATGAGATATTTGTGGCGACTTTGTGAATCTTAAGATTTGTTCGATCGTTTTTTCAGATATGCTCGTAGGGATAAAAGGTGCATGTGTATGTCCATAGAGGTTAGTGTGCATGCATGTATGTGAGTGTCCCCGTCTATAATCACCTCGCCAATGCAGGTGTACGTTTCTAGCTAGCATTGTACTTCATTTTTTTTATCACTCGCTTGAGAGCTTATCTCAACGGGTACTTGAAAGTTTGGAGTTTGGAGTATACCCTTAGAGCAAAACTGCCACTTTTGAGACTTACGGCCATCTAATCCATCCACAAGACCCCTTAGAGCATTTACAATCGGACATGGCAAATCCGGCACCCAATACGCACTCGGGCGCGTCCAGTCACATATGCGGAAGCACCGGGGACCCCTCATTTAGGTTGCCGCACATCCACAAACCTTAAATTTGGATCCTCCAATTCATGTAATCCATGCACGTCGATCATACCGATACAAATCATCTTAATTCAACCGTTCAAAACAACTACGGCAAAGCAAAACAAATCAATAGTTCAACAATCCGGACATGCCAAATGAAATCAATGTCCGTGCGTGATAGATCAGTCGCTGGCTGGCCGGATCACTCGCGTGGACGCCATCCATGATGCATGCTCCTCCACCATCCTTGCCTCCTGCTCCGCATGCACCGCCTGCATCCTTGCCGCATGCTCGCTACTGCCATAGCCGCCCTTGCCGCCTCTTACTCCCTACACTCGTTGTTCTCTTTTTTCTTCTCCGCAAGCCACTTCTTGGCATGCTCATCCACGAGGCTGAATGACATCTGGGCCGGCGGTGAGGATGGGGAGGAAGGGTAGCTGACGGCGAAGGCTCGGACACGGCAAAGATTGAAGGAGGGTGGTAGGAGGGGAAGGATTTGGTGGAATTGGTGCAATTTGTGGTGGGGTATGGCTGTCGGGTCCGACATGGCGGACACGCCCAGGCGATCCCTTATTCGCCCTATATTTGGCCTTGATATGAGCGGTGTCGGTCAGCCCGAACGTTTGAGTCCCATTTGAGGCGCCCGTCTGGGTCGGTTTTTTGTGATCGGCCAGTGACTGAGCCGTCCGCCCGGATGTTTAAGGCAGATTTGGGATATCCGGCTGTAGATGCTCTTAGTTCAAAAGACCATCACCACTGACCCATCAAATGAATGGTGAATGATGGCTATGAGTAAATATCATAAAATCACTATATGTCGTAGTATTCCGAGAAACCACCAGTCTAGAAATTTTCTATCAGTATTGTTCCCATTTTTCTTGCTAAAAACACTAATGACTGGTTAAATTTGACCCTGTTTATGGCAGCTGTGGTCTAGTCATCATGGCTGACGTGACTCAAAAGTTAACTCCATTTATCTGAATCGTTAAGTTAGATGTCTTGACAGGTGGGGCCCACATGCTTACCAAATGTTTTCGGAATTCAATCTTTAAGTGTTAGATTAGGTCAAAACAAGGTTAATCATACATAGACATTACTATTTTGGTAAGAGACTTATTCTTGCATTGGTGATTTACACTTCTGCGCAAGTTTTGTCGCCACTTCAGCTGGCCCATAGTGTTCCAATACCAATAGGGTAGGATTGTAATTTGTAGAGTACACCATTTTAAGTAAGAGCTTCGAATTTATCAATAAAATTAACCAGATTGTTGAAGATAAAATAAGAATAAGATGATCCTTGATAAAACTTAAAGTTCACCTCACATATCGTAGATTCAATCAACAATGCCCATCATTAGATTTACAACTTTTTAAGTAATTCATCTTTGCCAACCTAATCAATACAAGTATTATGTTTAGTTTTGCATTCGTTACATCGAGGCTACCCTCTCTAGTGATTTGTAGAAACCTTCTCTTTCTCCTATTATTGATAAATATTTATGGAAGTCAACTTAGATTACATATCTTGTTATCGTAGCTTTTTACCTTCTACGTTGCTTTAGCATTACAATGTTAGGCAACTCTTTTGTATCTACTCAAGCTTGTACCAAACTTAAGGCATCTCTAGCCGATCCCTCAAAATTGGTTAGAGGACTAAAAGTTCGGCTTTGAGGGGTTAAACCGAACCTAGCCGATCCCTTATCCACATTAGAGGAGAAACAATTTCACCCGTCGCTACGGCCACCCCTATTTAATTGAGCGGTGCCTCTTCTCTGGGAAAATATATCCCCTCCCCCGCACCTCCCCTCTCGCTCGCTCGCACAATGGCGACACCCAAATCCCTTGCCGGCCCTACTGGAAATACCGCAGTCACCGGACACCTCTTCCAACACTTTCAGTCAGTCGGCGCCACCCGTAAATGGTGACATCTAGCCATCGGAGGTCATCACCGCCGATTCGAAGCACGGATCCACATTGCGGCGTGCAATTGATCTAAGGCCGTGACAACGCCCCCTCCTACTCCTTCACCGACCTGCCATCGCGGCCAAAGAAGAACTACGATGGCCTCTGGCAGCGACTATGGGGGAACATGGTCTCATGGGTGTCCGAAATAAAGGACAATGACTCCGGCTCCTGGTATTTGCTTGGCTCCTTCCAGTTGGCAGAGCTGGCGGCGAGTGCGTATGAAAAAAAGGCAGTGACCCTTTAATTATGGCAGTCGGGTGAAGCCTAACTTCCCTATCGACTGCAGCGAGATCACGATGGTCGTCGACATCGACCCCCAGGTGTTGTGCCGCCATGTTATGTTAAGATCCAATTCAAGTAAAAAGATAAAGGCTAACTTCTGAGGAGCGAGAGTGGAGCGAGACCCATCGCTAGTAGGCTTGGGCTGAAGCGGAGTGTAGTGAAGTTTGACCTAGGTCTTCGATGTTATATACCTCTTCTAAGCCGCTGCACAGGATAAGTTGACCAGTTCTAAATCCCCGGCATTGTAAACTCCCTCGATATAGTGAAAAATTCTTGGCTTTCCACCGCGTGGCCCCCCTCCCCCCATTGTGTTGGTGGGGCTTTCCACGTTAAAATCTCGTATCTCCCGTGTTGATTTTGTTCTTCGTCATTTTTTTGCGATCTAAAATGAGTTCTATTCCATTATAATAGGGTTACAATCGAGAAGCAGAAGATCCTCTATACATGGTGGTGCGCTACGCGACCAAAGAGCGGTACTACTTTCTACTTGACTATACGACGCCAACCGATCTGCCACCATATTTTGCTCATGTTTGACTTTCATGGGAATAAACTCTCTCCCTTCCATGAAAAACTTTATCTCCGCTACCAAGTGACCATATGCCGATTTCGAAAGGCCTTCCCGAGACAATGCTAGCATTGCTTCCGAGGAGTCCGGTTGAACAATAACAAGAGCTTCACTATGTTGCGACGCCAGTGCCATACCCTGTATGAGGGCATGCAACTCCGCCTCCAGAGTGTCGCTGTAGTTAAAAATATATCCATATGCGGCGAAGATAACCCTACCATCATGTCTCAAAATCATGCCGGCCGCCGCCATGGCGTCCGCTCCTAAGAAAGAATCGTCCACGGACAGGGCAACACGGTCCGCCGGAGGCGGAGGCCACGGCAAAATATTTGCTGCTTCCTTTCTTTCTATTTCCGGTCTCACTTCCATCACCGGCATCTTTCCCTTCATAAGCTCCTCTGTACTGTACCTCCTGCACAGATCAAGTGATAACATATATCTTTGAAGATAATCTACAGATATTTGAGCTGATGGGACATCTTTCTCATATGTACTGTCCGTTTGCAATCACCAAATCCTCCAGACTAGCATAATAATGCAGTTCCGCTCATACTGTCCACAGGTAGCGGGTAGGTCTAGTAGCCATTCTTTCCATGTATCAATAAGCGCGTGATCATTTCTCATTTGATTTGTCTGTCGTATCTCTACCAGGCCATGGGGTGTGGAAAAACCGGGCGGCCTTCGAGCGACTCAAGGCGGCACGCATCGATAACGATTACATAGCCGAGCTCCGCCGGTCACCGGATGTATTCCGAGCTCGTCGCCGAGGAGTGCCGGCGGCTCGAGCTGTACAAGAAGGAGCGCGCGGACGAGCACATGGCATCAATAGTCCAGGGATTAATTGAAAAGGTGGTTTTGGGCAGTACGCGTGGTCCTACCCGAAATTTTAACGAGGATGTACGTCAGCAGTTACCTCGGAATGCATGGCGGTTGACATGGTGCCTGGCATGGAGTACCGGCTCATTCCTCCGGGCTCCGGCGAGGTGATGACAAACAACACCACGGAAGAACTTGAGTGCCGGAGTAAAGCCGCGCAAATCCGTTTGAAAATCGAATGGCCACGGACGGCACCCAATAAAATCCTCTTGAAGAATGCCCATTGGCCATCTGCACCCAACCAACCCTCCCAATGTACATTCCATCTGCACCTTGACTTCCCGTCGGCACGTAATATTCTCCTCTGAGCAGAAATATGATCGATGTGCCAGGAACCCCGGTTGTTTCCTTTGATAACTGGTGATCTGCTACTGCTAGGAACCCCCGTTGTGTCGACGGCGACGGCCTCCGTTGCGCCGTTCGTATACACGAACGGCCTCCGTCCACTGTGAATGCACGACGAACCATGTCATGTAGCTTGGCCGTTGGTAGCACGCAGCAGAGTTTTTATTGACTATTACCGGCCGTGTCGGTCATATTCGCTCGCTGAACGCTGCTAAGGTCGTGAACTGCACGGGCCTACAGGATCTGCGCCACGTCGTCGAGGCTGATCCTGCCCGCAAACGGACCTCCATGGAGGAGCATGTGCGTGCCAGTGTGTGACATGCATGCATGCCCAGCTGCTGCTGCTAGCTGAAGTCATCATTCAGGTGCGAGGACACGGCCGTTGGCCGGCCACTTCTCCTGTGGCCGCGAGCGAGGAGAGGACACGGTCGGGATGCAAATCCGCCATGCCACTCCGTTCAAAAATTAAGCATTATATTATGTTTCATTGGTTTTCTTTTCTTGTTTCAAATTGTATCATTGTGTAACGGCAATTCTGCTTTGAAATAAATGCACTCTGAAAGACACAACAAAACATGATGATATATACTTTAAAACAAGGAAAAGACTCGATGAAACATTATGTAACACCATGAAATGAAATAAATTATGTCACAAACTACTTCCTCCGTAAAGAAATATAAGTGTGTTTGGATCACTGCTGAACTAAACGCTCTTATATTTCTTTCTTTTTTTGCGAGAATATTTTCGATCTATTCATCAACTGCCAAGGCAGTACAAAGAACACTAGAGATAAAAATTATATCTTGGTCCGTAGACCACCTAGCGACGACTACAATCATTAGAGCGAGCCGAAGGCACGCCACTGTCATCACCCCTCCATCATCGGAGCCGGGCAAACCTTCTTATGGTAGACAGTCGAGAAGTCGTTGTGCTAAGGCCCAAGAGGACCAACGCACCAGAACAGCAGCCGCCGCCGATGAAGAGAAGTATAGACCGAAAAGATCTAACCTGAAGACACATAAACACATACGAACGAAGACCGGATCCAAGTGGATCCATCGAAGACAAACGCCAACTGAATCGCGCGAGATTCGTAGGAGACAAATCTCCACACGCCCTCTGATAATGGTAGACGCATCACCACCACAGGGCATAGGTGGAGAGAATCTTATTCCAACAACAGAAAGCCGCCTCCGTCTTGTCTTCCTGAACAAAACAAAAACCCTAAACGGACACGAGAAAACATCTAAAAACGATATAGGAGCCCTTCCGCCGACAAGTACCGAGATCCACTACATCTCCATAGCCTGACACCACGAAAGACAAAGCGATCTACGGCGGTGCCAACGGGAGGCGTCGATTCATGGTCGCCCTCGCGCGAGCGCACGAGACGAAGACCTGGAGATGTACGTCGGGATATCCTCTCTACTGCTCTTATATTTCTTCGGAGAGGGGTAGAAGACATGGACCCAGTTCTTGGATGCTGTCCCTTTTTTTCCCTCGGACACGGTCTGATGGAGATGAGAGCCTTTCACTGTTTCGCATGCGCATGCACGCAGAGGCAGTTAATCCATAGTGGGCCAAGCGGGTTCCAGCGAGTCACTATAAAAACCAAGGCAAAGACATCCCGGGCTCTCAGTGGGCCGCGCTAGCTCAATAAACAGACCTCGGCGCGAGATGGACAGCTGAATTACTCCTGTCCGCGCGCCGGCCGGCAGCCGATCCCCACGGCGGGGCGGCGCCCGTGGCTTAAACAACCGCCGCCCCAGCGCCGCCGGTCCGGCCGCCAACCAATCATTTACGTAATCATGGATGGTTTCGCCGGCCCGCCGTCACGGCGACTGCGCGCGAGAGCGCAACAGTGGCGTCCTACATGGCTACATGAGCACTGTACGTAGGTGTAAGTGCGTGGGTAGTACTACCAGTAGCTCGCAGTTGTGTGAATGGGTACTGTACGTAGCAGTAGCCTGCGCTGTTGCACCGGCGCGTGAGCGCAGCATAACCACGGCGCGAGCGTACGTGCGTCGTCGTGGAACGTGGATCCACTGCTCGCGCACGTACATCCTATAAGATTGTGGAAGCGTTCCTACTCCCTCATAAGAGAGCCGCAGGTATATATTGATCAAGGCAGGAATCGCCCCTGCCGTGGCGTACAAGTTGAACGAACAGATCGTAGGGATACAGTTCGTGTTACAGAAGGAATAGGAGAAAGAGTTGTATACGGGAAGGAGAAAGAGATAGACTACTTTGAGATTACAACGAGAAAATGTCTATTTGTCTAACATCCTCCCTTAATCTCAACTATCCTAGATTAAGATTATTCTTGAATGCTTCAAATGGCTTTACCGGTAATGCTTTGGTAAACCCATCTGCTACTTGATCTTTGGAGGGAATGAATCGTATCTCCAATTTCTTCTCTGCAACCCTTTCTCGTATAAAGTGAAAATCAATTTCAATATGCTTTGTCCTGGCATGAAAAACAGGGTTAGCAGATAAGTAGGTAGCACCCAAGTTATCACACCATAGACATGAGATGCGTTGTTGCTTTACTCCCAATTCCTTAAGTAAAGACTCCAACCAGATAACTTCAGCAGTAGCATTTGGCAATGACTTATATTCAGCTTCTATGCTTGATCTCGACACTGTTGCTTGCTTTCTAGCACTCCAAGAAATAAGATTAGAGCCAAAGAAAACTGCAAAACCTCCAGTTGATTTTCTGTCATCACTGCAGCCTGCCCAATCAGCATCATAAAAAGCACTGACAAGCGTGGAATTAGAGCGTGTGAATTGAAGTCCCAAACTTGCAGTATGTTTGATATACCGTACGATCCTTTTTACAGCTGTCCAATGACTAGAGGTAGGAGTATGCAAATACTGACAGACTTTATTGACAGCAAATGAAATGTTTGGCCGTGTCAAGGTTAAATACTGTAGTGCTCCAACAACACTTCTATACCTTGTACTTTCTTCTTCCTTAAGTATCGCACCTTCATATGCTGAAAGTTGTTCTGAAGCTGACAATGGTGTGGGTGAAGGTTTGCAATCCTTCATCCCAATACGTGTTAAAAGTTCAGTGACATATTTTTCCTGTTTTAACACTATGCCATCTTGAATCTTCTTAACTTCAATCCCTAGAAAGAAATGCAAGTCACCAAGGTCCTTCAAGGCAAATTCTGAGCTTAAATCATGTAGAAGAGCATTAGTGGCATCCTGTGAGGAACTTGCAACAATGATATCATCCACATAAATAAGAACAAAAATGGTAGTGTTTGCCTTGTTATAAATAAAGAGAGAACTGTCAGCTTTTGATGCAATGAAACCAAGATATTTCAACCTTGAGCTCAACCTAGAGTACCATGCTCGAGGTGCCTGTTTCAAACCATAAAGAGCCTTGTCAAGTTTGCACACATGATGTGGTTTTAGCTTGTTTTCATACCCTGGTGGTTGCCTCATATAAACCTCCTCTTCCAGAACACCATGTAAGAACGCGTTCTGTACATCTAGTTGTCTTAGACTCCATCCCCTTGATACAGCAATAGCTAGGACAAGTCGTATAGTCGCAGCTTTAACAACAGGACTAAAGGTGTCCTCATAATCAATGCCATAGCGTTATTTGAAACCTTTTGCAACTAGACGTGCCTTGTATCTATCAATAGAGCCATCTGCCTTCTTCTTGATTTTATATACCCATTTGCAATCAATAATATTTTTACCTCTCGGATTCGGCACTAAATGCCATGTCTTGTTCTTCATTAGTGCAATATATTCTTCATCCATCGCCTTTTTCCATTTTGAATCTCCAAGTGCATCACCCAAGTTTGTTGGTTCTCCTGAAATACATAACATTCCATACCGTATAGTTCCGTTAGTTCTTATTTTTGGATTTTTAATACCTTTTTGTAGCCTGGTCATGACCCTTGAGGTAGTGGTAGTATTCGGTTGCACAGGAGATTGCATAATCTGACTGGTTGCAGAAGATCCTGGAGATCCGTCCGAAACCATGTTCTGAGTCAATGCAGCAGATCCGGATGTAGCAGATCTTGTAGTCACCTGTGTGGCTGCTCCAGAACCAAGACTACCATGGGCTGCAGAGATAACCGTTGCAGGGGATCCCGCGCCCTCCCTGGCTGGCTGCATCTGGGTAGACCGTGCGGCCCCACATGATGACGCGGCAGCGGCGGACTGGCTCGTGAAGCCCTGAGCGCTGCCCGCTGCCGAACTGTTGGCACTCGCGCTGGTAGGTGCTCGATCCAAGGTGGATCCTTGCGCGCGATCCAAAGCTGGCTGACGCGTAGGTGTGGCAGGAGCAGCCAAATCATCCTTGTGCTCCACGCCTGCTGCTCCTTCTTCATGCACATGAAATAATGCTTCATTTTGTGCTGGATTTTCATGATTTTGATCATTTTGACCTCCGTTTTCTTCAGGCACCTGCACACGTATATCAACAGGAGAAGAACTAGCAGGAGTATTAACACATTGGTTAGCACAAGTGTTATCGCCCCCTTGATCAAAATTCGGAAGAAGAAGAATTTCTTTACGGAGAAGGGCACCGGCATTTGGATGGAGAGACTTGAAGGGAAAAACTGACTCGTCAAAAACAACATCTCTGGATATATAGACCCTTCCAGTGGAAACATCAAGGCATTTAACTCCTTTGTGCATAGGGCTATAGCCTAAGAAGACACACTGCTTGGAACGAAAAGCAAATTTACGTGTGTTGTAAGGTCTAAGATTGGGCCAACATGCACAACTAAAGATGCGAAGAGATGTGTAATCTGGATTGACACCAAAGAGACATGTTGAAAGGATCGAGATGGTTGACTAGAGGGGGGGTGAATAGGCAACTACCAATTTTTAGCTTTTCTTTACCAAATTAAACTTTGCATCAAAGTAGGTTGTCTAGATATGCAACTAGGTGAGCAACCTATATGATGCAATAACAACAAGCATACAAGCAAGCAAGGGTAGAAACAATAGAGAGCTTGCACAAGTAAAGGTAAGAGATAACCAAGAGTGGATCCGGTGGAGACGAGGATGTGTTACCGAAGTTCCTTCCTTTGAGGGGAAGTACGTCTCCGTTGGAGCGGTGTGGAGGCACAATGCTCCCCAAGAAGCCACTAGGGCCACCGTATTCTCCTCACGCCCTCACACAATGCGAGATGCCGTGATTCCACTATTGGTGCCCTTGAAGGCGGCGACCGAACCTTTACAAACAAGGTTGGGGCAATCTCCACAACTTAATCGAAGGCTCCCAACAAGACCACGAAGCTTCATCACAATGAAATATGGCTCCGAGGTGACCTCAACCGTCTAGGGTGCTCAAACACCCAAGAGTAACAAGATCCGCTAGGGATGAGTAGAGGAATCGAAAATCCCTTGGTGGAAGTGTAGATCGGGGCCTTCTCAACCACTCCCGAGCAAATCAACAAATTTGATTGGCTAGAGAGATAGATCGGGTGGAAATGAAGCTTGGATTATTTAATGGAGCTTGGGGGAGGAAGAGGTAGGTGAGAAGGAGGAAGGGGACTCCCTTTTATAGTGGGGGCAACAATCCCGTTGCCCCCCACCAACCAGCCCCGCACAGGGCGGTACTACCGCTGAGAGGGGGCGGTACTACCGCCAGGCGACGGTACTGCCGCACCAACCAGCGGTACTGCCACGCTGAGGAGACTTAGTAGGGAACGGACCCAAATGCGGTACTACCGCGGTGGTAGGGCGGTACTACCGCTCCTGGAATGGTACTACCGCCACTACAACCGTGACTAGTGCCGCAAAACCCGACACGAGAAAAAGACCTCTCGAATCGAGGCGGTAGGAGCCAAACTACCCAGCGGTACTACGGCAGTGGGGTCAAGGGCGGTAGTACCGCTGTGGAGCGGTACTGCCGCTTGTGACCCTTCGGCCGTCGTACCGCAGGCAGTGCGGTACTACCGCTGGGGCGCGCGCGCGCGCGCGAGAGAGAGAGAGAGAGAGAGAGAGAGAGAGAGAGAGAGAGAGAGAGAGAGAGAGAGAGAAGGGATCTCTCAAATAAGCTGAGGACCAGCGAGGAGCCAGGACTCCAGCGGTACTACTGCTGTGGAGCCACGGCGGTACTACCGCTGTGAAGCGGTACTGCCGCTTGTGGCTTCTCAGCGGTACTACCGCTGGGTGCGCGGTACTGCCGCTTAGACCTAGACAGAACAAGGAAGAGAGGAGAGATCTCTTCAATGGATAGGAAAAGCTCGAAGGGTGAGAAGCTGATGTGTACGTGATGATTCCACCCAAGCAAAACCCCAGCGGACCCCCTCTTGATAGTACGGTGCCCTCTACGCAACTAGTCCACCTAGAAAGAAACGAAAGAGGTACACCGTCTTGAAATACACTCTGAGGGGAAGAAAGCGTCTCGTGCCAGGGGAGAATCTGAGAATAATTCAACGCACAAGATTAGTCCGCAAACATGTTGTCATCAATCACCAAAACTACCTTGAGAGAGATATGCCGTAACAATCTCCCCCTTTTTGGTGGATTGATAACAACAAGGGATTTGCGCAAGGAAAAGAATTAAAACGAATAAAACTAAGAACTACAAAATATAGACGGGCTCCCCCAAAATGTGTGCACCAAGATAAGGCACGACACACACATTCGGATCAACACTCCCCCTATATTTTATAGTCCAACAACACTAAGCACAAGATATATGAGAGAAGAGAATAAACAGGACAAGCATGCATCTCAATATAAACTACAGTACTCTGAAGTGACATAAGTAATAAGGTAGCGATAGGGAGCATATGTCTTACACCATATGACTAGGACTTAGGTCTCAAACCAAACCAAACCAAAGAAGGAACACACAAGAAAACACAAGACGACTCAAAGCACGACACAAGAAGCAAATCCCTACACTCTCTCCCCCTTTGGCAGGGAGACACCAAAAAGGGCATAGAGTGACACTATGACTCCAGGTGATGGGAGGGGAAGGTCTCGAACATCACATCTCTGCATCTTCATCGTGGGTCGAAAACTGCTCGGCATCGGAGTAGGTCCAGTGGCAATTCTGATGAATCCAGTCCTCCTCTTCAGTGATCTGACCCTCAGACCCACTGACAACAGTTGCTCCCATCTGACGCATGAGCTCCTTGTGGCGCGTCCTGGCATGCTTCTCCGCCACATGAGTCATGTACTGACCATGAGACTCCATGCAGAAAAGCTTCTTCATCTTGCGCTTAAGCTTCTGTGCCCACGACGGTTCTGCACTAGAGGGGCCAAAGTTCTCCTCATGATCATCAGTAGTAGCCTCACCCTCGGTCCCCATGGCAGCAGCAGCAGCAGTAGTAGCAGCATCAGCAGACGGACCCCCTGTGGCAGCAGTAGCAGATGGACCCCCTGTGTGAGGCGCTGTCCAGTTGTCCTTCTTCCTCAGACGCTTGATCTCATGAGACACCAAGTCTCCAGTCTCTAGCAGCACTCTGGGATAAGTCTGTGCCCAGGCCCTCTCAATGAGCCTCATGATGAATGGACCATAGATAGGACACTTGCGCTCAGACATGGGAGATAGAAGTTCAGACCACATGACATGAGAGATATCCAGGCTCTCTCCAGTGCTTGCTTCCTTCTCATGCTGATAGAAAAGGAGCATGTCCACGAGGTAAGAGTGGACCATATCCAGATTCCCGATCCGAGGGAAGAGAGTCTCACGGAATATGCGATGAAGAATGTCCAGATACGGAGACAGCTCATAGGTCGTCTTCTGAGTGACTGGGTGAACCTTCACAGTGCAGTAGGGCCAAAGGGCTTGCTTGTGGGTGGATGTAGCATTGCGGTGAGGACGGAAACCGACAGGAGTCTCAAGCCCGGTATCCACCACATCAAGTAACTCCATGAAAGCCTTCCACTTGACAAAAAGCAGCTTGCCATTGGTCATCCATGTCAGAGTCCTGTCGACATCCGTCCCAAGGTGGACGGTGGCATAGAATTGAGCCACCAAATCCGCATCGAAATCCTTATTGAATTGCATGATCCTGAGAATGTTTAGCTGAGTGCACATCTGAAGAGCTTCGCCAAAGTACTCCGGATCCTTCTCCATAGCATCAGTGTCAATGGAGCGAACATCAACAAAAAGATTCTTCTTGGTCTTGATCACATCAAAGTAGATGGCAAACTGAAAACGGTTCCAGAACGGGCGGTTGACCAAGGTGGGTTCTTGGTCCACCGCATAGGGGTTACGGCGACGCTTCTCCCAAAACTCCTTGTTGGTCATCTCAGTCACAGTCTTCCCTTTTGGCTTGTTGGCGGCTCGCTTCAATTGCTGAGGAGGTGGAGGAACACTTGCAGAAGCACTTGCTGGAGGCGGTTGGGTGCTCGAGGAACCACCGGCAGGCTCTGAGGTGCGGTAGCGTTTTGATGTGGCACGCCCAGGGTTGATACGGCGACCTTGCTGCTCGAAACGGTCATCACCTGGAGCCAAACACAAGAACAACGCGAAACAACCAGAAAGAACGAGCATAAGCCAACAAACACAACAAAAAGATCAAGGTAAGGCAGGAGAATGATGGAAATTGGCATGCAGCGGTAGTACCGTGACCTGCTCGCGGTAGTACCGCCCCAAAGGGAGCGGTAGTACCGCTCTAGGTCAAGCGGTAGTACCGCTCCAAAGGGAGTGGTAGTACGGCTTGAGGCGGATAAACAGCAGTTTCATAGCACGAGGCGGTGAAACAGTGGTTTCCTACTACCGTGGTCAGATCCGGCACTACCGGCCTACCAAATTCAAAAATAATCCTACCAAACTCTAATCTAGAAAGTCTAGTTGCCTTCTCCAACCAACTCATGCCTAGATTTCGCCAAAAATCTAGAGATGCAACCACCATTGCCCCTAAGAAACAAGAACTAAAAGGAGACAAAACGAAAGAAGGGACGGGGGCAATACCGGCATCCATGGCAAGAGGATGAGGTGGGGATCGACTCCACCAAAGGAAATGGAGAGGGACGCCCCGGAGACGGAGATCCGCCGGAGCCCTCCTGCGGCAAGAGGAGGCTGGAGAGAGGAAGAGACAAGAGGGGCGAAGTGAATGGGTATGGGGGAGAAGAAACCTCCCCCTGCCTCGACTTAACCCTTAGGTCCGTCCCTCAGCGGTAGTACCGCGCTGGGGGGCGGTAGTACCGCTTATAAGCGGTAGTACCGCGCACCACCAGCGGTAGTACCGCCCAGCACGCCACGGCAGCTAAACAGACACGGCTT
This sequence comes from Triticum urartu, assembly GCF_056163025.1. NCBI lineage: Eukaryota > Viridiplantae > Streptophyta > Magnoliopsida > Poales > Poaceae > Triticum > Triticum urartu. The sequence continues at coordinate 689,746,266 of NC_141879.1, forward strand.
TAGCTCGACGAAACGACAAAAACGGCAAGAGAGAAACAACAAAGCACAACAGCAAACGACCAAGACACACCTCTTCAAAAGAGGGCGGTGGCCGAGGCCACCTATGTTTGAGTCAAAAGGTATGGCACCGCGAAGATTTTAACCTTGGGCCCATGACCAAAACTCGTCTTTGAAGCACAAGTGCCATCAACAATGGCTAAGGTGAAAGACTTGATCAATTTATGCATAATGGGGGGAGGGAGAGTTCATTGAGAGAACAACACTCCCCTTATGTCCATGCCTACACCTAAACTAGACAACAAGTTGAGCGTGATAGGGTGTGCGCGAGTTCAACCAACATTGCTCGAATCAATGATATTTAGCTCATGCCTTAACTCGCGAAATCTTGCTTCATCCAAGGGCTTCGTGAAGATATCTGCAAGGTTATCATGAGTGTTGACATAGTTGAGCTCGATCTCTCCTTGCCTAATGTGATCCCGGATGAAGTGATACTGGATCTCAATATGCTTCGTCTTGAAGTGTTGCACCGGGTTGAGAGAGATCTTGATGGCACTTTCATTGTCACACCAAAGAGGCACTTTGTCACAAGTGACACCGTAATCCTTTAAAGTTTGCCTCATCCATAAGAGTTGTGCACAACAACTACCGGCCGCCACATACTCCGCTTCGGTGGACGAGAGAGACACACAACTTTGCCTTTGGAAGACCAACTTACCAAAGAGCAACCAAGGAATTGGCACCCTCCTGAAGTGGACTTCCTATCCACTTTGTCTCCCGCCCAATCGGAATCCGAGTACCCTACAAGCTTGAAGTTTGATCCTCTTGGGTACCATAAGCCAAAGTTTGGGGTATGAGCCAAATATCGAAAGATTCGTTTGACCGCCACATAGTGACTTTCCTTAGGTGCGGCTTGAAACCGTGCACAAATTCCCACACTCAACATGATGTCCGGTCTAGATGCACAAAGGTAAAGCAAGGATACAATCATGGAACGATATACCTTTTGATCCACCACTTTATCATTGGGATCTAAGTCAAGTTGGCACTTGGTGGGCATTGGAGTGGAAGCCGGCTTGACGTCACTTAGCTTGAATCTCTTTAGCATGTCTTGAGTGTATTTGGATTGATTGATGAAAGTTCCTTCTCTTCTTTGCTTCACTTCGAACCCTAGAAAGAACTTCAACTCTCCCATGGAGGACATCTCGAACTTTGAGGTCATGAGAGCGGCAAATTCCTCATTGAAAGCTTTGTTAGGAGAACCAAAGATAATATCATCAACATATAATTGGCACACAAACAACTCCCCTTTGACCTTCTTAGTAAAAAGAGTGGGGTCGATTAGCCCAACTTCAAAACCACGGTCTTGTAACAACTCGGTAAGGTGGTCATACCACGCACGTGGGGCTTGTTTAAGGCCATAGAGTGCCTTATCGAGTTGATACACATGATCGGGAAAGTAGGGATCCTCGAACCCGGGGGGTTGCTTGACGTAAACCAATTCATTAATGGGACCATTAAGAAAAGTACTCTTCACATCCATTTGTTGTAACTTAAAGTTATGATGAGAAGCATATGCAATCAACATGTGAATGGATTCAAGACGAGCAACGGGAGCAAAGGTTTCACCGTAGTCGATACCCTCGACTTGGGAGTAGCCTTGTGCTACCAAACGAGCCTTAATGCGAATGATAATCCCATGGGCATCTTGCTTGTTCTTGAATATACACTTGGTTCCAATGACATTATGGTTCCCCGTTGGCCTTGGCACCAATCTCCACACTTTGTTGCGCTCGAAGTTTTTGAGTTCTTCGTGCATGGCATTGAGCCAATCCGGATCTTCTAGCGCCTCATAGACCTTGTGGGGCTCCACACAAGAGACAAACGCGTGATGCTCACAATATTTTGCTAATTGTCTACGACTGCTTACCCCCTTTCTTAAGCTTCCAAGCACATTCGTCATGAGATGATCCTTGGTGGAGAGCTTGGAAGCAACCTTGGCGGCACGACGCTCTAATTCCTCCTCGGTGGTGAGTTGAGGAGCGGTTACTTGATCATCTTGAGCGCCGTCATGAACTTGTTCTTGATCTTGAACTTGCTCGGGGGAGAGAACTTGACCTTGGGCATCACTTGGTGTGTCAACACCATCTTGAGTATGATCTTGCCCTTGGTCTTGTTCATGAGGTTGAGGGCCTTCACTTTGTTCTTCGGAAGCGTGTGGGCCTTGGGTTGGTGATGGCTCCACTTGAGTGGAGCATTGTCCTTCTCCTTCGGCCACAAGGGGTTCCTCAATGGGTAGGATGAAACCAACACCCATTCTTCTTATGGCTTGAGGAGGAATTTCATCACCTACATCACAAGTGCCACTTTGCTCCACTTGGGAGCCGTTATTCTCATCAAACTCCACGTTACACGTCTCCTCAATAAGTCCCGTGGATTTATTGAGGACACGGTAAGCATGAGAGTTTGTAGCATAACCAACAAATATGCCCTCATAAGCTCTAGCCTCAAATTTAGACAACCGAACACCTTTCTTGAGAATGAAACACTTACACCTGAATACCCGGAAGTACTTGAGGTTGGGCTTGTTACCGGTGAGTATCTCATATGGGGTCTTGTTCAAGCCCTTGCGGAGGTAGAGCCGATTGGATGCATGACACGCGGTGTTGATGGCTTCGGCCCAAAAGTTGTATGGAGACTTGAACTCCGCCATCATGGTCCTTGCCGCATCCATCAACGTCCGGTTCTTCCTCTCCGCAACACCGTTTTGTTGAGGGGTGTATGGTGCGGAATATTGATGCTTGATTCCCTCATCACTAAGAAATTCATCCAAGGTGTAGTTCTTGAACTCGGTGCCGTTGTCACTTCTTATTGTCAATATCTTTGCATTGTGTTGACGTTGTGCTTCATTTGCAAAGTCAATGACGGTTTGTTGGGTCTCGCTCTTCCTCTTGAAGAAATACACCCATGTGTACCTTGAGTAGTCATCCACAATCACCAAGCAATACTTCCTACCTCCAAGACTATCGAAGGATGGGGGCCCAAAAAGATCCATGTGAAGGAGCTCCAAGGTCCTCTTTGAATAAATGATAGTCGTGGGAGGGTGCGCCTTCTCATGTAGCTTTCCTTCGATACAGGCACTGCAAGCACGATCTTTAACAAAGCTAACATTCGTTAGTCCACGGACATGGTCCCCCTTGAGACGACTTTGCAACTAAATGGCGATGCCAAAGCCATCCCACATCAACTTTAGCCATTAGGCATGTCGCGGTCTTAGTGGGTCGCTCCAAAAAGTTAATCACATATAGACCATTCTCGACATGCCCAACAAAAGCTACTTTAAGAGTCTTGCTCCACAAGAGGGCCACGATATCGATATCAAAGAAAGTGGCAAAGCCCATGATTGCAAGTTGACGAACGGAAAGTAAATTGTATGCAAGGGACTCAACAAGCATGACCTTCTCGATCGTGAGATCATGAGAGATGACCACCTTGCCAAGTCTCAATACCTTAGAGGATGATGCGTCACCCCACTCGACATTGGTGGGCATAGATGGAACTTTGTGCACGTCCACCACCAAGTCCTTGCTTCCGGTCATATGATTTGTAGCTCCGCTATCGAGCAACCATGATCCACCACCGGAAGCAAACACCTACAAGAGATCAATGCTTGGTTTTAGGTACCCATTTTGTAATGGGTCCTTTGATGTTAGTAACAAGGGTCTTAGGAACCCAAATAGACCATTCAATGTACTCATGAAGAGAACCAACAAATTTGGCATAAACATGCCCATCACTAGCACAGCATAACACATAAGAAGGATTAAAATCGCCGGCTTTGTTGGGAGGGATGACATTGCCCTTCTTGACATTGTTCTTCTTCTTCTCCTCGGGGGCACTCTCTCCCTCCCTCACAAAGGTTTGCATGAGGGGAGGAGGTCATTTGGTCTTGTCATTCTTCTTCTTGTTCTTGGAGTCGGGCACGTACCCAACCCCTTCCTTGGCCACACCTCCCTTTTGGTTGATCAAGAGATCGTTGAGGTTCTTCTTGCCTTGTATGCAAGTCGCAAGACCTCTCTCAAGTTGCTCCTTCAACTTAGCATTTTCCTCAACAAGATGTATATGCTCACAACACGGGTTAGTAGCATTTGCATTATTAATTAAAACCATATGAGGAAAAGTTGCTTTCTCCTTAGTTAGCTTCACTTGGAGTTGATCATGAGACTCCTTGAGACTAGCGTGAATACCCTTCAAGGCCTTGTGGGCCTTGTCAAGTATATCAAACTCCTCTTTGAGTCTAGCAAGATCAACCCCGAGTTTGGCCTTCTCGGAATTTAGCACATGAGAAACAATGAGGGCATGATCATAATCTTTCTTTAACTTAGCATGATCAACGTCGTGTGACTCCTCAAGAGCCAAACGAAGACCACACTCTTCCTCAAGAGCATTGGAAAGATCCGAAATCTCATCGGCATAGTCACGACTATGCCCTTCCATCTTAGAGATTGTGTCTTCGTGAGCCTCGATCATGTCATTGGCCTCACCAAGTTGTTCCAAGAGAGCAACAAAGTGCTTCTTGGATTTTCCCTTGAGTTTGCCCATAAAAGCCTCAAACTCGTTAGCCTCCACATTAGCTCCCTCAAGTTCATTAATGCTATCCGTTTGGGAAGGATGATTAATGATGGTAGTTGTCACATCCCTAGCTTCTGGCATTGCACTAGGGTAACTTCATGTGTGCATCATGTTTAAACTTTGAAAGAAACTTGAAATGGGGATTGCCTAAACCATAGCATTAAAGGAATTCACTAGGTTCAACCAAAATATTTCCAGTAAATCCAAATGGCTTTAAAAAATGTTCATCATTCTTGGAAAAAGCTGGAAGCAGTAACCACAGGTGATGCATATTTTTGCATGACATATTTGGGCTCTGGATTAAATCATATGTTATTTGAATTTGCGCATTTAAATGCTAGTAAATATTTTAAATGCCCAAGTAATCCTAAACTGAAATGTTCCATGTTGGGTATATTCTATACAGTGGGCATGTTCAGTTTGGTGATTTTTGAAAGGGTCTAGGTATTTTTAGAAAAGACACAAAGATTACATAAAAATAGAAAAGAAAAATAAAGAGAGAGAGAGAGAGAAACCCACCTGGGCCTCACCTGTGCTGGCCCAGCCCACCTGGCTTGTGCCAGTCGTCACCAAACTCTGGCAGTAGGCAGAGGCGTGTCGCCGGCGCGCGCACCCGCGGCCACCTCCTGCTTCCACCTCCTGCTACCTCCCTGTCGTCTCCCCATCGCCCTGGCGTTGCCACGCACCCCCCCCCCCCCCCGATACCCCTCTCTCCTCCCCCTCACTCGCTGCTCTCTCTCCCCTCCCTTGTCTTGCTCTCTTCCCTTCCACCGAGCGTGCCCGTCACCGCCGCTCGCTGCCACGGCGTCCACCGGCCACCTCTCGACCCCTCTCCGTCTCCGGGAGCTCCGCCATCGTCTACTACATCTCCTCGACGATGGAAGCAAGCCCGGATGCCCGGAAGCGTCGCCATCAAGCTCGTCCCCGCCGCCTCTGCCCGGAGATCGCCGCCGCCGTTCCGTCGTCACCAAGCCGTCCCCGAGCCCACTTAGCGTCTCATCCGACTCCTCGTGAGCTCCTCTTCCTCTCCCCTCACTCCGTGCACTCGATTTCGTCCCCTAGCTAGCTGCCCCGCCGGACCTGAGAGCTCATCGCCGCCGTAGTTCCTCACCGCCGTGGCCAGGGCCACCCCAGCTTGCGCCCGAGCGCGTCACCGTGTTCGCTGCACTCCCAGGAGCCCGCAGCACCCTTCGGTTTCCCCTCTATTGCACCGTAGAGACGAATCCATCATCACCCGAGCTCCGGCCGCCGCCGCGAGCTCCGTTCCGGCGCTCCGGCGCCCCCACGGCCACCCACCTACCTCCCTGGATGCGGGCGAGCCCGGGCTACGCCCCGATGCCCTTAGCCACCGCCCCCGTCGCCTTTAGCGCAAGTCCGGCGCGTTGCCGTCGCGGGTTTGGTCGCCGCTGGCCAACTCCGGCGATAGCCGACGTGGCGGGGTCATTAGTGCTAATCCCCGCCAGCTGGACCGCACCTAGTCACTGACAGCGGGCCCCGCAGTGGGTCAAAGCCCAGTTAGCGCCAGGTTTGACCCGGGGTTGACCTCTGTTTGACCCTTGAGTCACTGACATGCGGGCCTCGCCCGGCTAACCAGTTAGTTAGAGCTAAACTTAATTAAGTTAGTTTAGTTAGTCACTGACCAGTGGGCCCAGTGTTGTTTAGTTAGTTTAGTTAACCCAAATAGTTAACTGTGAGACTGACTAGTGGGGCCCAGCCGTCAGGTTTGACCTGGCCAGCCACAGTTGACCTAATGACATCACCCTTACGTCATGCTGACGCAGTAAAACCTTTTCTGGATTTTAAATAAATCTAAATGATTTATTTATTTCAGAAAATGCCTAAAACTTCTAAAAATCATAGAAAATAATCTATAACTCAGAATGAAATAAATTATATATGAAAAATTATCAGAAAAATTCAAGGAATCCATCTGTACCATTTCCATGCATGTTTGAGAAAGTTAACTTCACTGTTTAGGATGAAACATGATTAGGGCAAATTTCATAATAGGTTTGGAGTTGGAATTTGATATAGTTTTGAATTCCACTTCAATTTAAATGACTTAATGTTGCATTAGCCCAAATCACAACATATTGCCATGTCATGATCATGCATCATATTTTTGCATTGCATTGATTGTATTCTTCCTTGTTTGCCGGTAATTGCCTCCTCTCAGTAGACGTCGTTTCCGACGACGTGATCGATGACACCGATGAAGAGCTATTCTATCTTCAGAAGTGCCAGGCAAGCAAAACCCCCTTGTTCATTCCGATACAATCCCACTCTCTCGCTCCTGCTCTCTTTTACTGCATTAGGACAACAACGATTCAACTATTACATGCTGCGGTAGTTGAACCCCTTTCCTCTGCATGACCTGTCATTGCCACAGTAAATAGATGAAACCCACTAGCATGAGTAGGAGTTGTTTGAGCCCTAATGTGCCTACTCATTCATGTTTGTTTGTCATGCCTGCTACTGCTTAGAGTTGAGTCAGGTCTAATTCATCGGGGTTGAATCGGAGGTGTGTGAACATGTCCTACTGTGTGTGAGCTAAGTGTGTGAACACGATTTGGTAAAGGTAGCGGTGAGGGGCCATGTAGGAGTACATGGTGAGTTGTCTCATTGAAACCGTTCTTAGGAACTGAGTTCTGTGTTTGTGATCCATGACCAGCTACTACCACGCATTGGGCCCGAAACCAATGGACCCTCTCGACTTATTAACTGCCCTTGTCCTCTGTCCAGGAGTTGCAACTAGTTTCTGGTGTTTGTAGGATATGTGTTGGCAGCCGTGCGTAGTACTGACCCTAGGGGTGGGCTATGATGCGGTAGATACACCGTGGCACGGTGTACCGGGCGCCCGTTTGGTGTCTCGGGAACCCTGCACACATCGTTTGGGGCTGTGAGCGAAACTCCAGCCGGATCTCCTCGCAGATGGAACCCGAATAGGCGATAAACCTAGACTAGAGACTTGTGTGGTTAGTCAGGTCGTGGCTGACTCCCTCGCCAGGCTTCCGCTTGAAGGTTGCCGAGATACACGACGTGTACATGGTGGTAAGTGGCGAGAGCGTGTGTGAAGAAGTACACCCCTGCAGGGTTATAAATGATCTATTCGAATAGCCGTGTCCGCGGTAAAGGACTTCTGGGTTGCCTATAACAGTTCATAGACAAGTGAAAGTGGATACTCTAAAACTCGCAAGATAAGTGTGAGTGCTATGGATGGCCTTCTCGTAGGGAGACGGGAGCGGATCCATAGTGGTGTATTGAATAGTGTATATGTGGACTCATGTGCGCCACCTCAAAAGAGTTGCTTGCAATCGTAGTTCAGGTTAGCCACTGAGTCAAAGCTGGCTTGCTGCAGTTAAACTCCACCACCCCCCCCCCTTGTTGATACCGATGCATATGTAGCTAGTTCTGATGTAAGTCTTGCTGAGTACCTTTGTACTCATGTTTGCTTAATTTATGTTTTGCAGAGAGATTTCAGTCTCACTAGTAGTTCGGCGTGGACTTCGACGTTTAGCTTGATACCTCAGCTATGATCTTGTGCCCTCGGCAGGATCTGGTAGATAGTCAGGCTTCTCAGCCTTTTTCATTTATAGATGTCTGTACTCAGACATGTTAAGCTTCCGCATGTGCTTTGGTTTGTATGATCTGAATGTTGGGTCATGAGAACCATGTTTGTATTTCTGGCTCCTCGGAGCCTAATGAATAAATACTGAGTCGTAGAGTTATGTTGCGATGCCATGTTGTATTTACACATATCGAGCATATTGTGTGTATCATTGAAATGCTTGGTATGTGTGGGATCCGACAATCTAGTTGTTTATCTTTGGCAGCCTCTCTTATGGGGAAATGTAGTCTTGTGCTTACATGAGCCATAGTAGTCAGCTACAGCCCGGTTCACCGGAGTCCTGCTACCCCAGCACTACTGCTCAGGACACTTGACTGGCCGGCATGTGTTTCATTTCGTTCATGTGTCTGTCCCTTCGGGGAAATGTCATGCAGTGACCTCCGTAGTCCTGCCTAGCCTGCTACAGCCCGGGTTCCCGGAGTCCTGTTAGCCCAGTGCTACTGCCCGAATTCACACGCTGCTGACCGACATGCTCGATGTGACTCATGTATGCCTGTCCCCATAGGTTAGTGCAGCTTTGGGTTCACGACTAGCCATGTTGGCCCGGATTCTCTATCATATGGATGCTAGCGACACTATCATATACGTGAGCCAAAAGGCGCAAATGGTTCCGGCCATGGTAAGGCGACACCCGTGGGAATACCGTGCGTGAGGCCGCAAAGTGATATGAGGTGTTACCGGCTAGATCGATGTGACTTGGAATCGGGGTCCTAACAGCTTTGGTATCAGAGCCTGACTGCCTGTAGGATTACCAAGCCAAACTGGTCGAAGTTGAGTCTAGAACTGCTTTAGTTATATAAGGGAATTGAATGTGGAAGGGAACGTAAGGCTCTTTTTACTCCTTTACCTTATGCCCTTCTGATTTGAGTCAACCTCTTCTTTTCTACGGGGTTAAGAAACTAGGCTTTCTCCTCTATCTATCAGGATGACGTGTTGCTAACCTGTTGACTTATAGGATTGATGGATTCATGCCGCAGTTCAGTTTCCAGTACTTCCGTGTGTTCATAATTGGTCTCGAAACCTTGATATTATGATGTTGGGTGGTTATGCCACCATGTTGCAGGATGTCTCAAATCTTTTTGAGCATTTACAGCCGTTATGCTGTCCGAGTCATCCCAGGTTTCTAAGTAGTCTAATATATTTGCAAACCCCTTCCTCCTGTTCCTGATGTCCAATTGGGCCAGATTAATCACACTAATCGGTGAGTTGAGGTACTCTGTTACCTCAACATATATGTTGGAGCTATTTTTATGGACCTAGGTGTTTTAGGGAGTCACCTAGTGATCTAGCCATGTTTTGTATCCCCAGTGTGTGATTCTGGCCACTATTCTCGAAAACATCCCGTGATGCCATGTAGTAGCAGGTACTCTATTCATGGGTTCTTGAACCCGAGATTCACCCTACTTACCTCATGTTGATAGTGTTGCTAGTTCCTTTAGGATATTAGTAACCTTGCGACAGTCCTCGAGGTCCATGGTATTTCCTTCTTCCAAATACCATGAACCATTAAGGCAGAAGTTCTTTGAACCAAAATATCACAATCAGAGTACTCTTGAGGAGTTCTCCATTCATAATTGTGATTCTACCAGATCTACCTTTCTGCATGGGTTATCTGGAAGAAACTTGTTGAACTTGGTTCGACATATTAATCTATGCATCCACAACTCCGAAAGATATATGTCCTCTTGAGTTGTCCCTCTTCATTTATATTCCGACCATCGTCTATCAATTGATAGTCAGGAGTAATTGTGCATCCGTGTTATAGATGTTTATCATTCTCGTGGTCCATTAAGCCATTCTATTCTGGAATGACTAGGAGAAACAAAGTCCAATACCTCATCCATTTCTAGGATTGGGTCAAAGTAGTTGTATCCCAGAGATCAAAATGCCAATCCAGCTTTTGTTCTGTTCTACCCTGGAGTATTACCATCTTATGTCAAGAATGTCATGAGAATTGTACCACCTCCTATGAATTCTTGATTTAGTGATACTTCTTGCCATCATTGTTCATTCCTCGGTTCCGTGTTGTTGTAACCGGAATATGGGCAAGTGAACCGTGATGTGTGAAATCAATACTCCTAGCAACTAGTTGCTTGGTAGTAAATGGTCAATATTCTCATTCTTAGCATGTTGGTTATTGAATCATCATTCTAAGATAGATTGTGCTACCTAGTCCATTTTTCCTGGTGCACTCTTCGATCAATGAGTTAGGATTGTGTTAGTACCTCGCTCTCTTGATCATATCGTCTTGCTCTGAAAAGCAAGATTGTTCCCGAGCTTAGAAACATATCGGTAGTTCTTGATTTTCTGAATATTTCCTCGGAAGTATCACCAGGTTGCCCCCTGACTGTTATGTTGAGCTCGTGATCAAGTTGGTTTCTTGTAAACCACCCCTTCTCCAAGAATCTGTGTTGGATACCCTGAGCTAGTTGGTTAAGCTGAACAACAACTTGGAGAGTTGGAAAATGAAAGCTTGTCCGGCTCAGTTCATTCCAAGGGATATCCTTGTGTGTGTGTTGAAGAAAGATGATATTTTCATCGATTGCTCCTCGCGATCGGTTGTTGAATCTATCGCCTTGTCCAAACCTTGATTTGAGTGTGGGCTATCGTCAAGTCAAATGAGAACCAACGATGTTCATAATATTGTCTTACTCGTGGGTTTCCTCGAGCATACACCGTTATATCTTTTTGGGTCTGACCAATGCTATCACCTTGTTCACATAATTATGGAATTCCATCTTCACGGAAATCTGGATGACCTGTTGTTGAGCCCATCGACAATATTTTCATCTTATCCATGATTCATGTTGAACATTAAGCAAGTGTTGGAAACTTTGAAAGCATTTCTTCATGCTAGCTCATGAAGCATATGTTTGGTATAAGAAGTGACTTCCTCTAGTTCACGTGCATTTGAATCAAGTTGCCGCCATGAATTTGGGAAAGTTTGTTTCTCTTTCTCTGGAGTCATCCCAAGTCAGTCATGCATACGTGTGAAGTATTCTGTGGTCTGCAGACTTGCAACCTTCATTCTATGTGAATCCCTAGCACACCAAGCCACTGATTGATTTGTTCAAGGAGAAGAAGTTTCTTCTTAAGAGCTAGACTTACGCAAGGACTTCGATATCCTCGAAGATGGTTCCCCATCTGGACTCGGTAGTGTTTTATTATAAGACTACTATGTGGTCATGCTTGTCTGGGACAACGTGTTCACAGGTTTGTAGCAAAACCGGCTCATGTTTTGGAGCTTACTATCGTAGTTCATTTTCTGAGAATCTCGCAACATCATCTCGTTGGTTTGCGTTGCAAACTTTCTTTTCCAGACATGCTGTCTGAAATATCCTATTACCAACCAGATCTAAATCTCAGGCAGATATGATGGTTGGAACTTTTCCAGGATCTATGATGTAGGTCCCGACAGGGTTGATATTCTGGCCGACACACCTAGCGGAAGATCTGTCATTATAGTATCTTTGCCCATCTTTCCATGAGGATTTCGTGCGACTTATTATAGAAGTTGTTCCTTAGAGATCCTTGTGCTCTCAGTTTCTTCGATGATTCTATAACCATTGAAACATTGGAAACACTCTCGATTGTTGAGTTTTTCCCTAGTTACCAGAATCATTCCCAGCATTTGCATTTTGTTCCCAACTTGCACCTCAGTAGTAGTTGTCCAGGATCATCTTCAAAAATGGACTTACCATGGGTCCCATCCGTCTCCGATGATAAGCAAATCATCCATTGTGTTGTCTCCAACAAGGTAGTCCACATCATTCATCCTAGTCCGAGAATGCCATTTCTTCGAGCTCTTTCAAATGATCAATTGAAAATTGCTTTAAGTTGGTATGAAGAGTTTCAGTGATCTATGGATCAAAAGTAATTCTTTTTGCCACTTAAGGGAACAATCCAACAAGTCACTTTTCCCAAGGTGCCCCATTACGGGACCATGGCAATTATCTCCTCGCCACCTTGACACCATCCACCATCTTTCTAAGCGTGGAATTGCTGCCCACAAATCAAACCCCATCATTTGTTCTTCCATCCCTCTCGATGTGTTCTGTGTCTCAACTCAAGATGCTTCAACATCTCATTCCGCGAGTGGATCTTGTATAGCTCGATCTTCGAGAAGATCAATCTTAGTATAGTTTCTTTCTGTCATCATCGCGTGGATGAAGATCTCAAAAGCGAGGATGTCAAGATCAACGTATGCAACGAATCAACAACCTTTTGAGGTGCAACCTGGATCGTGAAGATCGTGTTGGTCTTGTGCCCCCCTTCCTTCTTACCTCACGTCTTGAATCTCGGGCCGAGATTCTTGTTTAGTGGGGGTGAGTTGTCACATCCCTAGCTTCTGGCATTGCACTAGGGTAACTTCATGTGTGCATCATGTTTAAACTTTGAAAGAAACTTGAAATTGGGATTTCCTAAACCCTAGCATTAAAGGAATTCACTAGGTTCAACCAAAATATTTCCAGTAAATCCAAATGGCTTTAAAAAATGTTCATCATTCTTGGAAAAAGCTGGAAACAGTAACCAGAGGTGATGCACATTTTTGCATGACATATTTGGGCTCTGTATTAAATCATATGTTATTTGAATTTGGGCATTTAAATGCTAGTAAATATTTTAAATGCCCAAGTAATCCTAAACTGAAATGTTCCATGTTGGGTATATTCTATACAGTGGGCATGTTCAGTTTGGTGATTTTTGAAAGGGTCTAGGTATTTTTAGAAAAGCCACAAAGATTACAGAAAAATAGAAAAGAAAAATAAAGAGAGAGAGAGAGAGAGAGAGAGAAACCCACCTGGGCCTCACCTGTGCTGGCCCAGCCCACCTGGCTTGTGCCAGTCGTCACCAAACTCTGCCAGTAGGCAGAGGCGTGTCGCCGGCGCTCGCACCCGCGGCCACCTCCTGCTACCTCCTTGTCGTCTCCCCATCGCCCTGGCGTTGCCATGCACCCCCCCCCCCCGAGACCCCTCTCTCCTCCCCCTCACTCGCTGCTCTCTCTCCCCTCCCTTGTCTTGCACTCTTCCCCACCACCGAGCGTGCCCCTCACCGCCGCTCGCTGCCACGGCGTCCACCGGCCACCCGTCGACCCCTCTCCGTCTCCGGGAGCTCCGCCATCGTGTACTACATCTCCTCAACGATGGAAGCAAGCCCGGATCCCCGGAAGCGTCGCCATCAAGCTCGTCCCCGCCGCTTCTGCCCGGAGATCGCCGCCGCCGTTCCGTCGTCACCAAGCCGTCCCGGAGCCCACTTAGCGTCTCATCCGACTCCTCGTGAGCTCCTCTTCCTCTCCCCTCACTCCGTGCACTCGATTTCATCCCCTAGCTAGCTGCCCCACCGGACCCAAGAGCTCATCGCCGCCGTAGTTCCTCACTGCCGGGGCCAGGGTCACCCCAGCTTGCGCCCGAGCGCGTCACCGTGTTCGCTGCACTCCCAGGAGCCCGCAGCACCCTTCGGTTTCCCCTCTATTGCACCGTAGAGACGAATCCATCATCACCCGAGCTCCGGCCACCGCCGCGAGCTCTGTTCCGGCGAGCTCCGGCGCCCCCACGGCCACGCACCTACCTCCCTGGATGCGGGCGAGCCCGGGCTACGCCCCGATGCCCTTAGCCACCGCCCCCATCGCCTTTAGCGCAAGTCCGGCGCGTTGCCGTCGCGGGTTTGGTCGCCGCCGGCCAACTCCGGCGATAGCCGACGTGGCGGGGTCATTAGTGCTAATCCCCGCCAGCTGGACCGCACCTAGTCACTGATAGCGGGCCCCGCAGTGGGTCAAAGCCCAGTTAGCGCCGGGTTTGACCCGGGGTTGACCTCTGTTTGACCCTTGAGTCACTGACATGCAGGCCTCGCCCGGCTAACTAGTTAGTTAGAGCTAAACTTAATTAAATTAGTTTAGTTAGTCACTGACCAGTGGGCCCAGTGTTGTTTAGTTAGTTTAGTTAACCCAAATAGTTAACTGTGAGACTGACTAGTGGGGCCCAGCCGTCAGGTTTGACCTGGCCAGCCACAGTTGACCTGATGACGTCACCCTTACCTCATGCTGATGCAGTAAAACCTTTTCTGGATTTTAAATAAATCTAAATGATTTATTTATTTCAGAAAATGCCTAAAACTTCTAAAAATCATAGAAAATAATCTATAACTCAGAATGAAATAAATTATATATGAAAAATTATCAGAAAAATTGAAGGAATCCATCTGTGCCATTTCCATGCATGTTTGAGAAAGTTAACTTCACTGTTTAGGATGAAACATGATTAGGGCAAATTTCATAATAGGTTTGGAGTTGGAATTTGATATAGTTTTCAGTTCCACTTCAATTTAAATGACTTTCTGTTGCATTAGCCCAAATCACAACATATTGCCATGTCATGATCATGCATCATATTGTTGCATTGCATTGATTGTATTCTTCCTTGTTTGCCGGTAATTGCCCCCTCTCAGTAGACGTTGTTTCCGACGACGTGATCGATGACACCGATGAAGAGCTATTCTATCTTCAGAAGTGCCAGGCAAGCAAAAACCCCTTGTTCATTCCGATACAATCCCACTCTCTCGCTCCTGCTCTCTTTTACTGCATTAGGACAACAACGATTCAACGGTTACATGCTGCGGTAGTTGAACCCCTTTCCTCTGCATGACCTATCATTGCCACAGTAAATAGATGAAACCCACTAGCATGAGTAGGAGTTGTTTGAGCCCTAATGTGCCTACTCATTCATGTCTGTTTGTCATGCCTGCTACTGCTTAGAGTTGAGTCAGGTCTAATTCATCGGGGATGAATTGGAGGTGTGTGAACATGTCCTACTGTGTGTGAGCTAAGTGTGTGAACACAATTTGGTAAAGGTAGCAGTGAGGGGCCATGTAGGAGTACATGGTGGGTTGTCTCATTGAAACCGTTCTTAGGAACTGAGTTCTGTGTTTGTGATCCATGACCAGCTACTACCACGCATTGGGCCCGAAACCAATGGACCCTCTCGACTTATTAACTGCCCTTGTCCTCTGTCCAGGAGTTGCAACTAGTTTCTGGTGTTTGTAGGATATGTGTTAGCAGCCGTGCGTAGCGCTGACCCTAGGGGTGGGCTATGATGCGGTAGATACACCGTGGCACGGTGTATCGGGCGCCCGTTTGGTGTCTCGGGAACCCTGCACACATCGTTTGGGGCTATGAGCGAAACTCCGGCCGGATCTCCTCGCGGATGGAACCCGAATAGGCGATAAACCTGGACTAGAGACTTGTGTGGTTAGTCAGGTCGTGGCCGACTCCCTCGCCAGGCTTCCGCTTGAAGGTTGCCGAGATACACGACGTGTACATGGTGGTAAGTGGCGAGAGCGTGTGTGAAGAAGTACACCCCTGTAGGTTTATAAATGATCTATTCGAATAGCCGTGTCCGCGGTAAAGGACTTCTGGGTTGCCTATAACAGTTCATAGACAAGTGAAAGTGGATACTCTAAAACTCGCAAGATAAGTGTGAGTGCTATGGATGGCCTTCTCGTAGGGAGATGGGAGCGGATCCATAGTGGTGTATTGAATGGTGTATATGTGGACTCGTGTGCGCCACCTCAAAAGAGTTGCTTGCAATCGTAGTTCAGGTTAGCCACTGAGTCAAAGCTGGCTTGCTGCAGTTAAACTCCACCACCACCCCTTGTTGATACCGATGCATATGTAGCTAGTTCTGATGTAAGTCTTGCTGAGTACCTTTGTACTCATGTTTGCTTAATTTATGTTTTGCAGAGAGATTTCAGTCTCGCTAGTAGTTCCGCGTGGACTTTGACGTTTAGCTTGATACCTCAGCTACGATCTTGTGCCTTTCTCGCTAATAGTCAGGCTTCTCAGCCTTTTTCATTTATAGATGTCTGTACTCAGACATGTTAAGCTTCTGCATGTGCTTTGGTTTGTATGCTCTGAATGTTGGGTCATGAGGACCATGTTTGTATTTCTGGCTCCTCGGAGCCTAATGAATAAATACTGAGTCGTAGAGTTATGTTGTGATGCCATGTTGTATTTACACATATCGAGCATATTGTGTGTATGATTGAAATGCTTGGTATGTGTGGGATCCGACAATCTAGTTGTTTGTCTTTGGCAGCCTCTCTTATGGGGAAATGTAGTCTTGTGCTTCCATGAACCATAGTAGTCCGCTACAGCCCGGTTCACTGGAGTCCTGCTAGCCCAGCACTACTGCTCAGGACACTTGACTGGCCGTCATGTGTTTCATTTCGTTCCTGTGTCTGTCCCTTTGGGGAAATGTCACGTGGTGACCTCCGGAGTCCTGCCTAGCCTGCTACAGCCCGGGTTCCCGGAGTCCTGTTAGCCCAGTGCTACAGCCCGGATTCACACGCTGCTGATCGACATGCTCGATGTGATTCATGTATGCCTGTCCCCATAGGTTAGTGCCGCTTTGGGTTCACGACTAGCCATGTCGGCCCGGGTTCTCTATCATATGGATGCTAGCGACACTATCATATACGTGAGCCAAAGGGCGCAAACGGTCCCGGACCATGGTAAGGCGACACCCGTGGGAATTCCGTGCGTGAGGCCGCAAAGTGATATTAGGTATTACCGGCTAGATCGATGTGACTTGGAATCAGGGTCCTGACAGTAGTTTTGATGTTGGAGGTTACCTTGTTGGTGGCTTTAGCCATGAGGCACTTGGCGGTGATGCTCTCGTTGGGTGAGTCGAAGAGAGACACCCGTGACGTTGTTGCAATGGCAACGGAGGCCATGGCAACCGACTCATCATCTTCATCATCGTCATCATCCTCATTGTACTCTTCTTGCACAACCAAAGCCTTGGGAGGAGTCTTCTTGGTGAAGTTGTTCTTGTTGGGGAACGACTTGGCCTTGTCCTTTCGGATGAGTTTGCCACCATTGTCTTCCCTCTTCTCATACGGGCATTCCGCAACGAAATGACTCACGTTGCCGCAATTGTAGCAAGTTCTTACACGTTGCTTGCCCCTTGTGCCACTCGAGTTGTTTTTGCTAAAGTTGGGCCTCGAGTTTTTCTTGCTCCAAAATTGCCTTGAAGCAAGTGCCATGTGTTCATGATATGCATACTTCGTATCTTCGGGGTTGCTCTCCTCTTGTTCCTCTTCTTCTTCTTCCACGGTGAGCTTGGCCTTCAATGCAAGGTTAAGCTTCTTTGCCCGTTGAGAACGGAGCACCGCATTGTCGGCGGTCTTGTCCAAAATGTTCATGGCCACAAACTCATCCAACACTTCGCTTGAGGTCAAAGTGTGGAAGTCCGGTCTTTGACGAATGACGGAGGACATGGCCTTGTGGTAGGGCATCATTTCCTTGAGGAATTTGCGCTTGATCCAATTGTCATCCGTGTCCTTGCTCCCGTGATCTCGTAGTGAGACCGCGAGTTTGGTTACTCTCCGATAAAGCTCACGAGGTTCTTCATCTTCCTTCATTGCAAACTCATCGGCCTCATCTTGTACCGCTCCATAGTTGGAGCGTTGAATGCTTGCACTTCCCCGGTAGAGAGACACGACACAATGCCATGCATCTTTGGCCAAGGCGAAGGGACAAACATGAGGTAGGTCTTCGGGTGGAATTGCATCTTGAATGATGAAGAGAGCATTCTCATTGAATTGATTGTCCGCGGCTTCTCGAGGAGTGAAGTTGCTTGGATCATGTGGATAGAAACCTTCTTCAATGATTCTCCAAAGGTTAGTGTTCACATGATTTAAATGACGTTTAAAGCGGTAAACCCAAGAATCAAAATCCTCATTTTTCACAATCTTAGGGGGAGGACCGGCATGATTCAAATGAGTGGAAGGAACCGGTCCACCATAAACAAGTGGTGGTTCCGCATGGGCAAAGATGCCGGTGCCATTCTTGCCACTAGAAGAAGGAGCCTTTTCACTACTAGCTTCCCCCTTGTCGGGGATAGCATCCGACACCGTGTTGGCGGAATCACCCACTTTCAACGGTGCGGTGGATAGTTTAAGCCCCTCAAGAAATTTAGTAAACATGCTTTCAACTTCGGTCATCATGGAGGTTTTCAATGTCTCCAAGGCCACACTGAACTCCTCACGAGAGACCGAAGTTCCCTCATCTCCCGTAGACGAGATCGGATTCACACCGGAGTGTTCCTCCACACCGTCTACAGTATCAACCATACTCTTTGGACGGTAAAGTCCTTAATAAAGAGACGAGGCTCTGATACCAATTGAAAGGATCGATATGGTTGACTAGAGGGGGGGTGAATAGGCAACTACCAATTTTTAGCTTTTCTTTACCAAATTAAACTTTGCATCAAAGTAGGTTGTCTAGATGTGCAACTAGGTGAGCAACCTATATGATGCAATAACAACAAGCATACAAGCAAGCAAGGGTAGAAACAATAGAGAGCTTGCACAAGTAAAGGTAAGAGATAACCAAGAGTGGATCCGGTGGAGACGAGGATGTGTTACCGAAGTTCCTTCCTTTGAGGGGAAGTACGTCTCCGTTGGAGCAGTGTGGAGGCACAATGCTCCCCAAGAAGCCACTAGGGCCACCGTATTCTCCTCATGCCCTCACACAATGCGAGATGCCGTGATTCCACTATTGGTTCCCTTGAAGGCGGCGACCGAACCTTTACAAACAAGGTTGGGGCAATCTCCACAACTTAATCGGAGGCTCCCAACAAGACCACGAAGCTTCACCACAATGGAATATGGCTCCGAGGTGACCTCAACCGTCTAGGGTGCTCAAACACCCAAGAGTAACAAGATCCGCTAGGGATGAGTGGGGGAATCGAAAATCCCTTGGTGGAAGTGTAGATCGGGGCCTTCTCAACCACTCCCGAGCAAATCAACAAATTTGATTGGCTAGAGAGATAGGTCGGGCGGAAATGAAGCTTGGAGTATTTAATGGAGCTTGAGCAATAAATGGAGCTTGGGGGAGGAAGAGGTAGGTGAGAAGGAGGAAGGGGACTCCCTTTTATAGTGGGGGCAACAATCCCGTTGCCCCCACCAACCAGCCCCGCACAGGGCGGTACTACCGCTGAGAGGGGGCGGTACTACCGCCAGGCGACGGTATTGCCGCGCCAACCAGCGGTACTGCCGTGCTGAGGAGACTTAGTAGGGAACGGACCCAAATGCGGTACTACCGTGGTGGTAGGGCGGTACTACCGCTCCTGGAACGGTACTACCGCCACTACAACCGTGACTAGTGCCGCAAAACCCGACACGAGAAAAAGACCTCTCGAATCGAGGCGGTAGGAGCCAAACTACCCAGCGGTACTGCGGCAGTGGGGTCAAGGGCGGTAGTACCGCTGTGGAGCGGTACTGCCGCTTGTGACCCTTCGGCCGTAGTACCGCAGGCAGTGCGGTACTACCGCTGGGGCGCGAGAGAGAGAGAGAGAAGGGATCTCTCAAATAAGCTGAGGACCAGCGGAGGAGCCAGGCCCCCAGCGGTACTACTGCTGTGGAGCCACGGCGGTACTACCGCTGCGAAGCGGTACTGCCGCTTGTGGCTTCTCAGCGGTACTGCCGCTTAGACCTAGACAGAACAAGGAAGAGAGGAGAGATCTCTTCAATGGACAGGAAAAGCTCGGAGGGTGAGAAGCTGATGTGTACGTGATAATTCCACCCAAGCAAAACCCCAGCGGACCCCCTCTTGATAGTACGGTGCCCTCTATGCAACTAGTCCACCTAGAAAGAAACGAAAGAGCTACACCGTCTTGAAATACACTCCGAGGGGAAGAAAGCGTCTCGTGCCAGGGGAGAATCTGAGAATAATTCAACACACAAGATTAGTCCGCAAACATGTTGTCATCAATCACCAAAACTACCTTGAGAGAGATATGCCGTAATACGTGTGATGGGATTCTCAAACTTTATTACTTTGCTAGGACGAATATTGATAAGATATGTGGCAGTAAAAAAGGCTTCATCCCAGAATTTGAGAGGCATAGATGCATGAGCTAGCAGTGCTAGTCCTACTTCAACAACATGATGATGTTTTCGTTCAGCGGACCCGTTTTGTTGGTGAGCATGAGGGCAGGAGACATGATATGAAATTCCAATCTTTTGGAAGAATGAATTAAGTTTCTCATACTCACCACCCCAGTCTGTTTGCATGGCAAGAATTTTAGAGTTTAGTTGGCGTTCAACAAGATTCTGAAAATTGCTAAAGACTTGAAACACATCGGATCGTTTCTTTAGCAAATAAATCCAAGTAAACTTGCTATAATCATCAATGAAGCTCACATAGTATGAAAATCTACCAACTGAAGTGGGAGCTGGCCCCCACACATCTGAAAAGATAAGTTGCAAAGGATAAGTAGATACACTGGTAGAGATAGGATATGGCAACTGATGACTTTTAGCTTGTTGACACGCATCACAAACTGACTCAACACTAGACTCATAAGGGAGTTTATTTCTACTAAGAACATGCTGAACTATAACTGAAGATGGATGACCCAAGCGTCGATGCCACTTTGCCGAAGATGGTTTGATGACACTCCAGACTTGTTTATTTGACCATGATGAAGATGATGATACGAGTGGATAGAGACCTCCTTCACACTTTCCTCTAAAGATGACTCTCCTCGTTGCCAAGTCCTTAATCACAAAAGAATATGGATAAAAGATGATGAGAACATTATTGTCAAGAGTGAATCTATGAACAGACATAAGATTTTTTGATGCTTGAGGTACATGAAGAACATCTTTTAGATGCAAGTTTCTAATGGGGTTTTTAACAATTGAGTTTCCAATATGAGTAATATCCATACCGGTTCCACTTGCTGTGTGTACTTGGTCACCTCTGTGATACCTTTCTCGCATCGTTAGCTTGTCGAGTTCCCCCGTGATGTGCTCAGTGGCGCCAGAATCTGCATACCAGTTTGTATCAATCCCGTAGGAGTTGGTGACGAGGTTGGCCTTCTTTTTCTCTTCATGATCCTCCTCATAGCGATGCCAACAGGCCCTTGCGCCCCCGGCATGATACTTGTAACATATTTGGCACTCGGGATAGTCTCCCTCATGCTGTTGTTGCTGCTATTGTGGTGGTTGTCGCTGACGTTGTTGATAGCCGCCACCACCATTGCCGCGAGCAGGAGAGGAAGAGGGGCGATCGCCACGACCATGCCCCCTGTTCCCTCGCCCACGACCTCCTCTGTTGTTGTGACCTTGCCCACGCCCCCTGGAAGCAGCGTTGGCAGAAGAGCGAAAGCCGGTTGGCCCATCGCCTAGCATCTCCATCCTTTGATCAAACGAAGAGATCTGCGAGAATAGTTCATCAACAGTAATGGAATTCTTGATGGCACCGATTGCAGCAACAACGGGATCATAGTCCCTATCAAGACCGGCGAGGATGTAGTCCACCATCTCCGGATCGGTCACCGGACGGTCAGCCGCGGCCAGCTCGTCTCCAAGGCTCTTCATCTTGGCGATGAAGCTATTGCTGGACATGTTGCCCTTTTTTGTGTTGGAGATGGCGATTCTCAGATTTGTAATCCGAGATTGGAACTGCGATGCGAACAATGTTGTGAGAGCAGTCCAGAGATCAAAGGTGTTTTCCTTACCAATGACCTGCGCGAGGATCTCCTGAGACAGAGAATTCAGCAGGTAGCTCAGAACCTGCTGATCTTTTGATAGCCATGGACCGTACAGAGGATTCGGTTCAGCCGCCATCGACTTGTCCGCCTGCGCAACTTCCACCGTCTTCAGTGGGGCGGCATCGCTGCCATCCAGCAGTCCAGTCACCTGCGCTCCTCGCAGGGCTGGCATGACTTGCGCCTTCCAGAGGAGGTAGTTCCCCCTCGTGAGCTTCTCCGTTGGTGGTGCGCCCAGGTTGAGCGATGGAGCGGTCGAGGAAGAAGCCATGGCGATTTCTGCTGAACCTGTTTCTGTTGTTTTTTTTTGTATCGCTAGATGATGGGAAAGAGGACGGCTCTGTATACCATATAAGATTGTGGAAGCGTTCCTACTCCCTCGTAAGGGAGCCGCAGGTATATATTGATCGAGGCAGGAATCGCCCCTGCCGTGGCGTACAAGTTGAACGAACAGATCGCAGGGATACAGTTCGTGTTACAGAAGGAATAGGAGAAAGAGTTGTATAGGGGAAGGAGAAAGAGATAGACTACTTTGAGATTACAACGAGAAAATATCTATTTGTCTAACACATCCACCACTATATATGGCACTGTGCATGCAGGACGTAGATCACTGGCTCCACTGCATCTGCGTGCCAAACGGAGGAACACAAGAGACACAAGCCAAAACCAGGCTCGCGACCGAAGATAACCGACGAACAGACCACCCGCCACGCCACGAAAGAGAAATAATCCCACAGACAGACACACGTTGTGTTAGGAGCCTACTGTAACCCTAACACTTGGGCCGGGCTCCGGTATGTCACAAACCTAACAGCTTGACGTGACTGTCGTCGGCTTATAGCCATGCAAGCCCGGACACCATCACCCGCATGTTCCGCAAGTCATCGCCATGACCACCACGACAGCCCCCACTAACCTCACGCATCCGCTGGCCCATTCAGCTAGTGACCACTCCCGGAACGATGGGAGTTCCTGCTGCAAATCCACACCAAAGCGCGATGTTTTTTCTGGTTGAGCGTTACGCTTCATGTGTGCCATCTGCTTTCTATTTCGGGGTGCTGGCTTGGCCTGCATGCTAGATGACTAGTTAGATAGTGTCATCTTCTTCGATAATTTAAAACGGTGCCCGGGCCATCTGTATCCGGTGAACAATAAATTATAAAAACAATCCTAATTTTTCTAAGAAAAATCTAATTTGTTTAGGAATCCAAGATGATCATGTGCACGAGATATGTGCAAAATTGTCAGCTCTTTGGAGATCTGAATTTTGTTTTTTTTGCACAAGCTCCTCTGAAGTCTAAACACACGAAATTTTGCACGTACCTTGCGCACACGAGCATCTAGGATGCCTAAAATTTTCAGATTTTTCTTATTTAGTATTCATGTTGGGGTGTAGATGAGCCTGGATGCAGAAAAGCCGCTCTCCGCTTTTCTTTTGTTTTTCCTTTCTTAACTACTTGCGGTGAACTTGCCTGATTGGGTATTTAAGCCTAGGATGTTGTGTGTGGTCGCGTTTCGATGATACGGGACCAGGGTGCAGGGCCCTATTTACCAAAAAAAGACCAGGGAGATCTAAGTTTTCCCTCATAATGGTCTGATTAGAAGGCGAGCATCACACCAGGACGACATCTCTAAGAACAAAGTGGCGCTCATGACGTTGTCTTCGCCTGTCGTGGCCAACTACCAACATTGGAGCTTTCACATCTGCCACCGTCGAAGCTTGTCCTGATCCATGGCCCTATCCGCGTGCCCCATTCAGCAGTCGCGGGAGTTTGGACCCGATTAGTATTCAGCCCCCTCTCTTGTGGAGAACTATTTGATGTAATCTTCTTTTTGTGGTGTGTTTGTTGACCGATGAATTGTGGGTTTATGATCAAGTCTATCTATGAACAATATTTGAATCTTCTTTGAATTCTTTTATGTATGATTGGTTATCTTTATAAGTCTCTTCGAATTATCAGTTTGGTTTGGCCTACTAGATTGATCTTTCTTGCAATGGGAGAAGTGCTTAGCTTTGGGTTCAATCTTGCGGTGTCCTTTCCCAGTGACAGTAGGGGCAGCAAGGCACGTATTGTATTGTTGCCATCGAGGATAACAAGATGGGGTTTTCATCATATTGCATGAGTTTATCCCTCTACATCATGTCATCTTGCTTAAGGCGTTACTCTGTTTTTAACTTAATACTCTAGATGCATGCTGGATAGCGGTCGATGAGTGGAGTAATAGTAGTAGATGCAGGCAGGAGTCGGTCTACTTGTCTCGGACGTGATGCCTATATGCATGATCATACCTAGATATTCTCATAACTATGATCAATTCTGTCAATTGCTCAACAGTAATTTTTTTACCCGCCGTAGAATACTTATGCTCTCGAGAGAAGCCACTAGTGAAACCTATGGCCCCGGGTCTATCTTTATCATATTAATCTCCTACTACTTAGTTATTTCCTTTGCTTTTTTTACTTTGCCTTTATTTTACTTTGCATCTTTATCACAAAAATACCAAAAATATTATCTTATCATATCTATCAGATCTCACTCTCGTAAGTGGCCGTGTAGGGATTGACAACCCCTATTCGCGTTGGTTGCGAGGATTTATTTGTTTTGTGCAGGTACGAGGGACTCGCGCGTAGCCTCCTACTGGATTGATACCTTGGTTCTCAAAAACTGAGGGAAATACTTACGCTACTTTGCTGCATCATCCCTTCCTCTTTGGGGAAAACCAACGCAGTGCTCAAGAGGTAGCAGCTACCTACCCCCAATTGAAGTCCTCAAGCAGACCTGTACCTCAACTGATGAAAAAGGGAAGGCACCTGTTGTCATTCATGAAGGCATTCGTCCATTGGATGGTCAGTTTCGCAAAGCTGCATCTTATTCCACCAATGATGACTATGCCACTCATGACTCTGCTGCAAATGTACCCAAGTCTACTCCTCAAGCCACAGCTCCAAGAGTGATGACTGACCGTGAGCTGCTTCTTAGTCTTCACCAGAAGGTGGATCGCAACCATAAATGGGTTAAGCGTCAGTTTGGTTCAATTATTCACAACATGACTGCTACACATAATGCAGTGAAGAAAAACCATTACTAGCTCCATGGAGTTTTCGGTCGCACCTGAGCTGTCTTATCACATCTGTATGGCGAGGAAGATCTGAAGCAAATGGGTCTCAAGGAGAACTTTCACTGGTCTTCACCTCCTCCGAAGAAATTCAAGAATGTCAAAGTTTCTACCTTGGTGGCCAGCTCCTATTCTTCATCCCGCGACACCGACGAGTATGAAGACTTGGTCAACACTGCGGGAGGCCCTACAATGACAAACGACCCAAACAACGCTGGCACTCCTCCATCAACTTGATATTCTTCAGGGCGTTAGTCCTCATTTTCGATCCTTTTGGTCATTCGATGACAAAGGGGGAGAAATTTGAGTTAGTCTTCAAGTGGGTCCACTTATATGGGCGTTTTTTTTTCTAAGTTACAACTCTCGTTCTTTTGAAGACTTTGCTGGATCGAGTTGTAAACTTAAAATCTATGGTGGTCTGATATTTTTGCTGAGTTTTTCTACATGCTTATTCCTCATTAATGTTAATGCACGCATGCTGAATTACATCAGTCATCATATTTCATCATGCATTTCAAATTCTTCATATTATATGTTAATTGCGTGTATGAATTACAATATATAGGGGGCGATCTCCATGATTCTACTCTTCAAGTGTGCATTGCTTCAAAAGCAAATTCCTCACTATGCACATCTTCACGGGGAGTTCTTCTATATCTTGCAATCAAAATCCTCAACCTCGGTATTTACACTTCATATGTTTATCCCCGTTGAAAAATTAACCTATATTGTCATCAATCACCAAAAAGGGGGAGATTGTAAGTGCATCTAGTGCCCCTTAGTGATTTTGGTGTATTGAAGACTTATAGATTAAGGGACTGATGCGTTTGTGAGTGTACACAGGTCTATAAGTCTATGAGGAGTTTGATATTTACAGAGAAAGTCAACCCCTAAAAATGAAGTTCTTCGACTGAAGACTTTGGATTTCTTCACTTTGAAAGTGAAGAAATTGGTGTGATCCTGAAGACTTGGTATTCATTCGAGGAACATGAAGCGTGAAGACTTTTGTTTTCATAGTTTCATTTTCTCTTTCTTGAGTCATAGGAAACACCGTACTATTAAAAGGGGTCAAGGAAATACTAAGGAAAAATTTCCTAGTGATGCTCAACTCAAATCCTACACCTACCAATCCCTTCGAGTGAAGCCATTGGAAATCTCATACAGCTCAGTCAATTTTTTTAGTGACAAAGACGAAGTTCTTCTGGTCTCTGAGGAATTTGTTCTGACTGAGGAGTTAGGAATTCGCCAGTGCGGATTGCCTACACAGTGAGGAACATGATAGCCCTGAGGAATTTGATACTGAAATATCTGACCGTTGTTGTGCTATGCGCCAGCTGTCCCAAAATATCTACCCACCTAACGGTCATATCATTGAAGGGCATTTATGTCTTATCATGTCGGGCTGCTCCCTAGGCTATAAATAGCCGCCCCCTACAACCACTAGCTGGTTGGCTGCTCCGAGAGAAACTGACACTTGTCAGAGCATCCCATCCTCCGAGGACTTTGAGTGAAAATCATCAAGTGAGGAAAACCCAAACCCAAACACCTACAAACCCCAAGTGATTGAGCATCACTGAAGAGATTGATCCTGCGTGGATCCGACGCTTGTTACCTTTAAAGACTATGCATCTTCCAGACAGTTAGGCGTCATGGTCTAGAGCATCCAAGAGGAAATTTTGGATCGCCGAGTGACTGAGTCTGTGAAGGTTTGGAAGTCACCTGAAGACTTACCACGAGTGACTGGGCGAGGTTTATGTGACCTTAGCTCAAGGGGAATACAGTGAGGACTGAGTGTTCTGGACTGCGTGTTCAGAACTAGGTGTCCGGAACTGTGTGTCCTCAGATTTAAATACCTAGCCGCACTAACCAGATGTACAACTGTCACAGCAGTTGGAACTGGTCTACCAAATCATTGTCTTCACCAAGCTACCTGGTTCCATTTCCTCGACCCTTTCATTTTCTCATTTCTGTGTTGTGTGCTTGTTCATTTCTGTGTTGTGTGCTTGTTCATATCTGTTTGAAGACTTTGACTGAAGACTTTCTCAATTTTCTCAGTTCAATTTCTTTAGTCTGTTTGTCTTCATCCTGTGTTATCCTGTGTTTACACTTTCTGTACTCTGTGCTTGTTTTTTAATTCATCATGAAGACCATGCTCATATTCTGTTATGTTTACTTCTGAGTACTTATTCCGCTTCAAGTATTTCTTCACTCAGGAATTTCCTCACCCTGAAATTCCTCAGTGAAGATATTATAAAAATTGCCTATTCACCCCCCTCCCCCTCTAGTCGATACAACGCACTTTCACCTACAACTGACCAAAAAAATGTCTTTGATTTCTATATACGAAACTTGGTAAGAGCGGGCAAGAAATCACAAGTTTCGGATGAAAAACTATAAGTTTCAACAACTGAAACTTAAACCATGATGTGTCCTCATGCGTGATTCAACTACTTCATGAATCGCGAGGCAATCAAGCAGTCGCACAGGGCTTGGCAAGTTAGTGCCCCTGCAAATTTTCGGGCTTACATGCTTAAACTATGTCCAAAGCAAGGCACTTAGAGAGGTAATTAATAAAATAGACTGTTTTCTAATCGCCATTGCTTATTTATATAGGAGAGGCTTGTATGAGAACTAAGCTTACCTCGGATGGCTAGGCTCCTTGTGGTGGAATCAGCCCACCCCAGTAGAAGTCCTAGACTTGCATGAATGGTCGCATTTTGGTGGATTTATTTCACTTTCCAGTGTTACTCGTTCAATGTTATAGCATGCCCGTCAACTATGAGATATTTGTGGCGACTTTGTGAATCTTAAGATTTGTTCGATCGTTTTTTCAGATATGCTCGTAGGGATAAAAGGTGCATGTGTATGTCCATAGAGGTTAGTGTGCATGCATGTATGTGAGTGTCCCCGTCTATAATCACCTCGCCAATGCAGGTGTACGTTTCTAGCTAGCATTGTACTTCATTTTTTTTATCACTCGCTTGAGAGCTTATCTCAACGGGTACTTGAAAGTTTGGAGTTTGGAGTATACCCTTAGAGCAAAACTGCCACTTTTGAGACTTACGGCCATCTAATCCATCCACAAGACCCCTTAGAGCATTTACAATCGGACATGGCAAATCCGGCACCCAATACGCACTCGGGCGCGTCCAGTCACATATGCGGAAGCACCGGGGACCCCTCATTTAGGTTGCCGCACATCCACAAACCTTAAATTTGGATCCTCCAATTCATGTAATCCATGCACGTCGATCATACCGATACAAATCATCTTAATTCAACCGTTCAAAACAACTACGGCAAAGCAAAACAAATCAATAGTTCAACAATCCGGACATGCCAAATGAAATCAATGTCCGTGCGTGATAGATCAGTCGCTGGCTGGCCGGATCACTCGCGTGGACGCCATCCATGATGCATGCTCCTCCACCATCCTTGCCTCCTGCTCCGCATGCACCGCCTGCATCCTTGCCGCATGCTCGCTACTGCCATAGCCGCCCTTGCCGCCTCTTACTCCCTACACTCGTTGTTCTCTTTTTTCTTCTCCGCAAGCCACTTCTTGGCATGCTCATCCACGAGGCTGAATGACATCTGGGCCGGCGGTGAGGATGGGGAGGAAGGGTAGCTGACGGCGAAGGCTCGGACACGGCAAAGATTGAAGGAGGGTGGTAGGAGGGGAAGGATTTGGTGGAATTGGTGCAATTTGTGGTGGGGTATGGCTGTCGGGTCCGACATGGCGGACACGCCCAGGCGATCCCTTATTCGCCCTATATTTGGCCTTGATATGAGCGGTGTCGGTCAGCCCGAACGTTTGAGTCCCATTTGAGGCGCCCGTCTGGGTCGGTTTTTTGTGATCGGCCAGTGACTGAGCCGTCCACCCGGATGTTTAAGGCAGATTTGGGATATCCGGCTGTAGATGCTCTTAGTTCAAAAGACCATCACCACTGACCCATCAAATGAATGGTGAATGATGGCTATGAGTAAATATCATAAAATCACTATATGTCGTAGTATTCCGAGAAACCACCAGTCTAGAAATTTTCTATCAGTATTGTTCCCATTTTTCTTGCTAAAAACACTAATGACTGGTTAAATTTGACCCTGTTTATGGCAGCTGTGGTCTAGTCATCATGGCTGACGTGACTCAAAAGTTAACTCCATTTATCTGAATCGTTAAGTTAGATGTCTTGACAGGTGGGGCCCACATGCTTACCAAATGTTTTCGGAATTCAATCTTTAAGTGTTAGATTAGGTCAAAACAAGGTTAATCATACATAGACATTACTATTTTGGTAAGAGACTTATTCTTGCATTGGTGATTTACACTTCTGCGCAAGTTTTGTCGCCACTTCAGCTGGCCCATAGTGTTCCAATACCAATAGGGTAGGATTGTAATTTGTAGAGTACACCATTTTAAGTAAGAGCTTCGAATTTATCAATAAAATTAACCAGATTGTTGAAGATAAAATAAGAATAAGATGATCCTTGATAAAACTTAAAGTTCACCTCACATATCGTAGATTCAATCAACAATGCCCATCATTAGATTTACAACTTTTTAAGTAATTCATCTTTGCCAACCTAATCAATACAAGTATTATGTTTAGTTTTGCATTCGTTACATCGAGGCTACCCTCTCTAGTGATTTGTAGAAACCTTCTCTTTCTCCTATTATTGATAAATATTTATGGAAGTCAACTTAGATTACATATCTTGTTATCGTAGCTTTTTACCTTCTACGTTGCTTTAGCATTACAATGTTAGGCAACTCTTTTGTATCTACTCAAGCTTGTACCAAACTTAAGGCATCTCTAGCCGATCCCTCAAAATTGGTTAGAGGACTAAAAGTTCGGCTTTGAGGGGTTAAACCGAACCTAGCCGATCCCTTATCCACATTAGAGGAGAAACAATTTCACCCGTCGCTACGGCCACCCCTATTTAATTGAGCGGTGCCTCTTCTCTGGGAAAATATATCCCCTCCCCCGCACCTCCCCTCTCGCTCGCTCGCACAATGGCGACACCCAAATCCCTTGCCGGCCCTACTGGAAATACCGCAGTCACCGGACACCTCTTCCAACACTTTCAGTCAGTCGGCGCCACCCGTAAATGGTGACATCTAGCCATCGGAGGTCATCACCGCCGATTCGAAGCACGGATCCACATTGCGGCGTGCAATTGATCTAAGGCCGTGACAACGCCCCCTCCTACTCCTTCACCGACCTGCCATCGCGGCCAAAGAAGAAGAACTACGATGGCCTCTGGCAGTGACTATGGGGGAACATGGTCTCATGGGTGTCCGAAATAAAGGACAATGACTCCGGCTCCTGGTATTTGCTTGGCTCCTTCCAGTTGGCAGAGCCGGCGGCGAGTGCGTATGAAAAAAAGGCAGTGACCCTTTAATTATGGCAGTCGGGTGAAGCCTAACTTCCCTATCGACTGCAGCGAGATCACGATGGTCGTCGACATCGACCCCCAGGTGTTGTGCCGCCATGTTATGTTAAGATCCAATTCAAGTAAAAAGATAAAGGCTAACTTCTGAGGAGCGAGAGTGGAGCGAGACCCATCGCTAGTAGGCTTGGGCTGAAGCGGAGTGTAGTGAAGTTTGACCTAGGTCTTCGATGTTATATACCTCTTCTAAGCCGCTGCACAGGATAAGTTGACCAGTTCTAAATCCCCGGCATTGTAAACTCCCTCGATATAGTGAAAAATTCTTGGCTTTCCACCGCGTGGCCCCCCTCCCCCCATTGTGTTGGTGGGGCTTTCCACGTTAAAATCTCGTATCTCCCGTGTTGATTTTGTTCTTCGTCATTTTTTTGCGATCTAAAATGAGTTCTATTCCATTATAATAGGGTTACAATCGAGAAGCAGAAGATCCTCTATACATGGTGGTGCGCTACGCGACCAAAGAGCGGTACTACTTTCTACTTGACTATACGACGCCAACCGATCTGCCACCATATTTTGCTCATGTTTGACTTTCATGGGAATAAACTCTCTCCCTTCCATGAAAAACTTTATCTCCGCTACCAAGTGACCATATGCCGATTTCGAAAGGCCTTCCCGAGACAATGCTAGCATTGCTTCCGAGGAGTCCGGTTGAACAATAACAAGAGCTTCACTATGTTGCGACGCCAGTGCCATACCCTGTATGAGGGCATGCAACTCCGCCTCCAGAGTGTCGCTGTAGTTAAAAATATATCCATATGCGGCGAAGATAACCCTACCATCATGTCTCAAAATCATGCCGGCCGCCGCCATGGCGTCCGCTCCTAAGAAAGAATCGTCCACGGACAGGGCAACACGGTCCGCCGGAGGCGGAGGCCACGGCAAAATATTTGCTGCTTCCTTTCTTTCTATTTCCGGTCTCACTTCCATCACCGGCATCTTTCCCTTCATAAGCTCCTCTGTACTGTACCTCCTGCACAGATCAAGTGATAACATATATCTTTGAAGATAATCTACAGATATTTGAGCTGATGGGACATCTTTCTCATATGTACTGTCCGTTTGCAATCACCAAATCCTCCAGACTAGCATAATAATGCAGTTCCGCTCATACTGTCCACAGGTAGCGGGTAGGTCTAGTAGCCATTCTTTCCATGTATCAATAAGCGCGTGATCATTTCTCATTTGATTTGTCTGTCGTATCTCTACCAGGCCATGGGGTGTGGAAAAACCGGGCGGCCTTCGAGCGACTCAAGGCGGCACGCATCGATAACGATTACATAGCCGAGCTCCGCCGGTCACCGGATGTATTCCGAGCTCGTCGCCGAGGAGTGCCGGCGGCTCGAGCTGTACAAGAAGGAGCGCGCGGACGAGCACATGGCATCAATAGTCCAGGGATTAATTGAAAAGGTGGTTTTGGGCAGTACGCGTGGTCCTACCCGAAATTTTAACGAGGATGTACGTCAGCAGTTACCTCGGAATGCATGGCGGTTGACATGGTGCCTGGCATGGAGTACCGGCTCATTCCTCCGGGCTCCGGCGAGGTGATGACAAACAACACCACGGAAGAACTTGAGTGCCGGAGTAAAGCCGCGCAAATCCGTTTGAAAATCGAATGGCCACGGACGGCACCCAATAAAATCCTCTTGAAGAATGCCCATTGGCCATCTGCACCCAACCAACCCTCCCAATGTACATTCCATCTGCACCTTGACTTCCCGTCGGCACGTAATATTCTCCTCTGAGCAGAAATATGATCGATGTGCCAGGAACCCCGGTTGTTTCCTTTGATAACTGGTGATCTGCTACTGCTAGGAACCCCCGTTGTGTCGACGGCGACGGCCTCCGTTGCGCCGTTCGTATACACGAACGGCCTCCGTCCACTGTGAATGCACGACGAACCATGTCATGTAGCTTGGCCGTTGGTAGCACGCAGCAGAGTTTTTATTGACTATTACCGGCCGTGTCGGTCATATTCGCTCGCTGAACGCTGCTAAGGTCGTGAACTGCACGGGCCTACAGGATCTGCGCCACGTCGTCGAGGCTGATCCTGCCCGCAAACGGACCTCCATGGAGGAGCATGTGCGTGCCAGTGTGTGACATGCATGCATGCCCAGCTGCTGCTGCTAGCTGAAGTCATCATTCAGGTGCGAGGACACGGCCGTTGGCCGGCCACTTCTCCTGTGGCCGCGAGCGAGGAGAGGACACGGTCGGGATGCAAATCCGCCATGCCACTCCGTTCAAAAATTAAGCATTATATTATGTTTCATTGGTTTTCTTTTCTTGTTTCAAATTGTATCATTGTGTAACGGCAATTCTGCTTTGAAATAAATGCACTCTGAAAGACACAACAAAACATGATGATATATACTTTAAAACAAGGAAAAGACTCGATGAAACATTATGTAACACCATGAAATGAAATAAATTATGTCACAAACTACTTCCTCCGTAAAGAAATATAAGTGTGTTTGGATCACTGCTGAACTAAACGCTCTTATATTTCTTTCTTTTTTTGCGAGAATATTTTCGATCTATTCATCAACTGCCAAGGCAGTACAAAGAACACTAGAGATAAAAATTATATCTTGGTCCGTAGACCACCTAGCGACGACTACAATCATTAGAGCGAGCCGAAGGCACGCCACTGTCATCACCCCTCCATCATCGGAGCCGGGCAAACCTTCTTATGGTAGACAGTCGAGAAGTCGTTGTGCTAAGGCCCAAGAGGACCAACGCACCAGAACAGCAGCCGCCGCCGATGAAGAGAAGTATAGACCGAAAAGATCTAACCTGAAGACACATAAACACATACGAACGAAGACCGGATCCAAGTGGATCCATCGAAGACAAACGCCAACTGAATCGCGCGAGATTCGTAGGAGACAAATCTCCACACGCCCTCTGATAATGGTAGACGCATCACCACCACAGGGCATAGGTGGAGAGAATCTTATTCCAACAACAGAAAGCCGCCTCCGTCTTGTCTTCCTGAACAAAACAAAAACCCTAAACGGACACGAGAAAACATCTAAAAACGATATAGGAGCCCTTCCGCCGACAAGTACCGAGATCCACTACATCTCCATAGCCTGACACCACGAAAGACAAAGCGATCTACGGCGGTGCCAACGGGAGGCGTCGATTCATGGTCGCCCTCGCGCGAGCGCACGAGACGAAGACCTGGAGATGTACGTCGGGATATCCTCTCTACTGCTCTTATATTTCTTCGGAGAGGGGTAGAAGACATGGACCCAGTTCTTGGATGCTGTCCCTTTTTTTCCCTCGGACACGGTCTGATGGAGATGAGAGCCTTTCACTGTTTCGCATGCGCATGCACGCAGAGGCAGTTAATCCATAGTGGGCCAAGCGGGTTCCAGCGAGTCACTATAAAAACCAAGGCAAAGACATCCCGGGCTCTCAGTGGGCCGCGCTAGCTCAATAAACAGACCTCGGCGCGAGATGGACAGCTGAATTACTCCTGTCCGCGCGCCGGCCGGCAGCCGATCCCCACGGCGGGGCGGCGCCCGTGGCTTAAACAACCGCCGCCCCAGCGCCGCCGGTCCGGCCGCCAACCAATCATTTACGTAACCATGGATGGTTTCGCCGGCCCGCCGTCACGGCGACTGCGCGCGAGAGCGCAACAGTGGCGTCCTACATGGCTACATGAGCACTGTACGTAGGTGTAAGTGCGTGGGTAGTACTACCAGTAGCTCGCAGTTGTGTGAATGGGTACTGTACGTAGCAGTAGCCTGCGCTGTTGCACCGGCGCGTGAGCGCAGCATAACCACGGCGCGAGCGTACGTGCGTCGTCGTGGAACGTGGATCCACTGCTCGCGCACGTACATCCTATAAGATTGTGGAAGCGTTCCTACTCCCTCATAAGGGAGCCGCAGGTATATATTGATCAAGGCAGGAATCGCCCCTGCCGTGGCGTACAAGTTGAACGAACAGATCGTAGGGATACAGTTCGTGTTACAGAAGGAATAGGAGAAAGAGTTGTATACGGGAAGGAGAAAGAGATAGACTACTTTGAGATTACAACGAGAAAATGTCTATTTGTCTAACATCCTCCCTTAATCTCAACTATCCTAGATTAAGATTATTCTTGAATGCTTCAAATGGCTTTACCGGTAATGCTTTGGTAAACCCATCTGCTACTTGATCTTTGGAGGGAATGAATCGTATCTCCAATTTCTTCTCTGCAACCCTTTCTCGTATAAAGTGAAAATCAATTTCAATATGCTTTGTCCTGGCATGAAAAACAGGGTTAGCAGATAAGTAGGTAGCACCCAAGTTATCACACCATAGACATGAGATGCGTTGTTGCTTTACTCCCAATTCCTTAAGTAAAGACTCCAACCAGATAACTTCAGCAGTAGCATTTGGCAATGACTTATATTCAGCTTCTATGCTTGATCTCGACACTGTTGCTTGCTTTCTAGCACTCCAAGAAATAAGATTAGAGCCAAAGAAAACTGCAAAACCTCCAGTTGATTTTCTGTCATCACTGCAGCCTGCCCAATCAGCATCATAAAAAGCACTGACAAGCGTGGAATTAGAGCGTGTGAATTGAAGTCCCAAACTTGCAGTATGTTTGATATACCGTACGATCCTTTTTACAGCTGTCCAATGACTAGAGGTAGGAGTATGCAAATACTGACAGACTTTATTGACAGCAAATGAAATGTTTGGCCGTGTCAAGGTTAAATACTGTAGTGCTCCAACAACACTTCTATACCTTGTACTTTCTTCTTCCTTAAGTATCGCACCTTCATATGCTGAAAGTTGTTCTGAAGCTGACAATGGTGTGGGTGAAGGTTTGCAATCCTTCATCCCAATACGTGTTAAAAGTTCAGTGACATATTTTTCCTGTTTTAACACTATGCCATCTTGAATCTTCTTAACTTCAATCCCTAGAAAGAAATGCAAGTCACCAAGGTCCTTCAAGGCAAATTCTGAGCTTAAATCATGTAGAAGAGCATTAGTGGCATCCTGTGAGGAACTTGCAACAATGATATCATCCACATAAATAAGAACAAAAATGGTAGTGTTTGCCTTGTTATAAATAAAGAGAGAACTGTCAGCTTTTGATGCAATGAAACCAAGATATTTCAACCTTGAGCTCAACCTAGAGTACCATGCTCGAGGTGCCTGTTTCAAACCATAAAGAGCCTTGTCAAGTTTGCACACATGATGTGGTTTTAGCTTGTTTTCATACCCTGGTGGTTGCCTCATATAAACCTCCTCTTCCAGAACACCATGTAAGAACGCGTTCTGTACATCTAGTTGTCTTAGACTCCATCCCCTTGATACAGCAATAGCTAGGACAAGTCGTATAGTCGCAGCTTTAACAACAGGACTAAAGGTGTCCTCATAATCAATGCCATAGCGTTATTTGAAACCTTTTGCAACTAGACGTGCCTTGTATCTATCAATAGAGCCATCTGCCTTCTTCTTGATTTTATATACCCATTTGCAATCAATAATATTTTTACCTCTCGGATTCGGCACTAAATGCCATGTCTTGTTCTTCATTAGTGCAATATATTCTTCATCCATCGCCTTTTTCCATTTTGAATCTCCAAGTGCATCACCCAAGTTTGTTGGTTCTCCTGAAATACATAACATTCCATACCGTATAGTTCCGTTAGTTCTTATTTTTGGATTTTTAATACCTTTTTGTAGCCTGGTCATGACCCTTGAGGTAGTGGTAGTATTCGGTTGCACAGGAGATTGCATAATCTGACTGGTTGCAGAAGATCCTGGAGATCCGTCCGAAACCATGTTCTGAGTCAATGCAGCAGATCCGGATGTAGCAGATCTTGTAGTCACCTATGTGGCTGCTCCAGAACCAAGACTACCATGGGCTGCAGAGATAACCGTTGCAGGGGATCCCGCGCCCTCCCTGGCTGGCTGCATCTGGGTAGACCGTGCGGCCCCACGTGATGACGCGGCAGCGGCGGACTGGCTCGTGAAGCCCTGAGCGCTGCCCGCTGCCGAACTGTTGGCACTCGCGCTGGTAGGTGCTCGATCCAAGGTGGATCCTTGCGCGCGATCCAAAGCTGGCTGACGCGTAGGTGTGGCAGGAGCAGCCAAATCATCCTTGTGCTCCACGCCTGCTGCTCCTTCTTCATGCACATGAAATAATGCTTCATTTTGTGCTGGATTTTCATGATTTTGATCATTTTGACCTCCGTTTTCTTCAGGCACCTGCACACGTATATCAACAGGAGAAGAACTAGCAGGAGTATTAACACATTGGTTAGCACAAGTGTTATCGCCCCCTTGATCAAAATTCGGAAGAAGAAGAATTTCTTTACGGAGAAGGGCACCGGCATTTGGATGGAGAGACTTGAAGGGAAAAACTGACTCGTCAAAAACAACATCTCTGGATATATAGACCCTTCCAGTGGAAACATCAAGGCATTTAACTCCTTTGTGCATAGGGCTATAGCCTAAGAAGACACACTGCTTGGAACGAAAAGCAAATTTACGTGTGTTGTAAGGTCTAAGATTGGGCCAACATGCACAACTAAAGATGCGAAGAGATGTGTAATCTGGATTGACACCAAAGAGACATGTTGAAAGGATCGAGATGGTTGACTAGAGGGGGGGTGAATAGGCAACTACCAATTTTTAGCTTTTCTTTACCAAATTAAACTTTGCATCAAAGTAGGTTGTCTAGATATGCAACTAGGTGAGCAACCTATATGATGCAATAACAACAAGCATACAAGCAAGCAAGGGTAGAAACAATAGAGAGCTTGCACAAGTAAAGGTAAGAGATAACCAAGAGTGGATCCGGTGGAGACGAGGATGTGTTACCGAAGTTCCTTCCTTTGAGGGGAAGTACGTCTCCGTTGGAGCGGTGTGGAGGCACAATGCTCCCCAAGAAGCCACTAGGGCCACCGTATTCTCCTCACGCCCTCACACAATGCGAGATGCCGTGATTCCACTATTGGTGCCCTTGAAGGCGGCGACCGAACCTTTACAAACAAGGTTGGGGCAATCTCCACAACTTAATCGAAGGCTCCCAACAAGACCACGAAGCTTCATCACAATGAAATATGGCTCCGAGGTGACCTCAACCGTCTAGGGTGCTCAAACACCCAAGAGTAACAAGATCCGCTAGGGATGAGTAGAGGAATCGAAAATCCCTTGGTGGAAGTGTAGATCGGGGCCTTCTCAACCACTCCCGAGCAAATCAACAAATTTGATTGGCTAGAGAGATAGATCGGGCGGAAATGAAGCTTGGATTATTTAATGGAGCTTGGGGGAGGAAGAGGTAGGTGAGAAGGAGGAAGGGGACTCCCTTCTATAGTGGGGGCAACAATCCCGTTGCCCCCCACCAACCAGCCCCGCACAGGGCGGTACTACCGCTGAGAGGGGGCGGTACTACCGCCAGGCGACGGTACTGCCGCACCAACCAGCGGTACTGCCACGCTGAGGAGACTTAGTAGGGAACGGACCCAAATGCGGTACTACCGCGGTGGTAGGGCGGTACTACCGCTCCTGGAATGGTACTACCGCCACTACAACCGTGACTAGTGCCGCAAAACCCGACACGAGAAAAAGACCTCTCGGATCGAGGCGGTAGGAGCCAAACTACCCAGCGGTACTACGGCAGTGGGGTCAAGGGCGGTAGTACCGCTGTGGAGCGGTACTGCCGCTTGTGACCCTTCGGCCGTAGTACCGTAGGCAGTGCGGTACTACCGCTGGGGCGCGCGCGCGCGCGCGAGAGAGAGAGAGAGAGAGAGAGAGAGAGAGAGAGAGAGAGAGAGAGAGAGAGAGAGAGAGAGAGAGAGAGAGAGAGAGAAGGGATCTCTCAAATAAGCTGAGGACCAGCGAGGAGCCAGGACTCCAGCGGTACTACTGCTGTGGAGCCACGGCGGTACTACCGCTGTGAAGCGGTACTGCCGCTTGTGGCTTCTCAGCGGTACTACCGCTGGGTGCGCGGTACTGCCGCTTAGACCTAGACAGAACAAGGAAGAGAGGAGAGATCTCTTCAATGGATAGGAAAAGCTCGAAGGGTGAGAAGCTGATGTGTACGTGATGATTCCACCCAAGCAAAACCCCAGCGGACCCCCTCTTGATAGTACGGTGCCCTCTACGCAACTAGTCCACCTAGAAAGAAATGAAAGAGGTACACCGTCTTGAAATACACTCTGAGGGGAAGAAAGCGTCTCGTGCCAGGGGAGAATCTGAGAATAATTCAACGCACAAGATTAGTCCGCAAACATGTTGTCATCAATCACCA
Source organism: Triticum urartu (assembly GCF_056163025.1). Taxonomy (NCBI): domain Eukaryota; kingdom Viridiplantae; phylum Streptophyta; class Magnoliopsida; order Poales; family Poaceae; genus Triticum; species Triticum urartu. The sequence continues at coordinate 689,784,901 of NC_141879.1, forward strand.
AAACTACCTTGAGAGAGATATGCCGTAACAATCTCCCCCTTTTTGGTGGATTGATAACAACAAGGGATTTGCGCAAGGAAAAGAATTAAAACGAATAAAACTAAGAACTACAAAATATAGACGGGCTCCCCCAAAATGTGTGCACCAAGATAAGGCACGACACACACATTCGGATCAACACTCCCCCTATATTTTATAGTCCAACAACACTAAGCACAAGATATATGAGAGAAGAGAATAAACAGGACAAGCATGCATCTCAATATAAACTACAGTACTCTGAAGTGACATAAGTAATAAGGTAGCGATAGGGAGCATATGTCTTACACCATATGACTAGGACTTAGGTCTCAAACCAAACCAAACCAAAGAAGGAACACACAAGAAAACACAAGACGACTCAAAGCACGACACAAGAAGCAAATCCCTACACTCTCTCCCCCTTTGGCAGGGAGACACCAAAAAGGGCATAGAGTGACACTATGACTCCAGGTGATGGGAGGGGAAGGTCTCGAACATCACATCTCTGCATCTTCATCGTGGGTCGAAAACTGCTCGGCATCGGAGTAGGTCCAGTGGCAATTCTGATGAATCCAGTCCTCCTCTTCAGTGATCTGACCCTCAGACCCACTGACAACAGTTGCTCCCATCTGACGCATGAGCTCCTTGTGGCGCGTCCTGGCATGCTTCTCCGCCACATGAGTCATGTACTGACCATGAGACTCCATGCAGAAAAGCTTCTTCATCTTGCGCTTAAGCTTCTGTGCCCACGACGGTTCTGCACTAGAGGGGCCAAAGTTCTCCTCATGATCATCAGTAGTAGCCTCACCCTCGGTCCCCATGGCAGCAGCAGCAGCAGTAGTAGCAGCATCAGCAGACGGACCCCCTGTGGCAGCAGTAGCAGATGGACCCCCTGTGTGAGGCGCTGTCCAGTTGTCCTTCTTCCTCAGACGCTTGATCTCATGAGACACCAAGTCTCCAGTCTCTAGCAGCACTCTGGGATAAGTCTGTGCCCAGGCCCTCTCAATGAGCCTCATGATGAATGGACCATAGATAGGACACTTGCGCTCAGACATGGGAGATAGAAGTTCAGACCACATGACATGAGAGATATCCAGGCTCTCTCCAGTGCTTGCTTCCTTCTCATGCTGATAGAAAAGGAGCATGTCCACGAGGTAAGAGTGGACCATATCCAGATTCCCGATCCGAGGGAAGAGAGTCTCACGGAATATGCGATGAAGAATGTCCAGATACGGAGACAGCTCATAGGTCGTCTTCTGAGTGACTGGGTGAACCTTCACAGTGCAGTAGGGCCAAAGGGCTTGCTTGTGGGTGGATGTAGCATTGCGGTGAGGACGGAAACCGACAGGAGTCTCAAGCCCGGTATCCACCACATCAAGTAACTCCATGAAAGCCTTCCACTTGACAAAAAGCAGCTTGCCATTGGTCATCCATGTCAGAGTCCTGTCGACATCCGTCCCAAGGTGGACGGTGGCATAGAATTGAGCCACCAAATCCGCATCGAAATCCTTATTGAATTGCATGATCCTGAGAATGTTTAGCTGAGTGCACATCTGAAGAGCTTCGCCAAAGTACTCCGGATCCTTCTCCATAGCATCAGTGTCAATGGAGCGAACATCAACAAAAAGATTCTTCTTGGCCTTGATCACATCAAAGTAGATGGCAAACTGAAAACGGTTCCAGAACGGGCGGTTGACCAAGGTGGGTTCTTGGTCCACCGCATAGGGGTTACGGCGACGCTTCTCCCAAAACTCCTTGTTGGTCATCTCAGTCACAGTCTTCCCTTTTGGCTTGTTGGCGGCTCGCTTCAATTGCTGAGGAGGTGGAGGAACACTTGCAGAAGCACTTGCTGGAGGCGGTTGGGTGCTCGAGGAACCACCGGCAGGCTCTGAGGTGCGGTAGCGTTTTGATGTGGCACGCCCAGGGTTGATACGGCGACCTTGCTGCTCGAAACGGTCATCACCTGGAGCCAAACACAAGAACAACGCGAAACAACCAGAAAGAACGAGCATAAGCCAACAAACACAACAAAAAGATCAAGGTAAGGCAGGAGAATGATGGAAATTGGCATGCAGCGGTAGTACCGTGACCTGCTCGCGGTAGTACCGCCCCAAAGGGAGCGGTAGTACCGCTCTAGGTCAAGCGGTAGTACCACTCCAAAGGGAGTGGTAGTACGGCTTGAGGCGGATAAACAGCAGTTTCATAGCACGAGGCGGTGAAACAGTGGTTTCCTACTACCGTGGTCAGATCCGGCACTACCGGCCTACCAAATTCAAAAATAATCCTACCAAACTCTAATCTAGAAAGTCTAGTTGCCTTCTCCAACCAACTCATGCCTAGATTTCGCCAAAAATCTAGAGATGCAACCACCATTGCCCCTAAGAAACAAGAACTAAAAGGAGACAAAACGAAAGAAGGGACGGGGGCAATACCGGCATCCATGGCAAGAGGATGAGGTGGGGATCGACTCCACCAAAGGAAATGGAGAGGGACGCCCCGGAGACGGAGATCCGCCGGAGCCCTCCTGCGGCAAGAGGAGGCTGGAGAGAGGAAGAGACAAGAGGGGCGAAGTGAATGGGTATGGGGGAGAAGAAACCTCCCCCTGCCTCGACTTAACCCTTAGGTCCGTCCCTCAGCGGTAGTACCGCGCTGGGGGGCGGTAGTACCGCTTATAAGCGGTAGTACCGCGCACCACCAGCGGTAGTACCGCCCAGCACGCCACGGCAGCTAAACAGACACGGCTTTAGCTCGACGAAACGACAAAAACGGCAAGAGAGAAACAACAAAGCACAACAGCAAACGACCAAGACACACCTCTTCAAAAGAGGGCGGTGGCCGAGGCCACCTATGTTTGAGTCAAAAGGTATGGCACCGCGAAGATTTTAACCTTGGGCCCATGACCAAAACTCGTCTTTGAAGCACAAGTGCCATCAACAATGGCTAAGGTGAAAGACTTGATCAATTTATGCATAATGGGGGGAGGGAGAGTTCATTGAGAGAACAACACTCCCCTTATGTCCATGCCTACACCTAAACTAGACAACAAGTTGAGCGTGATAGGGTGTGCGCGAGTTCAACCAACATTGCTCGAATCAATGATATTTAGCTCATGCCTTAACTCGCGAAATCTTGCTTCATCCAAGGGCTTCGTGAAGATATCTGCAAGGTTATCATGAGTGTTGACATAGTTGAGCTCGATCTCTCCTTGCCTAATGTGATCCCGGATGAAGTGATACTGGATCTCAATATGCTTCGTCTTGAAGTGTTGCACCGGGTTGAGAGAGATCTTGATGGCACTTTCATTGTCACACCAAAGAGGCACTTTGTCACAAGTGACACCGTAATCCTTTAAAGTTTGCCTCATCCATAAGAGTTGTGCACAACAACTACCGGCCGCCACATACTCCGCTTCGGTGGACGAGAGAGACACACAACTTTGCCTTTGGAAGACCAACTTACCAAAGAGCAACCAAGGAATTGGCACCCTCCTGAAGTGGACTTCCTATCCACTTTGTCTCCCGCCCAATCGGAATCCGAGTACCCTACAAGCTTGAAGTTTGATCCTCTTGGGTACCATAAGCCAAAGTTTGGGGTATGAGCCAAATATCGAAAGATTCGTTTGACCGCCACATAGTGACTTTCCTTAGGTGCGGCTTGAAACCGTGCACAAATTCCCACACTCAACATGATGTCCGGTCTAGATGCACAAAGGTAAAGCAAGGATACAATCATGGAACGATATACCTTTTGATCCACCACTTTATCATTGGGATCTAAGTCAAGTTGGCACTTGGTGGGCATTGGAGTGGAAGCCGGCTTGACGTCACTTAGCTTGAATCTCTTTAGCATGTCTTGAGTGTATTTGGATTGATTGATGAAAGTTCCTTCTCTTCTTTGCTTCACTTCGAACCCTAGAAAGAACTTCAACTCTCCCATGGAGGACATCTCGAACTTTGAGGTCATGAGAGCGGCAAATTCCTCATTGAAAGCTTTGTTAGGAGAACCAAAGATAATATCATCAACATATAATTGGCACACAAACAACTCCCCTTTGACCTTCTTAGTAAAAAGAGTGGGGTCGATTAGCCCAACTTCAAAACCACGGTCTTGTAACAACTCGGTAAGGTGGTCATACCACGCACGTGGGGCTTGTTTAAGGCCATAGAGTGCCTTATCGAGTTGATACACATGATCGGGAAAGTAGGGATCCTCGAACCCGGGGGGTTGCTTGACGTAAACCAATTCATTAATGGGACCATTAAGAAAAGTACTCTTCACATCCATTTGTTGTAACTTAAAGTTATGATGAGAAGCATATGCAATCAACATGTGAATGGATTCAAGACAAGCAACGGGAGCAAAGGTTTCACCGTAGTCGATACCCTCGACTTGGGAGTAGCCTTGTGCTACCAAACGAGCCTTAATGCGAATGATAATCCCATGGGCATCTTGCTTGTTCTTGAATATACACTTGGTTCCAATGACATTATGGTTCCCCGTTGGCCTTGGCACCAATCTCCACACTTTGTTGCGCTCGAAGTTTTTGAGTTCTTCGTGCATGGCATTGAGCCAATCCGGATCTTCTAGCGCCTCATAGACCTTGTGGGGCTCCACACAAGAGACAAACGCGTGATGCTCACAATATTTTGCTAATTGTCTACGAGTGCTTACCCCCTTTCTTAAGCTTCCAAGCACATTCGTCATGAGATGATCCTTGGTGGAGAGCTTGGAAGCAACCTTGGCGGCACGACGCTCTAATTCCTCCTCGGTGGTGAGTTGAGGAGCGGTTACTTGATCATCTTGAGCGCCGTCATGAACTTGTTCTTGATCTTGAACTTGCTCGGGGGAGAGAACTTGACCTTGGGCATCACTTGGTGTGTCAACACCATCTTGAGTATGATCTTGCCCTTGGTCTTGTTCATGAGGTTGAGGGCCTTCACTTTGTTCTTCGGAAGCGTGTGGGCCTTGGGTTGGTGATGGCTCCACTTGAGTGGAGCATTGTCCTTCTCCTTCGGCCACAAGGGGTTCCTCAATGGGTAGGATGAAACCAACACCCATTCTTCTTATGGCTTGAGGAGGAATTTCATCACCTACATCACAAGTGCCACTTTGCTCCACTTGGGAGCCGTTATTCTCATCAAACTCCACGTTACACGTCTCCTCAATAAGTCCCGTGGATTTATTGAGGACACGGTAAGCATGAGAGTTTGTAGCATAACCAACAAATATGCCCTCATAAGCTCTAGCCTCAAATTTAGACAACCGAACACCTTTCTTGAGAATGAAACACTTACACCTGAATACCCGGAAGTACTTGAGGTTGGGCTTGTTACCGGTGAGTATCTCATATGGGGTCTTGTTCAAGCCCTTGCGGAGGTAGAGCCGATTGGATGCATGACACGCGGTGTTGATGGCTTCGGCCCAAAAGTTGTATGGAGACTTGAACTCCGCCATCATGGTCCTTGCCGCATCCATCAACGTCCGGTTCTTCCTCTCCGCAACACCGTTTTGTTGAGGGGTGTATGGTGCGGAATATTGATGCTTGATTCCCTCATCACTAAGAAATTCATCCAAGGTGTAGTTCTTGAACTCGGTGCCGTTGTCACTTCTTATTGTCAATATCTTTGCATTGTGTTGACGTTGTGCTTCATTTGCAAAGTCAATGACGGTTTGTTGGGTCTCGCTCTTCCTCTTGAAGAAATACACCCATGTGTACCTTGAGTAGTCATCCACAATCACCAAGCAATACTTCCTACCTCCAAGACTATCGAAGGATGGGGGCCCAAAAAGATCCATGTGAAGGAGCTCCAAGGTCCTCTTTGAATAAATGATAGTCGTGGGAGGGTGCGCCTTCTCATGTAGCTTTCCTTCGATACAGGCACTGCAAGCACGATCTTTAACAAAGCTAACATTCGTTAGTCCACGGACATGGTCCCCCTTGAGACGACTTTGCAACTAAATGGCGATGCCAAAGCCATCCCACATCAACTTTAGCCATTAGGCATGTCGCGGTCTTAGTGGGTCGCTCCAAAAAGTTAATCACATATAGACCATTCTCGACATGCCCAACAAAAGCTACTTTAAGAGTCTTGCTCCACAAGAGGGCCACGATATCGATATCAAAGAAAGTGGCAAAGCCCATGATTGCAAGTTGACGAACGGAAAGTAAATTGTATGCAAGGGACTCAACAGGCATGACCTTCTCGATCGTGAGATCATGAGAGATGACCACCTTGCCAAGTCTCAATACCTTAGAGGATGATGCGTCACCCCACTCGACATTGGTGGGCATAGATGGAACTTTGTGCACGTCCACCACCAAGTCCTTGCTTCCGGTCATATGATTTGTAGCTCCGCTATCGAGCAACCATGATCCACCACCGGAAGCAAACACCTACAAGAGATCAATGCTTGGTTTTAGGTACCCATTTTGTAATGGGTCCTTTGATGTTAGTAACAAGGGTCTTAGGAACCCAAATAGACCATTCAATGTACTCATGAAGAGAACCAACAAATTTGGCATAAACATGCCCATCACTAGCACGGCATAACACATAAGAAGGATTAAAATCGCCGGCTTTGTTGGGAGGGATGACATTGCCCTTCTTGACATTGTTCTTCTTCTTCTCCTCGGGGGCACTCTCTCCCTCCCTCACAAAGGTTTGCATGAGGGGAGGAGGTCATTTGGTCTTGTCATTCTTCTTCTTGTTCTTGGAGTCGGGCACGTACCCAACCCCTTCCTTGGCCACACCTCCCTTTTGGTTGATCAAGAGATCGTTGAGGTTCTTCTTGCCTTGTATGCAAGTCGCAAGACCTCTCTCAAGTTGCTCCTTCAACTTAGCATTTTCCTCAACAAGATGTATATGCTCACAACACGGGTTAGTAGCATTTGCATTATTAATTAAAACCATATGAGGAAAAGTTGCTTTCTCCTTAGTTAGCTTCACTTGGAGTTGATCATGAGACTCCTTGAGACTAGCGTGAATACCCTTCAAGGCCTTGTGGGCCTTGTCAAGTATATCAAACTCCTCTTTGAGTCTAGCAAGATCAACCCCGAGTTTGGCCTTCTCGGAATTTAGCACATGAGAAACAATGAGGGCATGATCATAATCTTTCTTTAACTTAGCATGATCAACGTCGTGTGACTCCTCAAGAGCCAAACGAAGACCACACTCTTCCTCAAGAGCATTGGAAAGATCCGAAATCTCATCGGCATAGTCACGACTATGCCCTTCCATCTTAGAGATTGTGTCTTCGTGAGCCTCGATCATGTCATTGGCCTCACCAAGTTGTTCCAAGAGAGCAACAAAGTGCTTCTTGGATTTTCCCTTGAGTTTGCCCATAAAAGCCTCAAACTCGTTAGCCTCCACATTAGCTCCCTCAAGTTCATTAATGCTATCCGTTTGGGAAGGATGATTAATGATGGTAGTTGTCACATCCCTAGCTTCTGGCATTGCACTAGGGTAACTTCATGTGTGCATCATGTTTAAACTTTGAAAGAAACTTGAAATGGGGATTGCCTAAACCATAGCATTAAAGGAATTCACTAGGTTCAACCAAAATATTTCCAGTAAATCCAAATGGCTTTAAAAAATGTTCATCATTCTTGGAAAAAGCTGGAAGCAGTAACCACAGGTGATGCATATTTTTGCATGACATATTTGGGCTCTGGATTAAATCATATGTTATTTGAATTTGCGCATTTAAATGCTAGTAAATATTTTAAATGCCCAAGTAATCCTAAACTGAAATGTTCCATGTTGGGTATATTCTATACAGTGGGCATGTTCAGTTTGGTGATTTTTGAAAGGGTCTAGGTATTTTTAGAAAAGACACAAAGATTACATAAAAATAGAAAAGAAAAATAAAGAGAGAGAGAGAGAGAAACCCACCTGGGCCTCACCTGTGCTGGCCCAGCCCACCTGGCTTGTGCCAGTCGTCACCAAACTCTGGCAGTAGGCAGAGGCGTGTCGCCGGCGCGCGCACCCGCGGCCACCTCCTGCTTCCACCTCCTGCTACCTCCCTGTCGTCTCCCCATCGCCCTGGCGTTGCCACGCACCCCCCCCCCCCGATACCCCTCTCTCCTCCCCCTCACTCGCTGCTCTCTCTCCCCTCCCTTGTCTTGCTCTCTTCCCTTCCACCGAGCGTGCCCGTCACCGCCGCTCGCTGCCACGGCGTCCACCGGCCACCTCTCGACCCCTCTCCGTCTCCGGGAGCTCCGCCATCGTCTACTACATCTCCTCGACGATGGAAGCAAGCCGGATGCCCGGAAGCGTCGCCATCAAGCTCGTCCCCGCCGCCTCTGCCCGGAGATCGCCGCCGCCGTTCCGTCGTCACCAAGCCGTCCCCGAGCCCACTTAGCGTCTCATCCGACTCCTCGTGAGCTCCTCTTCCTCTCCCCTCACTCCGTGCACTCGATTTCGTCCCCTAGCTAGCTGCCCCGCCGGACCTGAGAGCTCATCGCCGCCGTAGTTCCTCACCGCCGTGGCCAGGGCCACCCCAGCTTGCGCCCGAGCGCGTCACCGTGTTCGCTGCACTCCCAGGAGCCCGCAGCACCCTTCGGTTTCCCCTCTATTGCACCGTAGAGACGAATCCATCATCACCCGAGCTCCGGCCGCCGCCGCGAGCTCCGTTCCGGCGCTCCGGCGCCCCCACGGCCACCCACCTACCTCCCTGGATGCGGGCGAGCCCGGGCTACGCCCCGATGCCCTTAGCCACCGCCCCCGTCGCCTTTAGCGCAAGTCCGGCGCGTTGCCGTCGCGGGTTTGGTCGCCGCTGGCCAACTCCGGCGATAGCCGACGTGGCGGGGTCATTAGTGCTAATCCCCGCCAGCTGGACCGCACCTAGTCACTGACAGCGGGCCCCGCAGTGGGTCAAAGCCCAGTTAGCGCCAGGTTTGACCCGGGGTTGACCTCTGTTTGACCCTTGAGTCACTGACATGCGGGCCTCGCCCGGCTAACCAGTTAGTTAGAGCTAAACTTAATTAAGTTAGTTTAGTTAGTCACTGACCAGTGGGCCCAGTGTTGTTTAGTTAGTTTAGTTAACCCAAATAGTTAACTGTGAGACTGACTAGTGGGGCCCAGCCGTCAGGTTTGACCTGGCCAGCCACAGTTGACCTAATGACATCACCCTTACGTCATGCTGACGCAGTAAAACCTTTTCTGGATTTTAAATAAATCTAAATGATTTATTTATTTCAGAAAATGCCTAAAACTTCTAAAAATCATAGAAAATAATCTATAACTCAGAATGAAATAAATTATATATGAAAAATTATCAGAAAAATTCAAGGAATCCATCTGTACCATTTCCATGCATGTTTGAGAAAGTTAACTTCACTGTTTAGGATGAAACATGATTAGGGCAAATTTCATAATAGGTTTGGAGTTGGAATTTGATATAGTTTTGAATTCCACTTCAATTTAAATGACTTAATGTTGCATTAGCCCAAATCACAACATATTGCCATGTCATGATCATGCATCATATTTTTGCATTGCATTGATTGTATTCTTCCTTGTTTGCCGGTAATTGCCTCCTCTCAGTAGACGTCGTTTCCGACGACGTGATCGATGACACCGATGAAGAGCTATTCTATCTTCAGAAGTGCCAGGCAAGCAAAACCCCCTTGTTCATTCCGATACAATCCCACTCTCTCGCTCCTGCTCTCTTTTACTGCATTAGGACAACAACGATTCAACTATTACATGCTGCGGTAGTTGAACCCCTTTCCTCTGCATGACCTGTCATTGCCACAGTAAATAGATGAAACCCACTAGCATGAGTAGGAGTTGTTTGAGCCCTAATGTGCCTACTCATTCATGTTTGTTTGTCATGCCTGCTACTGCTTAGAGTTGAGTCAGGTCTAATTCATCGGGGTTGAATCGGAGGTGTGTGAACATGTCCTACTGTGTGTGAGCTAAGTGTGTGAACACGATTTGGTAAAGGTAGCGGTGAGGGGCCATGTAGGAGTACATGGTGAGTTGTCTCATTGAAACCGTTCTTAGGAACTGAGTTCTGTGTTTGTGATCCATGACCAGCTACTACCACGCATTGGGCCCGAAACCAATGGACCCTCTCGACTTATTAACTGCCCTTGTCCTCTGTCCAGGAGTTGCAACTAGTTTCTGGTGTTTGTAGGATATGTGTTGGCAGCCGTGCGTAGTACTGACCCTAGGGGTGGGCTATGATGCGGTAGATACACCGTGGCACGGTGTACCGGGCGCCCGTTTGGTGTCTCGGGAACCCTGCACACATCGTTTGGGGCTGTGAGCGAAACTCCAGCCGGATCTCCTCGCAGATGGAACCCGAATAGGCGATAAACCTAGACTAGAGACTTGTGTGGTTAGTCAGGTCGTGGCTGACTCCCTCGCCAGGCTTCCGCTTGAAGGTTGCCGAGATACACGACGTGTACATGGTGGTAAGTGGCGAGAGCGTGTGTGAAGAAGTACACCCCTGCAGGGTTATAAATGATCTATTCGAATAGCCGTGTCCGCGGTAAAGGACTTCTGGGTTGCCTATAACAGTTCATAGACAAGTGAAAGTGGATACTCTAAAACTCGCAAGATAAGTGTGAGTGCTATGGATGGCCTTCTCGTAGGGAGACGGGAGCGGATCCATAGTGGTGTATTGAATAGTGTATATGTGGACTCATGTGCGCCACCTCAAAAGAGTTGCTTGCAATCGTAGTTCAGGTTAGCCACTGAGTCAAAGCTGGCTTGCTGCAGTTAAACTCCACCACCCCCCCCCCTTGTTGATACCGATGCATATGTAGCTAGTTCTGATGTAAGTCTTGCTGAGTACCTTTGTACTCATGTTTGCTTAATTTATGTTTTGCAGAGAGATTTCAGTCTCACTAGTAGTTCGGCGTGGACTTCGACGTTTAGCTTGATACCTCAGCTATGATCTTGTGCCCTCGGCAGGATCTGGTAGATAGTCAGGCTTCTCAGCCTTTTTCATTTATAGATGTCTGTACTCAGACATGTTAAGCTTCCGCATGTGCTTTGGTTTGTATGATCTGAATGTTGGGTCATGAGAACCATGTTTGTATTTCTGGCTCCTCGGAGCCTAATGAATAAATACTGAGTCGTAGAGTTATGTTGCGATGCCATGTTGTATTTACACATATCGAGCATATTGTGTGTATCATTGAAATGCTTGGTATGTGTGGGATCCGACAATCTAGTTGTTTATCTTTGGCAGCCTCTCTTATGGGGAAATGTAGTCTTGTGCTTACATGAGCCATAGTAGTCAGCTACAGCCCGGTTCACCGGAGTCCTGCTACCCCAGCACTACTGCTCAGGACACTTGACTGGCCGGCATGTGTTTCATTTCGTTCATGTGTCTGTCCCTTCGGGGAAATGTCATGCAGTGACCTCCGTAGTCCTGCCTAGCCTGCTACAGCCCGGGTTCCCGGAGTCCTGTTAGCCCAGTGCTACTGCCCGAATTCACACGCTGCTGACCGACATGCTCGATGTGACTCATGTATGCCTGTCCCCATAGGTTAGTGCAGCTTTGGGTTCACGACTAGCCATGTTGGCCCGGATTCTCTATCATATGGATGCTAGCGACACTATCATATACGTGAGCCAAAAGGCGCAAATGGTTCCGGCCATGGTAAGGCGACACCCGTGGGAATACCGTGCGTGAGGCCGCAAAGTGATATGAGGTGTTACCGGCTAGATCGATGTGACTTGGAATCGGGGTCCTAACAGCTTTGGTATCAGAGCCTGACTGCCTGTAGGATTACCAAGCCAAACTGGTCGAAGTTGAGTCTAGAACTGCTTTAGTTATATAAGGGAATTGAATGTGGAAGGGAACGTAAGGCTCTTTTTACTCCTTTACCTTATGCCCTTCTGATTTGAGTCAACCTCTTCTTTTCTACGGGGTTAAGAAACTAGGCTTTCTCCTCTATCTATCAGGATGACGTGTTGCTAACCTGTTGACTTATAGGATTGATGGATTCATGCCGCAGTTCAGTTTCCAGTACTTCCGTGTGTTCATAATTGGTCTCGAAACCTTGATATTATGATGTTGAGTGGTTATGCCACCATGTTGCAGGATGTCTCAAATCTTTTTGAGCATTTACAGCCGTTATGCTGTCCGAGTCATCCCAGGTTTCTAAGTAGTCTAATATATTTGCAAACCCCTTCCTCCTGTTCCTGATGTCCAATTGGGCCAGATTAATCACACTAATCGGTGAGTTGAGGTACTCTGTTACCTCGACATATATGTTGGAGCTATTTTTATGGACCTAGGTGTTTTAGGGAGTCACCTAGTGATCTAGCCATGTTTTGTATCCCCAGTGTGTGATTCTGGCCACTATTCTCGAAAACATCCCGTGATGCCATGTAGTAGCAGGTACTCTATTCATGGGTTCTTGAACCCGAGATTCACCCTACTTACCTCATGTTGATAGTGTTGCTAGTTCCTTTAGGATATTAGTAACCTTGCGACAGTCCTCGAGGTCCATGGTATTTCCTTCTTCCAAATACCATGAACCATTAAGGCAGAAGTTCTTTGAACCAAAATATCACAATCAGAGTACTCTTGAGGAGTTCTCCATTCATAATTGTGATTCTACCAGATCTACCTTTCTGCATGGGTTATCTGGAAGAAACTTGTTGAACTTGGTTCGACATATTAATCTATGCATCCACAACTCCGAAAGATATATGTCCTCTTGAGTTGTCCCTCTTCATTTATATTCCGACCATCGTCTATCAATTGATAGTCAGGAGTAATTGTGCATCCGTGTTATAGATGTTTATCATTCTCGTGGTCCATTAAGCCATTCTATTCTGGAATGACTAGGAGAAACAAAGTCCAATACCTCATCCATTTCTAGGATTGGGTCAAAGTAGTTGTATCCCAGAGATCAAAATGCCAATCCAGCTTTTGTTCTGTTCTACCCTGGAGTATTACCATCTTATGTCAAGAATGTCATGAGAATTGTACCACCTCCTATGAATTCTTGATTTAGTGATACTTCTTGCCATCATTGTTCATTCCTCGGTTCCGTGTTGTTGTAACCGGAATATGGGCAAGTGAACCGTGATGTGTGAAATCAATACTCCTAGCAACTAGTTGCTTGGTAGTAAATGGGCAATATTCTCATTCTTAGCATGTTGGTTATTGAATCATCATTCTAAGATAGATTGTGCTACCTAGTCCATTTTTCCTGGTGCACTCTTCGATCAATGAGTTAGGATTGTGTTAGTACCTCGCTCTCTTGATCATATCGTCTTGCTCTGAAAAGCAAGATTGTTCCCGAGCTTAGAAACATATCGGTAGTTCTTGATTTTCTGAATATTTCCTCGGAAGTATCACCAGGTTGCCCCCTGACTGTTATGTTGAGCTCGTGATCAAGTTGGTTTCTTGTAAACCACCCCTTCTCCAAGAATCTGTGTTGGATACCCTGAGCTAGTTGGTTAAGCTGAACAACAACTTGGAGAGTTGGAAAATGAAAGCTTGTCCGGCTCAGTTCATTCCAAGGGATATCCTTGTGTGTGTGTTGAAGAAAGATGATATTTTCATCGATTGCTCCTCGCGATCGGTTGTTGAATCTATCGCCTTGTCCAAACCTTGATTTGAGTGTGGGCTATCGTCAAGTCAAATGAGAACCAACGATGTTCATAATATTGTCTTACTCGTGGGTTTCCTCGAGCATACACCGTTATATCTTTTTGGGTCTGACCAATGCTATCACCTTGTTCACATAATTATGGAATTCCATCTTCACGGAAATCTGGATGACCTGTTGTTGAGCCCATCGACAATATTTTCATCTTATCCATGATTCATGTTGAACATTAAGCAAGTGTTGGAAACTTTGAAAGCATTTCTTCATGCTAGCTCATGAAGCATATGTTTGGTATAAGAAGTGACTTCCTCTAGTTCACGTGCATTTGAATCAAGTTGCCGCCATGAATTTGGGAAAGTTTGTTTCTCTTTCTCTGGAGTCATCCCAAGTCAGTCATGCATACGTGTGAAGTATTCTGTGGTCTGCAGACTTGCAACCTTCATTCTATGTGAATCCCTAGCACACCAAGCCACTGATTGATTTGTTCAAGGAGAAGAAGTTTCTTCTTAAGAGCTAGACTTACGCAAGGACTTCGATATCCTCGAAGATGGTTCCCCATCTGGACTCGGTAGTGTTTTATTATAAGACTACTATGTGGTCATGCTTGTCTGGGACAGCGTGTTCACAGGTTTGTAGCAAAACCGGCTCATGTTTTGGAGCTTACTATCGTAGTTCATTTTCTGAGAATCTCGCAACATCATCTCGTCGGTTTGCGTTGCAAACTTTCTTTTCCAGACATGCTGTCTGAAATATCCTATTACCAACCAGATCTAAATCTCAGGCAGATATGATGGTTGGAACTTTTCCAGGATCTATGATGTAGGTCCCGACAGGGTTGATATTCTGGCCGACACACCTAGCGGAAGATCTGTCATTATAGTATCTTTGCCCATCTTTCCATGAGGATTTCGTGCGACTTATTATAGAAGTTGTTCCTTAGAGATCCTTGTGCTCTCAGTTTCTTCGATGATTCTATAACCATTGAAACATTGGAAACACTCTCGATTGTTGAGTTTTTCCCTAGTTACCAGAATCATTCCCAGCATTTGCATTTTGTTCCCAACTTGCACCTCAGTAGTAGTTGTCCAGGATCATCTTCAAAAATGGACTTACCATGGGTCCCATCCGTCTCCGATGATAAGCAAATCATCCATTGTGTTGTCTCCAACAAGGTAGTCCACATCATTCATCCTAGTCCGAGAATGCCATTTCTTCGAGCTCTTTCAAATGATCAATTGAAAATTGCTTTAAGTTGGTATGAAGAGTTTCAGTGATCTATGGATCAAAAGTAATTCTTTTTGCCACTTAAGGGAACAATCCAACAAGTCACTTTTCCCAAGGTGCCCCATTACGGGACCATGGCAATTATCTCCTCGCCACCTTGACACCATCCACCATCTTTCTAAGCGTGGAATTGCTGCCCACAAATCAAACCCCATCATTTGTTCTTCCATCCCTCTCGATGTGTTCTGTGTCTCAACTCAAGATGCTTCAACATCTCATTCCGCGAGTGGATCTTGTATAGCTCGATCTTCGAGAAGATCAATCTTAGTATAGTTTCTTTCTGTCATCATCGCGTGGATGAAGATCTCAAAAGCGAGGATGTCAAGATCAACGTATGCAACGAATCAACAACCTTTTGAGGTGCAACCTGGATCGTGAAGATCGTGTTGGTCTTGTGCCCCCCTTCCTTCTTACCTCACGTCTTGAATCTCGGGCCGAGATTCTTGTTTAGTGGGGGTGAGTTGTCACATCCCTAGCTTCTGGCATTGCACTAGGGTAACTTCATGTGTGCATCATGTTTAAACTTTGAAAGAAACTTGAAATGGGGATTTCCTAAACCCTAGCATTAAAGGAATTCACTAGGTTCAACCAAAATATTTCCAGTAAATCCAAATGGCTTTAAAAAATGTTCATCATTCTTGGAAAAAGCTGGAAACAGTAACCAGAGGTGATGCACATTTTTGCATGACATATTTGGGCTCTGTATTAAATCATATGTTATTTGAATTTGGGCATTTAAATGCTAGTAAATATTTTAAATGCCCAAGTAATCCTAAACTGAAATGTTCCATGTTGGGTATATTCTATACAGTGGGCATGTTCAGTTTGGTGATTTTTGAAAGGGTCTAGGTATTTTTAGAAAAGCCACAAAGATTACAGAAAAATAGAAAAGAAAAATAAAGAGAGAGAGAGAGAGAGAGAAACCCACCTGGGCCTCACCTGTGCTGGCCCAGCCCACCTGGCTTGTGCCAGTCGTCACCAAACTCTGCCAGTAGGCAGAGGCGTGTCGCCGGCGCTCGCACCCGCGGCCACCTCCTGCTACCTCCTTGTCGTCTCCCCATCGCCCTGGCGTTGCCATGCACCCCCCCCCCCGAGACCCCTCTCTCCTCCCCCTCACTCGCTGCTCTCTCTCCCCTCCCTTGTCTTGCACTCTTCCCCACCACCGAGCGTGCCCCTCACCGCCGCTCGCTGCCACGGCGTCCACCGGCCACCCGTCGACCCCTCTCCGTCTCCGGGAGCTCCGCCATCGTGTACTACATCTCCTCAACGATGGAAGCAAGCCCGGATCCCCAGAAGCGTCGCCATCAAGCTCGTCCCCGCCGCTTCTGCCCGGAGATCGCCGCCGCCGTTCCGTCGTCACCAAGCCGTCCTGGAGCCCACTTAGCGTCTCATCCGACTCCTCGTGTGCTCCTCTTCCTCTCCCCTCACTCCGTGCACTCGATTTCATCCCCTAGCTAGCTGCCCCACCGGACCCAAGAGCTCATCGCCGCCGTAGTTCCTCACTGCCGGGGCCAGGGTCACCCCAGCTTGCGCCCGAGCGCGTCACCGTGTTCGCTGCACTCCCAGGAGCCCGCAGCACCCTTCGGTTTCCCCTCTAGTGCACCGTAGCGACAAATCCATCATCACCCGAGCTCCGGCCACCGCCGCGAGCTCTGTTCCGGCGAGCTCCGGCGCCCCCACGGCCACGCACCTACCTCCCTGGATGCGGGCGAGCCCGGGCTACGCCCCGATGCCCTTAGCCACCGCCCCCATCGCCTTTAGCGCAAGTCCGGCGCGTTGCCGTCGCGGGTTTGGTCGCCGCCGGCCAACTCCGGCGATAGCCGACGTGGCGGGGTCATTAGTGCTAATCCCCGCCAGCTGGACCGCACCTAGTCACTGACAGCGGGCCCGGCAGTGGGTCAAAGCCCAGTTAGCGCCGGGTTTGACCCGGGGTTGACCTCTGTTTGACCCTTGAGTCACTGACATGCAGGCCTCGCCCGGCTAACTAGTTAGTTAGAGCTAAACTTAATTAAATTAGTTTAGTTAGTCACTGACCAGTGGGCCCAGTGTTGTTTAGTTAGTTTAGTTAACCCAAATAGTTAACTGTGAGACTGACTAGTGGGGCCCAGCCGTCAGGTTTGACCTGGCCAGCCACAGTTGACCTGATGACGTCACCCTTACCTCATGCTGATGCAGTAAAACCTTTTCTGGATTTTAAATAAATCTAAATGATTTATTTATTTCAGAAAATGCCTAAAACTTCTAAAAATCATAGAAAATAATCTATAACTCAGAATGAAATAAATTATATATGAAAAATTATCAGAAAAATTGAAGGAATCCATCTGTGCCATTTCCATGCATGTTTGAGAAAGTTAACTTCACTGTTTAGGATGAAACATGATTAGGGCAAATTTCATAATAGGTTTGGAGTTGGAATTTGATATAGTTTTGAGTTCCACTTCAATTTAAATGACTTTCTGTTGCATTAGCCCAAATCACAACATATTGCCATGTCATGATCATGCATCATATTGTTGCATTGCATTGATTGTATTCTTCCTTGTTTGCCGGTAATTGCCCCCTCTCAGTAGACGTTGTTTCCGACGACGTGATCGATGACACCGATGAAGAGCTATTCTATCTTCAGAAGTGCCAGGCAAGCAAAAACCCCTTGTTCATTCCGATACAATCCCACTCTCTCGCTCCTGCTCTCTTTTACTGCATTAGGACAACAACGATTCAACGGTTACATGCTGCGGTAGTTGAACCCCTTTCCTCTGCATGACCTATCATTGCCACAGTAAATAGATGAAACCCACTAGCATGAGTAGGAGTTGTTTGAGCCCTAATGTGCCTACTCATTCATGTCTGTTTGTCATGCCTGCTACTGCTTAGAGTTGAGTCAGGTCTAATTCATCGGGGATGAATTGGAGGTGTGTGAACATGTCCTACTGTGTGTGAGCTAAGTGTGTGAACACAATTTGGTAAAGGTAGCAGTGAGGGGCCATGTAGGAGTACATGGTGGGTTGTCTCATTGAAACCGTTCTTAGGAACTGAGTTCTGTGTTTGTGATCCATGACCAGCTACTACCACGCATTGGGCCCGAAACCAATGGACCCTCTCGACTTATTAACTGCCCTTGTCCTCTGTCCAGGAGTTGCAACTAGTTTCTGGTGTTTGTAGGATATGAGTTAGCAGCCGTGCGTAGCGCTGACCCTAGGGGTGGGCTATGATGCGGTAGATACACCGTGGCACGGTGTATCGGGCGCCCATTTGGTGTCTCGGGAACCCTGCACACATCGTTTGGGGCTATGAGCGAAACTCCGGCCGGATCTCCTCGCGGATGGAACCCGAATAGGCGATAAACCTGGACTAGAGACTTGTGTGGTTAGTCAGGTCGTGGCCGACTCCCTCGCCAGGCTTCCGCTTGAAGGTTGCCGAGATACACGACGTGTACATGGTGGTAAGTGGCGAGAGCGTGTGTGAAGAAGTACACCCCTGCAGGTTTATAAATGATCTATTCGAATAGCCGTGTCCGCGGTAAAGGACTTCTGGTTTGCCTATAACAGTTCATAGACAAGTGAAAGTGGATACTCTAAAACTCGCAAGATAAGTGTGAGTGCTATGGATGGCCTTCTCGTAGGGAGATGGGAGCGGATCCATAGTGGTGTATTGAATGGTGTATATGTGGACTCGTGTGCGCCACCTCAAAAGAGTTGCTTGCAATCGTAGTTCAGGTTAGCCACTGAGTCAAAGCTGGCTTGCTGCAGTTAAACTCCACCACCACCCCTTGTTGATACCGATGCATATGTAGCTAGTTCTGATGTAAGTCTTGCTGAGTACCTTTGTACTCATGTTTGCTTAATTTATGTTTTGCAGAGAGATTTCAGTCTCGCTAGTAGTTCCGCGTGGACTTTGACGTTTAGCTTGATACCTCAGCTACGATCTTGTGCCCTCGGCAGGATCTGGTAGATAGTCAGGCTTCTCAGCCTTTTTCATTTATAGATGTCTGTACTCAGACATGTTAAGCTTCTGCATGTGCTTTGGTTTGTATGCTCTGAATGTTGGGTCATGAGGACCATGTTTGTATTTCTGGCTCCTCGGAGCCTAATGAATAAATACTGAGTCGTAGAGTTATGTTGTGATGCCATGTTGTATTTACACATATCGAGCATATTGTGTGTATGATTGAAATGCTTGGTATGTGTGGGATCCGACAATCTAGTTGTTTGTCTTTGGCAGCCTCTCTTATGGGGAAATGTAGTCTTGTGCTTCCATGAACCATAGTAGTCCGCTACAGCCCGGTTCACTGGAGTCCTGCTAGCCCAGCACTACTGCTCAGGACACTTGACTGGCCGTCATGTGTTTCATTTCGTTCCTGTGTCTGTCCCTTCGGGGAAATGTCACGTGGTGACCTCCGGAGTCCTGCCTAGCCTGCTACAGCCCGGGTTCCCGGAGTCCTGTTAGCCCAGTGCTACAGCCCGGATTCACACGCTGCTGATCGACATGCTCGATGTGATTCATGTATGCCTGTCCCCATAGGTTAGTGCCGCTTTGGGTTCACGACTAGCCATGTCGGCCCGGGTTCTCTATCATATGGATGCTAGCGACACTATCATATACGTGAGCCAAAGGGCGCAAACGGTCCCGGACCATGGTAAGGCGACACCCGTGGGAATTCCGTGCGTGAGGCCGCAAAGTGATATTAGGTATTACCGGCTAGATCGATGTGACTTGGAATCAGGGTCCTGACAGTAGTTTTGATGTTGGAGGTTACCTTGTTGGTGGCTTTAGCCATGAGGCACTTGGCGGTGATGCTCTCGTTGGGTGAGTCGAAGAGAGACACCCGTGACGTTGTTGCAATGGCAACGGAGGCCATGGCAACCGACTCATCATCTTCATCATCGTCATCATCCTCATTGTACTCTTCTTGCACAACCAAAGCCTTGGGAGGAGTCTTCTTGGTGAAGTTGTTCTTGTTGGGGAACGACTTGGCCTTGTCCTTTCGGATGAGTTTGCCACCATTGTCTTCCCTCTTCTCATACGGGCATTCCGCAACGAAATGACTCACGTTGCCGCAATTGTAGCAAGTTCTTACACGTTGCTTGCCCCTTGTGCCACTCGAGTTGTTTTTGCTAAAGTTGGGCCTCGAGTTTTTCTTGCTCCAAAATTGCCTTGAAGCAAGTGCCATGTGTTCATGATATGCATACTTCGTATCTTCGGGGTTGCTCTCCTCTTGTTCCTCTTCTTCTTCTTCCACGGTGAGCTTGGCCTTCAATGCAAGGTTAAGCTTCTTTGCCCGTTGAGAACGGAGCACCGCATTGTCGGCGGTCTTGTCCAAAATGTTCATGGCCACAAACTCATCCAACACTTCGCTTGAGGTCAAAGTGTGGAAGTCCGGTCTTTGACGAATGACGGAGGACATGGCCTTGTGGTAGGGCATCATTTCCTTGAGGAATTTGCGCTTGATCCAATTGTCATCCGTGTCCTTGCTCCCGTGATCTCGTAGTGAGACCGCGAGTTTGGTTACTCTCCGATAAAGCTCACGAGGTTCTTCATCTTCCTTCATTGCAAACTCATCGGCCTCATCTTGTACCGCTCCATAGTTGGAGCGTTGAATGCTTGCACTTCCCCGGTAGAGAGACACGACACAATGCCATGCATCTTTGGCCAAGGCGAAGGGACAAACATGAGGTAGGTCTTCGGGTGGAATTGCATCTTGAATGATGAAGAGAGCATTCTCATTGAATTGATTGTCCGCGGCTTCTCGAGGAGTGAAGTTGCTTGGATCATGTGGATAGAAACCTTCTTCAATGATTCTCCAAAGGTTAGTGTTCACATGATTTAAATGACGTTTAAAGCGGTAAACCCAAGAATCAAAATCCTCATTTTTCACAATCTTAGGGGGAGGACCGGCATGATTCAAATGAGTGGAAGGAACCGGTCCACCATAAACAAGTGGTGGTTCCGCATGGGCAAAGATGCCGGTGCCATTCTTGCCACTAGAAGAAGGAGCCTTTTCACTACTAGCTTCCCCCTTGTCGGGGATAGCATCCGACACCGTGTTGGCGGAATCACCCACTTTCAATGGTGCGGTGGATAGTTTAAGCCCCTCAAGAAATTTAGTAAACATGCTTTCAACTTCGGTCATCATGGAGGTTTTCAATGTCTCCAAGGCCACACTGAACTCCTCACGAGAGACCGAAGTTCCCTCATCTCCCGTAGACGAGATCGGATTCACACCGGAGTGTTCCTCCACACCGTCTACAGTATCAACCATACTCTTTGGACGGTAAAGTCCTTAATAAAGAGACGAGGCTCTGATACCAATTGAAAGGATCGATATGGTTGACTAGAGGGGGGGTGAATAGGCAACTACCAATTTTTAGCTTTTCTTTACCAAATTAAACTTTGCATCAAAGTAGGTTGTCTAGATGTGCAACTAGGTGAGCAACCTATATGATGCAATAACAACAAGCATACAAGCAAGCAAGGGTAGAAACAATAGAGAGCTTGCACAAGTAAAGGTAAGAGATAACCAAGAGTGGATCCGGTGGAGACGAGGATGTGTTACCGAAGTTCCTTCCTTTGAGGGGAAGTACGTCTCCGTTGGAGCAGTGTGGAGGCACAATGCTCCCCAAGAAGCCACTAGGGCCACCGTATTCTCCTCATGCCCTCACACAATGCGAGATGCCGTGATTCCACTATTGGTTCCCTTGAAGGCGGCGACCGAACCTTTACAAACAAGGTTGGGGCAATCTCCACAACTTAATCGGAGGCTCCCAACAAGACCACGAAGCTTCACCACAATGGAATATGGCTCCGAGGTGACCTCAACCGTCTAGGGTGCTCAAACACCCAAGAGTAACAAGATCCGCTAGGGATGAGTGGGGGAATCGAAAATCCCTTGGTGGAAGTGTAGATCGGGGCCTTCTCAACCACTCCCGAGCAAATCAACAAATTTGATTGGCTAGAGAGATAGGTCGGGCGGAAATGAAGCTTGGAGTATTTAATGGAGCTTGAGCAATAAATGGAGCTTGGGGGAGGAAGAGGTAGGTGAGAAGGAGGAAGGGGACTCCCTTTTATAGTGGGGGCAACAATCCCGTTGCCCCCACCAACCAGCCCCGCACAGGGCGGTACTACCGCTGAGAGGGGGCGGTACTACCGCCAGGCGACGGTATTGCCGCGCCAACCAGCGGTACTGCCGTGCTGAGGAGACTTAGTAGGGAACGGACCCAAATGCGGTACTACCGTGGTGGTAGGGCGGTACTACCGCTCCTGGAACGGTACTACCGCCACTACAACCGTGACTAGTGCCGCAAAACCCGACACGAGAAAAAGACCTCTCGAATCGAGGCGGTAGGAGCCAAACTACCCAGCGGTACTGCGGCAGTGGGGTCAAGGGCGGTAGTACCGCTGTGGAGCGGTACTGCCGCTTGTGACCCTTCGGCCGTAGTACCGCAGGCAGTGCGGTACTACCGCTGGGGCGCGAGAGAGAGAGAGAGAAGGGATCTCTCAAATAAGCTGAGGACCAGCGGAGGAGCCAGGCCCCCAGCGGTACTACTGCTGTGGAGCCACGGCGGTACTACCGCTGCGAAGCGGTACTGCCGCTTGTGGCTTCTCAGCGGTACTGCCGCTTAGACCTAGACAGAACAAGGAAGAGAGGAGAGATCTCTTCAATGGACAGGAAAAGCTCGGAGGGTGAGAAGCTGATGTGTACGTGATAATTCCACCCAAGAAAAACCCCAGCGGACCCCCTCTTGATAGTACGGTGCCCTCTATGCAACTAGTCCACCTAGAAAGAAACGAAAGAGCTACACCGTCTTGAAATACACTCCGAGGGGAAGAAAGCGTCTCGTGCCAGGGGAGAATCTGAGAATAATTCAACACACAAGATTAGTCCGCAAACATGTTGTCATCAATCACCAAAACTACCTTGAGAGAGATATGCCGTAATACGTGTGATGGGATTCTCAAACTTTATTACTTTGCTAGGACGAATATTGATAAGATATGTGGCAGTAAAAAAGGCTTCATCCCAGAATTTGAGAGGCATAGATGCATGAGCTAGCAGTGCTAGTCCTACTTCAACAACATGATGATGTTTTCGTTCAGCGGACCCGTTTTGTTGGTGAGCATGAGGGCAGGAGACATGATATGAAATTCCAATCTTTTGGAAGAATGAATTAAGTTTCTCATACTCACCACCCCAGTCTGTTTGCATGGCAAGAATTTTAGAGTTTAGTTGGCGTTCAACAAGATTCTGAAAATTGCTAAAGACTTGAAACACATCGGATCGTTTCTTTAGCAAATAAATCCAAGTAAACTTGCTATAATCATCAATGAAGCTCACATAGTATGAAAATCTACCAACTGAAGTGGGAGCTGGCCCCCACACATCTGAAAAGATAAGTTGCAAAGGATAAGTAGATACACTGGTAGAGATAGGATATGGCAACTGATGACTTTTAGCTTGTTGACACGCATCACAAACTGACTCAACACTAGACTCATAAGGGAGTTTATTTCTACTAAGAACATGCTGAACTATAACTGAAGATGGATGACCCAAGCGTCGATGCCACTTTGCCGAAGATGGTTTGATGACACTCCAGACTTGTTTATTTGACCATGATGAAGATGATGATACGAGTGGATAGAGACCTCCTTCACACTTTCCTCTAAAGATGACTCTCCTCGTTGCCAAGTCCTTAATCACAAAAGAATATGGATAAAAGATGATGAGAACATTATTGTCAAGAGTGAATCTATGAACAGACATAAGATTTTTTGATGCTTGAGGTACATGAAGAACATCTTTTAGATGCAAGTTTCTAATGGGGTTTTTAACAATTGAGTTTCCAATATGAGTAATATCCATACCGGTTCCACTTGCTGTGTGTACTTGGTCACCTCTGTGATACCTTTCTCGCATCGTTAGCTTGTCGAGTTCCCCCGTGATGTGCTCAGTGGCGCCAGAATCTGCATACCAGTTTGTATCAATCCCGTAGGAGTTGGTGACGAGGTTGGCCTTCTTTTTCTCTTCATGATCCTCCTCATAGCGATGCCAACAGGCCCTTGCGCCCCCGGCATGATACTTGTAACATATTTGGCACTCGGGATAGTCTCCCTCATGCTGTTGTTGCTGCTATTGTGGTGGTTGTCGCTGACGTTGTTGATAGCCGCCACCACCATTGCCGCGAGCAGGAGAGGAAGAGGGGCGATCGCCACGACCATGCCCCCTGTTCCCTCGCCCACGACCTCCTCTGTTGTTGTGACCTTGCCCACGCCCCCTGGAAGCAGCGTTGGCAGAAGAGCGAAAGCCGGTTGGCCCATCGCCTAGCATCTCCATCCTTTGATCAAACGAAGAGATCTGCGAGAATAGTTCATCAACAGTAATGGAATTCTTGATGGCACCGATTGCAGCAACAACGGGATCATAGTCCCTATCAAGACCGGCGAGGATGTAGTCCACCATCTCCGGATCGGTCACCGGACGGTCAGCCGCGGCCAGCTCGTCTCCAAGGCTCTTCATCTTGGCGATGAAGCTATTGCTGGACATGTTGCCCTTTTTTGTGTTGGAGATGGCGATTCTCAGATTTGTAATCCGAGATTGGAACTGCGATGCGAACAATGTTGTGAGAGCAGTCCAGAGATCAAAGGTGTTTTCCTTACCAATGACCTGCGCGAGGATCTCCTGAGACAGAGAATTCAGCAGGTAGCTCAGAACCTGCTGATCTTTTGATAGCCATGGACCGTACAGAGGATTCGGTTCAGCCGCCATCGACTTGTCCGCCTGCGCAACTTCCACCGTCTTCAGTGGGGCGGCATCGCTGCCATCCAGCAGTCCAGTCACCTGCGCTCCTCGCAGGGCTGGCATGACTTGCGCCTTCCAGAGGAGGTAGTTCCCCCTCGTGAGCTTCTCCGTTGGTGGTGCGCCCAGGTTGAGCGATGGAGCGGTCGAGGAAGAAGCCATGGCGATTTCTGCTGAACCTGTTTCTGTTGTTTTTTTTTGTATCGCTAGATGATGGGAAAGAGGACGGCTCTGTATACCATATAAGATTGTGGAAGCGTTCCTACTCCCTCGTAAGGGAGCCGCAGGTATATATTGATCGAGGCAGGAATCGCCCCTGCCGTGGCGTACAAGTTGAACGAACAGATCGCAGGGATACAGTTCGTGTTACAGAAGGAATAGGAGAAAGAGTTGTATAGGGGAAGGAGAAAGAGATAGACTACTTTGAGATTACAACGAGAAAATATCTATTTGTCTAACACATCCACCACTATATATGGCACTGTGCATGCAGGACGTAGATCACTGGCTCCACTGCATCTGCGTGCCAAACGGAGGAACACAAGAGACACAAGCCAAAACCAGGCTCGCGACCGAAGATAACCGACGAACAGACCACCCGCCACGCCACGAAAGAGAAATAATCCCACAGACAGACACACGTTGTGTTAGGAGCCTACTGTAACCCTAACACTTGGGCCGGGCTCCGGTATGTCACAAACCTAACAGCTTGACGTGACTGTCGTCGGCTTATAGCCATGCAAGCCCGGACACCATCACCCGCATGTTCCGCAAGTCATCGCCATGACCACCACGACAGCCCCCACTAACCTCACGCATCCGCTGGCCCATTCAGCTAGTGACCACTCCCGGAACGATGGGAGTTCCTGCTGCAAATCCACACCAAAGCGCGATGTTTTTTCTGGTTGAGCGTTACGCTTCATGTGTGCCATCTGCTTTCTATTTCGGGGTGCTGGCTTGGCCTGCATGCTAGATGACTAGTTAGATAGTGTCATCTTCTTCGATAATTTAAAACGGTGCCCGGGCCATCTGTATCCGGTGAACAATAAATTATAAAAACAATCCTAATTTTTCTAAGAAAAATCTAATTTGTTTAGGAATCCAAGATGATCATGTGCACGAGATATGTGCAAAATTGTCAGCTCTTTGGAGATCTGAATTTTGTTTTTTTTGCACAAGCTCCTCTGAAGTCTAAACACACGAAATTTTGCACGTACCTTGCGCACACGAGCATCTAGGATGCCTAAAATTTTCAGATTTTTCTTATTTAGTATTCATGTTGGGGTGTAGATGAGCCTGGATGCAGAAAAGCCGCTCTCCGCTTTTCTTTTGTTTTTCCTTTCTTAACTACTTGCGGTGAACTTGCCTGATTGGGTATTTAAGCCTAGGATGTTGTGTGTGGTCGCGTTTCGATGATACGGGACCAGGGTGCAGGGCCCTATTTACCAAAAAAAGACCAGGGAGATCTAAGTTTTCCCTCATAATGGTCTGATTAGAAGGCGAGCATCACACCAGGACGACATCTCTAAGAACAAAGTGGCGCTCATGACGTTGTCTTAGCCTGTCGTGGCCAACTACCAACATTGGAGCTTTCACATCTGCCACCGTCGAAGCTTGTCCTGATCCATGGCCCTATCCGCGTGCCCCATTCAGCAGTCGCGGGAGTTTGGACCCGATTAGTATTCAGCCCGTGGTCGCTTCCTGCCTATGTCACACTAAATCCGAATTCATCATATGTTCCATACAACCCATTAATCGGTGGCACTTCAATTGGCTTCTCTGGCCCGTACATAAACCAAATGGGGTCAAATCATACGTTCTTCATAGTGCTAGGCCTCTAATGGTAATTTTACCAAACCCCGCGCTTCCATTTTTGTTTTTATTTTGTGAATGTTATAGACAGTTTTAGGAAACTGCGCCCTTCCATTTTTACTTTTATTTTGCGAACGTGTTATGCGCGGTTTTAGCAAACTGCACTATTTCAAGATATGTATTCCCAATGTTGTGTGCACATTATTAGGTTGCCCGTAATGTGAATATCATAGTTAGTATCATGCATGTCAACCATACAATTTTAATAAGCTGGCGTAGAATTAAATAAAGAAAAAAAAGGTTGAATATGATAGCATGATACCGTATCATATAAAATAAGTATGATACTATACACTACAGACGCAATATCGTATACTAGTATCATATGCATGATACTAGTATATGATACTCACCACTGGAACCAGACTTATGATTCAAGACCTGCCGGTGTGCAGTGTATGATACTAACACTGTTAATTTCTTAGCATAAAGAAACACGGCATTAACGTAGACTTGACCCTAATCCATCGCAATGACTAGTAGGGCAGCCGCCTGGTGTGAAATGACAGGGCCTCCCATTATTGATTCATCTAGTAGTATAATCAAGCTTGTCAGATCGACATTACTCATTATCCTGTCTAAGTCGTACGGGGTGCACCAAATGTATCCACGCAAAATTAACCGTGACATTCATTGCTGTGCGATCATACATCACTCACACATGGATACTATGATTTGTGGAACCGAACCAAATCCCTAACGGGCGTACTATATGGTGGTGAAACTTAATTATCGTAATCATAATTAACAACTGAATTCGGCATCGACTGGGTGCGGTAAAAAAACTAGGGTAGTGTAATTTGTCGTGTTATTTACTAATGGAGCAAGCACAAGAACAATAAGGAATGCAATAAACAAGAGCAGAGGTCCATTGATGTATCATTAAGGCCTTAACCACTGCGGTGAGTAATTATTATTTTTGCAGCCCTGCACTATTAATAGTACTCATGAAGACATCCTAATTACTGTGGGATCACGGCGAAGATCTTCTGCCCTGATATATTTGCATGCATGCGTCGATCCTGCATGCCTGTCGGATATATAGCTAGCTGCTGCACTGGCTCAGTACGTACGTCCTGGAGCCAATTTACACGCCCGGGAATATATTCAGTCTATCAATCAATATACACGTACGCATCATTAGCCCAGTGAAATCCTCGCGAGAAATTTGTATCCTAGTCTGCCAGCCGCAGGCTACTTTCCATTTGCCACCATGTGGCACTAGATTTTCGTGAACATGCGTTGTAAGAGTATATCTAACGCCAACCCGCAAATTCCTTCAGTATATGTCCAGTTTTATATCTGGACGTAGTTCGCGGACATGATATAGGAGGAAGCCAAGCAACGCTAATTACAAAATATCTGACTGAGAGGAGAGAAAATAGGTGAGGACCATACATATGGTGGCTATTTGCGGTGTAATGTCCGGTTGAGAGTAGAGAGAGGAGAGAGGGATAATGCATGTGAAAAGAGAGAAAAGAGAGAAGGACAATGCGGAGGCTTTTGGTTGATCAAGTGAATGTCCGGGCACCGATATATATATTCCTTACTTTTGTCTTTAGTTTGCCGGAAAACGGACTACCGGAACTTTTCACCGACCGATACAAGACCCACTTGAATTAAGAAAAATAAACAAATGTGTCTAGTCCAACATATACCGGAGCTTTGCGGGTCTTCTTAGAAGATGCCCTAAATCCACTTATATTTGTTAGTTAATTCAGCTAGCAATACTAATACTCCCTCCGATCCATATTATCTGTCGTTTACTTAGTACAACTTTGGCTGGGAGTATCTATTAAGGCTGGATGGATCGACGCTTGTGTTTTGTTCCTGTGTCAAACAAAGGGGTGCAAAGTAAAAATAAAGTAGACGTGAAGTAATTGTTAGTTGGACCTACTACCTGCTGAGCACTGGCTGGCGTCAAATGGTTTCAGAGAGGGTTCACTCCAGAGTAAGAACGAGTTGAAGGCCGTGTCCCATGTGGTTGTGCGTGCATGGGCGCCTGCACTGAGACACACATGGTAATATACTGTAAAAGGTTCTATCAACAGTATGTCACTACCGACCATGCACACTGTGTAACTATCGAATACGGTTTACCGGACGGACGCGCACACACACACTCGGCGCCAGGGGTCTTCTTAGGTTTTCACATGAATACCAAAGATTTGGTGATGTGTGTGTGTATTGTAGCTATATTTACTGTATGTTGCTGGTATTTAGTTCAAAACAAATTTCATTGAATACCATGCCGATGGTTCCTGCCTCCACCACTGACACACTGGCGACATATCAGTAAACAAGTGAGGCACCTGCTGATATCCAGTGAGTAGAGTAAACCTACGACAAGTACGTACGTGCCGGCCGGCCCGTACGTGCGCTGGTCGATCCTAACTTGGCACGTACACGTACACTTAAGTAAGTGCGCATCGATCTGTATGCCGCGTTACGGACGGCCGGCTGCGTGCGCTCGTACGCCAGGCATGCATGCACGTGACGCGATCGTGCCAACGCGTATCTTGGGCTAGCTATAGCTAGCTAGCGAGCTCTTGATCGGTCGACGATCAATGTGATGCACGTACTGGCTTACGTACTTCCTCCGATCCTTTTTAGTCTGCATATAAGTTTTGTCTCAAGTCAAAGCATCTCTATTTTGATCAAACTTATAGAAAAAAGTATTAACATTTACAATGTCAAATCAATATAGTTTGATTCATTACGAACTGTAGTTTCACGGAATATATATTTGGTATGGTAAATGTTGATATTTTTTAATATATATTTGGTTAAACTTTATAAAGTTTGACTTGACCAAAACCTAATACGTGGAGTAAAAAGGACCGGAGGGAGTACAGTCGGCATGTATACAGTCGTATAAATATAGGATCTATGCGTATATCGCACACTGTAGATCGGCATGTAACCCCTAGCTACCTAGAGCTAGCCCATGGCCACATAGTTACTCCACTATTTATGGTCGATGAAGCTCACACTATGTGCTTGCATGTGTTTGTCATAACATTGTCCCATGCCTATTGTCAAGGGCGAAAAACATCAATGTCGATGCCATGCCTATGATGGATCCATCGATTGATCTGCACCGGCGTATCCAACGACATACGTAGATCGGTGAAACAGTGGCCTTGCTTGCGCTAACTAGGGCAAAGGACGTACCGCCGCGCCTAGCGAGCCTAGCCCATGGCCTCCTTTACTATTGCCTCTGTGGCCAAATCTCTGGGAGCAGGATCCTGCTCACACGGACTTCAATGCTAGTGCAACTAATGCATGCATGCACGCATGTCAGCATGTGGATCCAGTTAATAATGCCGTGATGATATCTATCGTCGACCCGTTGGGCTTTGTTTCCTTGTCCTCATTGCTTCCCTTTGTCTCTTGCATACAAATGCCAGGAGAGATCGGGCCGATCTGAATCAGAGAGATACTATTTGTGTGTTTGTATGTCTGCGTGAGAGAGAGAGAGAGAGTGCTTGTGTGAGAGAGACCATACGTACTCCTTTTGTTTATTTTAGTCTGCATATAAAATTTGGTCAAAATTAAGTACATAAAAAATCATGATTGACAATATGAAATCAATGTTATTAGATGCATCAAGAAATTAGTCGCAAAAAATGCATCATGAAAATTAATTTTCATACCATGTAGCTTTAGTATTGTACATGTTGATATATTTTTCTACAAAGTTAGTCAAACTTTACAAAGTTTGATTTTAAGCAAATTTTGTATGCAGACTACTACATGGAAGCCCTGCATTGTGTACAAACTAGGATCGATGGATCGTATACGGTGTACCTACGTACCCGTATCACACTCAAAGCGGGTAACATGCGCGCGCACGCGATGACATGCAAGTCAAAGGGCAGCTAGCTAGCCAGCCATGCATGCATGCAAGCTTAAATACCACACGTCGTTGGATACATGAATTTGGACGTACCGTAGCTAGCATGCATCGATAGCGAAAGATTCGTGCACGTTTGCACGAATGATCCACGGGTGGCGGACGACATGAATAGCCAATTAACCATCGAGCAATGTCACGCCGTACGTGCACGATCATTCCTTCTGCGCGTGTACGTGGTAGCTACACGCAAGCACGTAGTACTACAAATGTCCGTACATATATAACCGTATGCATTCAAGTGTGTGTTTTCTAATTAAGCTTCGAAATGCCATGTTAATTTTTTCATTTTTCAAAGGTGCTATTCAAATTGCAAACAAATGTCCATACATATATAACCGTGTGCATTAGGGTTCCTACATGAAGAGTGGAGATTTACATTTTCAAAGGTGCTATTCAAATTGCAAACATTATTTTTCTAATGTGTATTACACCGTCGTATGCTTGCACTACTTTTTGCGGTAAACACTTCTCATAAGATGATGTTCAAAAGAAGCGACTCTTGGTGTGGTGGAGCTATGCGGGCATGACTTCATCTTTCATTCGGGATTCAAATCCTAATGGTCACATTTACGAGGCTCTTTGTGAAGAAATAAATTTGGAGAACCAAAAATGGGGACTACAATCCTAAGAATAAGAACTCCTTTCATGTTCCTATGTATCGTAGGAGTGCACCAAAGAAATCTTCCACAACGCGGAAGCCAAACATGAGTCTCATTAACCCCCATTGAAAATTTGTTTGTAATTTGCGGTTTTCACGAGACTCAAGCTGGATTTTTGTGAATAGACCGAGAGATCAGAAATCTCAATCAGCCGAGACTAAGGAAAACTCAATAGTTGAGACTTAGCAAAACCCTAAGAATTTGGTGAGACTCGCATGATTATTCATCTCTGCCATCCAGACGTGACTAAAGGACAAATGTATATGTGTAATCTGTTTGCGCGTGGGGTGTACGTGCAGTGTAGTGATGTGCGTGCGTGGCCTTGTTCCATTTAAAAAAGAAGAGTTCAAGTAAAACACATACTCAAGTAACTGTGTACGACGTGCAGCTTGCCATGTACACGTGTATTTACCCGGCCGCGTGGTAACTAGCAGTGGCGGAGCTTGGGCAAGAATCATGGGGGGGCCACTGGCTGGGGGGGGGGGGGGGGGGGGGGCAAACAAAATCACTATAGGTTGATTTTTGGTGCAAAAATAGGCCTAAAACTAAAATATATACATGTATTTTCCTGTGAGCTCAGGTTGGCCCCATGAAGCTCCGCCACTGGTAACTAGTAACTACGTACGTACGCTCAGTACGTGCAAATGTGCTAGCTTCGCGCAGCCGGTTGCTGCTGTAATTTCACCGTGCACCACGGAAATGCGTCGGTGTGCGCGTAGGGCCGGAGCACACCATGGGAACATGTTTTCTTACCCGCTAGCTATTTATCACTCCGTGCCATCACATGCAGTAGGCAGAAGGCACTGTACACCATACGTAACAAATGGCAGGGGATGGCAGGGGGGGGGGGGGGGGGGGTGTATATCGTTCCGGTCCGGAACTTGTCACTTCTCTGAAAAGGGAAAGAACAGGGTAAGGCGATATCGTCTCTGCGTTCTGTGAACTGCTACAGGTTGTGTTTTACATGTACACAAGGCAATGCATGGGTCAGGGTAGTACTGGTACTGCTGCATTCTCACCAATTCGTCTACTGATACTGATTACGGCACCGGTGCACCACGTGTATGGATGCGATGGATGTGTGGGGCTAAGATGCAAATTAGCTGAGCAAAATGCTAATGAGCACCAGATCAATGAGCTGTGTGCATTTCCAATGGCAATGCACAAATTTTAGCCCCCATATGTCTGTGGACTGCGGTGGTGCTAGAACTTGCAGTAAATGGTCACTTTAGTGCTAGAACTTATGGTGTACAATGAAGTGGTGCAAAAACCTGGCTTTAACGTGCAAATACAGTGCTAACCGCGTTTGCATACGCCGAGACCGGTGACGAGGCAAGCCAGCATGGCTTAGGGCCCTGGGTCTAACAGGTGCGCGCAGCTAGCCAACATATCAAGATAACATTCGATGTTGGGAATGGATACTAAACTTATATATATTTTGACTAAATAACATAAACTAAAAAAATTAATTCGGGAAAAGTAATACGGCCGTGGGATCTTTGAACCAGCGACCTGAGAGACACCAGCAGGAATGCCTACTAATACAAACAATGGAATTTTGAAGGGTAGAGAGGATATCAATCCTTATGTCTACAACAGAACAACTGCTGGGCTAAAACAGACTACAGTTAGTGTGGCCCATTTAAAACATGTTATTCTTTCTTTTTATTTTTCCAAATTTGAAAAAATATCTAAATTATAATTATACATACAATTGTATATATGTATTCATTTGGGAATCTGCAGTCCAAGGGCACACTAGGCTCATATTGGTTTCCAAACATATATCTTTTTTTAAATACATATATATTTAGAAAACGCACAAACTTTAGTGAAATGCACGAACACTTTTAAGCACCATAAAACAAATTAAAGCACGGTCACTTTTATATAAAACATGAAATTTATTAAAAACATGTATTTTTTTACTTTTATGTTAATTTGGTTAAATATACATATTTCCGAAAATTACTTTAATACTTTATTTAATATGAAAACACTTTTCTAAAAAAAAATTCAAGTAATTTATAATTTAAATTGATGGTTTTTTAATTAATAGTGAGCATTTTTGTCTAATTTCTTTTATTTATATGTATACTATTTATTTATTACTCCCTTCGGTCAATAATAAGTGTCACAACTTTAAACTAAGGTTGAACTAATCTTAATTCAAAATCGCAACACTTATTTTGGATAGGAGGGTGTAGAATTTACATTTTTTTATAAATTTCTAAAATGAAATAAAACTAACATAAATTGCAGGCCACGATCACGTTTTGATATAGACATATAAATTGACATGAGACTACACGGTCGTAAGTTTTTTTCTCATTTGCGTATGCTGAAATGTCGTGAAGTGAGCTGTGGGCTGGTGGCTAGCCTTGCATGCTGAAACCTTGGTCGCTGGTTCTAATACCATGTTGTGCTAATTTTCATTTCATTTTATTATAAATTACTGTACACATATAATTTTCATACCATGTTGTGAAGTTTCATCCGATGCCACACATATAAATTACTGTACACCTGAGAAAAAAATAAAATCCAAGGATTTTTTTTTTGCAAAAAAGAACACGCCACCCGCCCCCCTTCACCATGCAGTCACCGACGATGAGCTCTAAGCCACACTGAATTGCCTTGTCACTGGTTCCGGCATATACAAACACGATTAGCACCGTATTTGCAAGTTCAAGCCAAGTTTTTGCATCACTTCGATGTACTCCACAAGTTCTAGTACTAAAGTGACCGTTTGCGCCAAGTTCTAGCACCACCGGTGTAATTGACTCTTTCCCCTCCCATAAAAATAAGTATTTATACACCCATCTCATTCCATTGCAATATGCATACATGTATCAATAATATTGATACTTCACTGTTCCAAAACGTCTTTGTTAAGGTGTGCCAAGGGCTGAAAGCCTATGCGGTCGGTGTTTGTTCTTCATGGACTCATCAACTGCCATTCATTGACATAATTAAATTATGAGCATCAACTGCCATTATATGTGGTGATGTGCATGCTTGTTGTTATAGGTATGTGCCCACTTGTACCGTCAGGAAATTCAACATTGTTGCCAACTACATGAATAATGCGAAGGACTATTTCTATGAGTCAGACCGTGATTTCCCGATATATATATATATAATTGCTTTATATGTACAAAATATTATATATGCATGAATCTACCTATAGTACAATCTCCAAATATAGCTTACAATATAGAAAAAGATCTTTACCGGAATAATGGGTGATTTCCATTAGTAATTTGATTTTCACTTATTAACTAAGCTTATGCAATCCAAAATTGCCTCTTGTTGGTTGCGTAATATTTTTTTGGTTAAGCCATACCCTTGAGCATGTTATTCATTGAGAAGCTAGCTTACCAACATGTCTTCGGCGGCATTGGCGGCTCGAATGAAGGAGCCACGCTCGGACTCCGCCAGCTTCACTTTTAGGAGATGGTCTTTGAGTCACTACCGGCGGCAGAACTCCGAATCGACGATGGTCATGGAACACCTAGGTCAGCGTGACCTGGGTCTTCGCATATGCCACCCTCCGCATCGCATTGCGCTGCTATTGATGTGCCACCTCTGCTTTTGGCTTTGCTCTTGGATAACGAGACGCTGGCGTCGACACCTTTGAGGACATAGTGGAGGCGGGGCTGGTGATGGGGCGGGAACGTGAGGTCCTCCTTCTTGATAGCGGGGAGGACCGGGTGCCACTAGCTACCCGGCTAGCAATGTGGTGGGGAGGGCGGCTTGTTCTTCACATGGCGTCCTATTTAGATGCCCCAACTTGCGTGGCAGCGAGGGTGGCTTCTCCTCACGCGGCATTTGAGTTGGACGCCACAGTTGTGCAAAGGGCACGGTCGTGTCGGACGACGACCGATGAAAGACCAATGCAACATGATATTCATCTACCGCACAAACTCCTCGCCCTTCGCAGCTGCAAGGAGGGGCATATTTTGCTCTTCCTCGCCCGAGGAGATCGCCTCCACCTTGACATTTGTTGGAATGATGATTTTGCTAAGATCAACATAAGAATATACCACTGACGTGAGTAAAGCTAAAGCAACAGTAGTATTTATATCATTCGTGGGGCGCTGTTAATTCCCTATTGGTTAACTCTATAAGTTTCCAAGGTAAAAGAGCACCCCGACCAATTCGAAACCCGTAGGTTTGAAACAAGGAGATCTTTCTATACCGACATATCAGTTGGAAAAGTCATAGGCAAATTACTACCGGGCATATCCGTTGGAAAGATCAGAGGCAAATTCCTCTGCCTTCGGGGAAGTGCTCACAACAACTCCAAATTGGATGGAGCTTCTCGCCTTTCCTTTTGACGGATCCTATCCCTATACACCGTCGCCCGATACCGATACTAGAGATTTGCCTTGGTTGTAGTTCAAAGAAGTCGTTCTTCGGCTTAGGGAAGCTGCAAACCTTATATATAGGACGCCAGTTTGGGACACCTAGGTGCCCAAGCACCTTGCCTACAAACCGTTGGATTACATTAAGATGTGTGCATGTGTAATTAGTATTAGCACTGATGGGTCAACCATGTTAGGAAAGAATTATTGCAAATTATTGCTTCATATGAACACTTAATGCCTAGATTAAACAAGATAGTCCATTAAGACCATGCATGCTGCATGGAACATGCCCAACTTTATTTCTTATACGTGCACTTCTTTCTTTTTTACATAAATATAGGAAGTCATATATATAATTAGATACATACATATATAATTGTCTTGGGAACAGAAGGTAGGGTTATCTTTTGTCTTCATGGGAAAATACACATAAACGTCTTCAAGCTTTTTTCAAAATGAATATTCTTTTTGGGATATGTGTGTACCAATAATACTTCTATTCATACCCGAGATGTGAGATTTGTACTCCGGGTATTCAGATACCTATGCATGCCATAATTCATGTAGTCGGGTATATATGTAGCCATATTTTACTGTATATATACGTTGACAGGAAACCTACAACAATTTTCTATATCTTTTCATATAGCCGTGTATATACGTGTGCAGACACATTGGGTATACTGTTTTATTTAAGTACGTTGGGTATATACTAGAAGATTTATGTGAGCATGTCGTATAAAGTATGTGGATATATTAGGAGTTTTTTTTGTTACGAAGGTATACTAGGAGTTCATTGGGTATATTTTACATAGCAGGGTATCTATGTAGCCATATTTTATGCAGCCTGGAATATACGTACTCGCGTATGTACATCGTCAGTAGGTACCGGATACAAGTATTAAATAGTTAGAAAATAAATTATTGGGTATATACATACCACGTATGTAAATAATTTCATTAGTAGGTATTTGATACCCATATTAGATAGTTAGGAAACAAAAATGAAATATAATATGTTTTTACGTTCGTAACTTTAATATATATATGCGGCGAGTAACTTTAATATAATAGTTCAAAAATAATGTTCGTAACTTTACATAACATAAAATAATTTTTACGACGAGTATATATTTTCTTACGTTTTCTTTTTACGTATGAAATATGACAAAATTTACGAAACCTAAAAATACGGTGCATTGACGTCAAAATAGAAAGGGGTGAAGAATAACTACTCCTCATCTAGGATGACGAATAGCGTGACCCTATATATATGAACTTTACACGGGCGCCTGAAAATGCTTGCTCGCACCCCACCCCTACGAAAACTATTGCCTAAGTCTGATGCTCGCTCAGTGTCACTAGAAGGGAAGAAAAGATGCTCATTCCTTTTAGGAACATGTCGAGCCTTAATTACGACTGTTGCACTTCACTCGCTGCTTGTTCATTCACTTTCTCATGAACTCGCTGCCACGCCAGAAGCGACTAGTTGCTTCCTTTCCTCTGCCGAAAGATGCTTAGCCAGAAGCGACGAAGGAGGGGAGCTGGGGAAGGCCGGGGCCTAGAGTCCCCTCCCCTTCCCAGATCCGGAACCACGCCCCGGCCCACCTGTTGGAGTCGTCGGGCTTCTTGCCCATCACAGTAACTAGTCCTGGAGGTGTGCTGGCGTGCGAGGAGGTGGGAGAGGAGAGAAGGATGATAGGGTTTGCTTCCGCACCCGGCTGGCTTTAATAGTTGGGGAAGGGATGTCAAGGCATCAATGCGAATCGTTCAGACTGGTTCGGACAATGTATGTAATTGTGGTTAGATGGCAAAAAGGTTTTCAATTGCTTCGTCTAAACAGTTGAGGTTGATTTGGTGATCCACGTTGGAGTTGCCCTAAGTACAACTCCAACGCGGCGACCCATTTCGTCCGCGCGCGTTCGTTTGGGTCGCGGCGGACAGAAAATTCGGCCCAACGCGCTGACCCAAACGGACGCGCGTCCGCTTTTCGTACGCCTGCTGACCCATTTTTTAGCCTCATTTGCATCGGCGCGGACACAAGGCGGACGCGTGCCAACTACTCTCCCTAGCCCGCCAGTCGGTGGCAGCCTCCACCATTTCCCTCCACTTTCCCCAAAACCCTCCCACCCGCGCGCGCACCCGCCATGGACTCGCCTCCCTCGCCTCGTCTGGCATCACGACCGCCCCCTCCAGCAAAGGCAAGTCTTGCGCTCCCCCGCAAGACCGTTGCCGCGCCCAAGTCGAAGAAGACGATGACGCCCGAGGAGCGGGCAAGGAAGTTGGCGAAGAGAAAGGGCCTGAAGAACACGGCGAACGCTAGGCAGGAAGCCATAGCGGCGGCCGCCATCGCCGCCACCGCGCAGCAGGTGGCCACCAACGCCCACGTTGCGGCGGCAACGAGGGAGGCGCTGATGTAACTAGGGTTAAACCCTGGCCAGCACGGTCTCGTCAACGCCGTCGTGGCCGTGGCCAGCACCGCTCATCTGCATTTCCTCGGATGGTGCTGCCCCAATCGCCCCGCGCATCGGCGACGCAGACGATGCCCGGCTTCCATGTCTACCCGCAAGCCTCCCAACTCTCTGGGAAATGCTCCCCTGAGATGAGCGTGGTGGCGCCTTCCACGCCCGCCGTCGTGCCCATCGACCTCAACGCCACACAAGGAAGAACAAATGAACGCCTTCATGGAGATCCAAAGGAGGAGGCTTGAGATGGAGGCGGAGAAGCAAACGAGGATGCTTGAGATGGAGGCCACCAATGCCAAGACCAAGGCAAAAGAAGTGGCTCTAGCTAGCATGATGACGGGGATGAGGATCATGAAGGTGGATCTCAACACCGTGTCGCCAAGAAAGAGGCCGTGGTTCGAGAAGATGCAGGCCGACATGCTCAAAGTTCGACGTCGAGTGACCTATGGCGGAGAGCACCATTCTTTTTGTATGCCGGCAAGTGTGCTGACATGACCACAACCGCGATGGCGTGGTCGAACTCCCGCCCTTTTTTGTCAGCTGGCGTGAATGCCGGCCGCTGGCAAGTGCGCCAGCTGAACTATGTGGTGTTTTTTTGAAGCTGGCATGATGCCGGCATGAACTTCGGACGACGACATGGCCGCTGGCATAAACTATGGCTGCAAATCTTTTTCGAAATTATGCGTCTGGAAATGAAATGGGTCACGACCGTTGGACGCACTGCCGACTGAAATCTTAAAAAGGACAGACGTCGAGTGGGTGACTGACCTAAAAAAACAAAAAACGGACAAAAACGTCGTCCGTTTAAGTCGGTGCGTTGGAGTTGCTCTAAGGACACAATACTTTGGACACTTCGGGCTCAAAGAACATCACGTGAGTACATGCTCAAAACAGAATCATATTTAGACTTTGCAAGCATAAGAAAAACAGTAAGAAATAAGAAAATAGCCCACACAAGTGTCCATGCATGTCTTCTCTGCGGGGGTATACCCTTCTCTCTCCAAAACAACCACGGCTAACTTGTTGCACCAAAACAGCAAGGAGAAGGCCCGGCCATCTTCGTCCAGTGAGGCAGCTGACACACACATGCCACTCCCCGGACAAGCCACGCGCCAAGAGTTATTGCCATCGGAGACGCACACACTCCCACTATCCTCCACTCTCTACTCTCTCTCATGGTTGCCTTTTTAACCACCTCTGCGCCGTCCACCACCTCACACAGCACAGCACAACCACACTGATTCATACAGCTAGCGAGTGAGCTTAGCCAAGCACACGCCTCCTAGCTAGCTCCCCCCGGCCTTCTCTTCTTGAGGTTCGACCGACCACTCACCCGGGCCATGATGAGCGGCGGCAGGACGAACGCGGCGGCGAGCGACGACTTCCCCTTCGCGGCAATGCAGCCGCCGCCCTACGTCGACTTCGAGCACGCCGGCGGAGGAGGCCAGCGCCACCAGGGCGCCATGATGTACGACAACTTCGACTTCGCGGCCGCCGCCGTCGCCTTCGGCCAGTTCCAGGACGCGCCGCACCACCAGATGCTTGCGCTGCCGCGGAGCGGGAGCGGCGTCGGCGGGCTCGTCCCCATGGCTCCGCCGCCCATGCCCGGGATGCAGCTCCAGATGCCGCCCATGGCCATGCACGGCCACGGCGACGTGTACCCGGCGCCCGGGATGATGAAGCGCGAGGGCGGCGGCGCCGGGGACGCGGGGAGGATCGGGCTGAACCTCGGCCGCCGGACCTACTTCTCCCCCGGCGACATGATGGCCGTGGACCGGATGCTGATGCGGTCCCGTCTCGGCGGCGTGTTCGGCCTGGGATTCGGGCGCGCCCACCACCAGGCGCCTCGGTGCCAGGTGGAGGACTGCAAGGCCGACCTCTCCGGCGCCAAGCACTACCACCGGCGCCACAAGGTGTGCGAGTACCACGCCAAGGCCTCCCTCGTCGCCGCCGCCGGCAAGCAGCAGCGCTTCTGCCAGCAATGCAGCAGGTCAGAGTCTATACCCCACACCCCATCTCCACTCTCCATCAACTCTCTCTCTCCCTCTCTCTCTCTCTCAACAGTATCCTTCGCTCTATTCATGCTCTTGCACAAGTATACTCCGTATAGCTTAGCTAGGTTGCAGCTTGGCGAGTGGGAACTGCTTGCCTTTTCAGTCTTCACTCTGTTTTTGGTTCATGTCACTTGTCCGTTGCGGCGGCCATGGTGCAATACCAAGTCTCAGTCTCAGAGACGACCCGTCATGTCAAATAAAAAAGACAGCACAAAACACTACTCAATGCATGTAGCACAAACATGAGCTTTTCCATGGCCGTTTTCCTGTGGATCGCGATCGATGGAGACACGATCACGAAAAGAAAAAGAGACCGAAAAGGCAGCGTTCTTTGGGCTAGCTGCGCACTCCAGAGTCCAGACTGCTGCGTGCTGCGACGAGCGGCTGATCCTCTGGCAGGCTTTTGCGCTGGGCATATCTCTGCTTTTCTCGCATTGACCAATGTTGTGTGGCGGTGCCAGTGGCGACTAGACATTTGCATATGGGTTCACATGCATGCATGCATCACTTGTTGAGCTAGCTAGAATTTTAATTTTGTTGAGTGTAGTACGTACGTACGACTTAAAGGATTTTGGTGCTCAAGGTTAGCTTAGCCTAAACTGTTCTTGTACTTTGGATTGGCCTTAGGTTCCACGTGCTCACGGAGTTCGACGAGGCCAAGAGGAGCTGCCGGAGGCGGCTCGCGGAGCACAACCGTCGCCGGAGGAAGCCAGCGGCCGGCAGTACGGCGGCGTCGTCCAAGGATTCGGCTCCGCCTACCAAGAAACCCAACGCCGGAGCCATCTCGAGCTCCTACACCGCCGACAACAACAGTAAGCCCACAAGTTCTTTTTATCTAATTGCATCCTACCTACCTAGTGCAATAATCATCATTTATCAGGGCTAATTCGTCCTTACGTACAATCTATCGATCAGCACTGAGCACGACGAAGTCGACCATCTCCTCCAACACGAGCGCCATCAGCTGCCTCCAGCACGGCGAGGGCAGGGCGGCAGCGGCGACGAGGCCGACGGCGCTCACCCTCGGTGCGGCGCCGGAGAAGGACGACCAGCAGCAGCAGCTCAGGAACGCCATGCAGCTCCACCACCATCAGGAGCAGCAGCACTTCATCACCTCCCTCTTGCACAACAACATCAATAACAGCAACATCCTGTCGTGTTCCTCGGTTAGCTCCAGCACGATGCCATCGGCGGCGGCGGCCAACGGCGAGGTCTCCGACCAGAACAACGACATCACCAACAACAATGGCAGCAACAACGTCAACAACGGCATGCATATGTTTGAGGTGGACTTCATGTAGATGTTGGATCTTGAGCATTAGGCTTATAACATAATTATGATCTAACCACAGTTTAAGCACGACATTTGAAGTAAGCAGAAGTGCTTTGTTTCCACCGGTTATAGGGCAAGGTGCAGAGGTGTAGTGCTTTGGTGTATTGGGGCTAAACAGGAACAAAGTGTTAGGTAATCTTGTATTCTTGGCCGAGTCCTCATACACCCACCGTCCGGGTTTAATAGCCTCATCTTATTTTGTGCTTTAGTTTGACCTGCAAATTCGTAATAAAATATAAACTGTATGCCACCAAAATTATATTGCTAGAAAGCTCTTTTAAATACAAATCCAATGGTGTACTTTTTGTATCATATATATTATATATTTTTAGTAATGGACTGTGCTAACGTCCATACGTATGGACTATAAGCGATAGATTCGCACGATTCATCTATGGTAGCTTGGACTGCTGTTGCTGAGTGTTGATTTCATTTTTAATAAAAAAACAAACACATTCAGTCTAATCTTTTCCCTAATGGCTGCATACATGCATATAGGACAAAAATGCTGATGTCATCGAAGATTTCATCAAATTTAAAATTTTAAAATGTTTTGTAGGTCAAACCGTCGCTCACATTGGAAAATTATTTTCACATAAAAGATTTGTCACGATGAGACCTTCAAAACTAGATCCCGTGTTGGTATGTTTCGACGACTTTTTTTCGAATAAAAAGTTACCAGGCATGTGTGACATAAGTTATCACAACTGCACACATAAGTTACCAAGTTGTTTTCATAGTAACTACTAGGTATGAAATTAAAGATGGTTTTCCAACTTTTCTTTCTACGTACACATGCATATATGCACTAGACGACAAAACTATGATGCCATTCTAAATTCTCCCCATTTCGACTTTTCAAAATCTTTTATAGCTCAAACCGTCATTTTGATAAAAAAAAATCACATAAAAGATAAGATCTTCGAAACTAGATCCCACGTTGGTATGTTCCAACGACTTTTTCCAGATAAAAAATTACCACGCATGTGCAACACAAGTTACCATGCCAGTTGAGCATAAGTTATCGTGTTGTTTACACATAACTTACTAGGGCATAAAAAATGATTTCTTCTACATTCTCCACACAAGCACATTCGTGCTCTAGGGAAGGAAAATGCTAATGTCAGGGAGGATGTCACCGAAACTCAAAAAGAAAAAAATGTTTTGTAACTCAAACAGTCGCTCCGATACAAAAATCATTTTCACATAAAAAATTCGTTGCGATGAGATCTTCAAAACTATATCTCATGTTGGTATGTTTCGACAACTTCTTTCGGTCAAATAGTTATCAAGCCTGGGTTAACTAAGTTATCAGCTCTCTTGTGTGTGTATGACTATGTTATTCACACACGAGTTACCGAAGGGTGTTTTTCAACAAGCCCCCCCCCCCCCTCGAATCAAAAGTTATCACACCTAGACTAAGTAAGTTATCAAGTTAGTTGTGCATATACCATAATGTTACTTAATCATGAGTTATCGGGTCAATGTTATCATCGTGGTTGTACGTAAGTTATCAGGTCTGCGGTGCATACATTACCATGTAATTCGCACAAAAATTACCGGGGACATGTTTCTTCAACTTTGTTTTCATAAATCAAAAGTTATCAAACATCTTGCACATAAGTTATCAGGTCTACGGTGCATAATTACCATGCTATATATTCACAGAGAAGTTGTCGGGGATGTACTACAAGAACCGCCACCCCCGTCAAAGTTATCATTGTGTTAGTACATAAGTTATCAGGTGTGTGATGCGTAAATTATCATGCTCTTACACAGAAGTTATAGGGATATGTTTTCAACCCCCCCCCCCCCCCCATCGAGGGGCTTGGTCGAAGTTACCACGGTATTTGAACGTAAGTTATCAGGTCCGCGGTTCCTACATTTTAATGCTACTTACACAGAAATTACGGGGTATACTTCAACAATTTTTCCCGGGTCAAAAGTTATCATAGTGTTCGTACGCCTCATTGGCTCATCGAGAAATTGTCCTTATTATCATTGTAGTGTTCAAGGGGGTACAACAAAAGT
This sequence comes from Triticum urartu, assembly GCF_056163025.1. NCBI lineage: Eukaryota > Viridiplantae > Streptophyta > Magnoliopsida > Poales > Poaceae > Triticum > Triticum urartu. Next base: position 689,828,287 of record NC_141879.1, read on the forward strand.
GTATGTACCATGTGAATGATACAATGAAGAAATGTAGCAAAAAATCATGATGAACTGATAGCTTTTATACCCAACATTATGCATTTTTTTTCTTGTAAGTGTTCTTCCTACTAAACACAAGAAATTGGGGGTAAAAAAGGCCTCAACCTAAAAATACTAACAGAGCAGCCAAACCATTTGACTATTAAAATGAAGAAAAAATAGTAGGAAAAAGAAGGAAAATTCGGTGAAAAAAAGGAAAGAAGAAAAAGGACACTTTATTATTCACGCCACGTTTATTACAGGTACAAAAGTTACAAAATCTGAATTTAGTCACGACCTCAATTTAGTCTTGGTGGTTATGTGCACTGCAAGATAACAAGGATGTTCTGGGTTCGATTCCATTTTCTCCCAAATTTTTACTCTTTTCAGCAAGGAAAAGGGGAAGCGGGCAACGCGAGGGGAAAAAAGTCCCGAAAGGGAGCGGGGTTGATTGAGCAGGAACCACGGGACGTGCGAAGCGGGAGTGGGAATCACGGGGCGACCGAGAATTGCGTTAAAAATCAAGCATGCAGATTATCCGTCCAATCCGAATCTAACGGCATCTGAATCGTGCGGATCTGTTGCAAAATTACAGTCGGCAGGAATTTAGCTTTCTCGTTTAGTAATATAGTTTGTCAAAATCTGGCACACAATACAAGGGGGCTTAATAAATCCGGATGAAGATAGCAGTACTACATGGCTTGGAAATTGTATAAGCACTGGTATTTGGAGTAGTACTGTAGTAGTAGTCCTAGATGGTGTTGAGTCATGTAGGCTTAGGATGGGTGTGTCGTGTATATAAGCACAACTAGCCCATGGTTTTCTAACGTGTGATTTTCAGAGAAATAAATAAAAAGAGGAGTCATGTCACGTGTCTTTTTTTGTTTGCGAATTCATTAATGATGCATATCTTTTCATTGATAGAAGGGAAGTTTTACAACATGAGGTTGCGACGACACACTAAGCCACGTACACAAGAAGGCATGTCATGTGCCTTTGGCAAAAGTTTTTGTTCGCGTGTGTTCAACTACTCTAATGTGATCGATCCTAGAAATTCCAACGCAAAGCAGTGTACCAATTCATCGACACAGTCAATGTCCATAATATCATCGCCTTGGCAACCTAGTTTACAATGAACTTTGGGATAGTTTTAGCCAACACGTAAGCAACCGAATAACAGAACAATAAGCATAGATCACACAATAATTTCACGTGGAAGAACCTCCACACAACGGGAGTACAAACACAGACACATACGAACCAGCCCACACAACTTTCACTATGAGAACTAGATGATACCCCGCGTGTTGCGGCGGGAACTGGTTGCAATATATTCTAATGAGATTGGTTCTATGGAGTATGTGATTATTGTATAGTGTAAAACTTTTTTTATGCGTGGTTGTGAATTGAGGTAAACATTTTCCATGCATGCATGTGCATTAGGTATGCTAGTTAGGTGGAGCATGCAACTAAGAAAGAGAGAATAATAATTCATGAGGTGGCATGTGTGGTGAGGTGGCATATGTGCATGTTCAGATAAATAGGATAGTGACGATCAACTTTTTATGTATATAGGAAATGTGTACATAGTCTTCCTTAGAAACTCCATCAATTTACAATACTCTCAGAACCTTGCCAACCAGCATCCGCAACAACAGTAACTACAAGTGGTAGGACAACAACAAAACAGAGTTAACGCAGGTTCTATCCCCTCTAATAACCTATGAGCTGCTCTCAAACCATTGAACTAGATGGCACAAAATTTGGGAGATTATTAGACTGATGAGTTCGCAACATGTACTAATAAAATTTCATCTCAACTGAATATTTTTTGTTGACCTGATCTAGTGTGGGTTACGAAGTTTTGTTCTCACCAACATGCGTGATGGTTGGTGAAATGTTTTTGCCTCCTTATGTTTTGAAGATTGTTGACATAAACAGTAAGGGACTAATGTGTTTGCCAGTGCACACAGAGTAACAGGTCCCTCGTGTCATGAGAAGTTTGATATAAACTCCGAAGATAATATCCTGCATGTCAGCGAGTATTATCAACGAAGATTATGCTTTCGAGAGCGACCCCTAAAAATTGTTGACATGAAACAAGTGGTTCTGTGGCATCCAAAGGAATTGATTGCAGCCGAGATAAGTCGAAGACGAAGTGAAGATGTAGAATTTATTTCGTTGTTCTTCTTTCTCTTTATTGATTCATAGGACCATCGTACTATTAAGAGGGGTATAGTGCACGAAGCTTTGATTCTCTGATGCTCAACCCAATCATATGCGAAGCTTTGGTTCAACTGGGTTTTTTTAGCTATGAAAAATGTGTCATCCAAATTTGCTTTGCGATCTAGTAGTTGTGGGTTCTTGTGCAACTGTTTTGGTATTGCGACAGCAACCCAAGTGTTGTATATTTGCAGCACTTGGTGTTGTTTTTGACAGCCATAAAATAATTGAAGCAAATTTGACATCAAGAGCATCTGTTGGAGTAACATTTCTTTTACCAAAATTTCCTGTAAAACATTTATGCCCTATTATTGGAGATGCTCTAAGTTAGTTGATTGACAAAAACACAGAGATCACCCTCAATGCTATATGTGCATGCGAGGGGGGGCGATAATTTTATTTTTATCTCGATTTTTTCTAGTGGTTTTCTTTCCATTTCCAAGCCAATTTGTATTCTTTAGATTTTTTTTAGATGGGCAAGGCCCTCTAGAGTTTTTGTTTCTCTTTCTCTTTTTGTTATTTTTAATCCCCATTTTATTTTTTGTTAGTTTTTTCATGCATATATTTCTTGTTATTTTTATTCCCTTTTTTCTTGATTTTTTCTCTTATAAATTGAACATTTTCACTTTTCTATATATTTTCACACATGCACGGTTTTATTATTTTAATCTACATTTCTACCCAAAATATATGATTTTTAATATATGTTTTTTCAAATCCGGGATTAATCTTGTAAAAATATGAGAAGACATTATTTGAAGATACAATGTGCATTTTTTGACATAAGATGAATCCTTACAATACACAAAACATCTTTTAATTACGAGATGAATATGTTTCAAATGCATGACAGATATTTTAACAGTGGGTAGAATTTTTTTTTCATCAGTACGCGGTAACCGTTTTTGTACCATTTTAAATTTTTTTTGTATGTTTGCTTAGGCAATTTACTATTCCTCCATCCCACTATAATATAAGATCAATCTACGACACTAGTGTCAAAAATGCTCTTATATTATGAGACGAAGGGATTATTTCAAACGTATGAATTAAAAAAAGTAACTGGGCCGTGGCCTGGTACCGCTGGGGGGTGTCCTACCGGTCTTATCCCGCACCCATTTCTTCCCCAGGCCCACTCTGCAGAGCCCAGGCTGACCGGGGTAGGGCGGCCACGAGCGTCGTCTCCCGGCAGCCACTGCGAGCGATCAGGTCCGGCTCCTAGATGACATGGGCGACCTGACTTGAGCCCCGAGCTGCAGCGAGCAGGCAGGACTGCTCGACGCTGCCCGCAGATTCGGCGCTTGCGGATAAACACGCACTGGCACGCACAGATTTGGCGTGCATGCGAAGTCGCCGGAGGGGTCGGTCCGTGGCAGCACCGACGAGCTAGACACGGCCCCATATCAGATTAGCCGAGTGGGTTAATTAAGGGTTCACTGAATCTTGGCGGAAGAACAGGAATGGGATTTACCAAACATCAAGTACCAAGAATTATTTGCGTTGGCAACAAGCGTCGACCCTAATAACAAGGTCGAGCCAGGACCTCATCGGTGACGGGGGCGGCCATGCGAGAGGAATCGTCCAGCAACGTCCCGGCGGAGGTAAGGAAATACGTTCATGGGCTGCCGGCGTCGAACAACAGGACGTGGACGTCGGAGTAATTTAGATGGATGGACTTGGGTCGCGCCAGCATTGCGATGGGGGCGGTGCGGTGAGGGGAGGCGGGTGGGGCGGCAGGGGGCGGCGGATGGCGGTCGGTCGGTGGTTGTTGGCGACACGGGAATCAAAGCCATGCGCCGAAAGAAGAAGAGCGATGCTACACTTACGTAACGATTCTTAGAGCAAGTACAATAGGTCCCAGTCAGCAGGCTATAAGCCATTCCATGTCATCATAATCCTACTTGGAAGAGAGAGAAGAGAAGAAAGAGAAGGAAGCGGGGGTAATACCCAATGGTTCCTGGTTGTATATGCACTCTATATGGGGACTTTTAAAAAATATTTTAATAAAAAGTCAAAATAGGTAAGAAGTATTTTGACAAAACACTTGGGGCCTCTTTGATTTACAGGATTTTGAAAATGTATGAATAGGAAAAGTATAGGATTGCAGTGGCATGTCAACTTGAATCCTATAGGATTAGCAAAGAGTGTTTGATGCCACATGAAAAACAAAGAAATTGTAAAAAGAGGTTGGAGTGGATGTTAGATTTTCTATGAAATGTAGTACAAAAGATTCCATAGGATAAATTCCTATGAGATCCAATCCTATGAATCAAAGGGCCGACATAGGAAAAATTCCTAAGGATTTCAATCCTCCAAAAATCCTAAATAATTCCTTTGAATCAAAGGAGCCCTTTACTTACTTTTGCACTAGTATATAAGTTTTCATGAAAAAAACAAAAGTTGACCACACATCAAAAAAGACAAAATTTATTTGCTATTATAGGTCACTATTCACACTATATTAGCCAAAATTTTGTCTTTTTTAAAAGAAGTCAAAGGGATATTTTTTTGGGGTGGATTTTTTCTCACGAGTACAGTAGAAGGTCAAGTTTGTTTCAAAATATTTTCAGGAATTTTTGACTTTTTGTTAAATTACTAATTTTTTTTCCATATAGGATATATGTCCCCATAAACCGCAAATCCTCTTTTCGGAAGCGGGCGCTTCACTTTCAGTCGGCTGAAGCGCTACTGCGCTAGAAACAAAGAAAAAGTAACTCGCATGCAGCCATGTGAAAGCTAAAACGAAGACTTTTCATCCTTTCCCCCAATCACGTGGCCTTCCTTGCCTCCCTTTGCATGCAAGTATTAAATGGTATAGTTATTTCAATAGTTAGTCTACAGCCAAGTTATTGTATTAGTGGGCTTTAATGAAGGCTTTATGTGACATGGCCTTGCTATATAGCCCGCAGCGGGCTCTCTTATTAACCATGCTCTTATACGTATCTTACATATAATCTGACGTGGTGGTTCTATATTGGGCTGAATTCGGGACGTGGGCCCACCCTAAAAATCACGGGGGCAGTTTAGTTAGGGTGAAGTGGTGTTTCTAAAAAAAGAAAAGTTAGGGCGAAATGGATGTACGCAAGGTCCTGTAAACCCAGCATTATTGGAAGAAGAAAACAAAGGCTGAAGAGGAATACTGCCTGTTGTATGGTGACACTACAACACAGGGCATCAATCCCGGTTGCAGACGGACTTTAGTCCCAGTTCTGCAACCGGGACTAATGCGACAACTTTTAGTCCCGATTGTGTTATGGTCCGAAAATTCAGCTAACACATTTTTTTTCAGGTGTCAGCGTTTCATTTCCTCGTTCACTACGAAGTGGGGTATTCCCCTGGACATCCGTTCCCTTGAGCACATGTACTACTACATGCATCCACATCATCTACGAATGTAGGCGCTCGAAATTAGTGCGCCCCGCTAACGCTTCAATGCGCGGTCCAGGCCCTCGGAGGCAACCGAATCGGCAAGCAAATACGCCATGAATGGCCGTCTCATCCATGCATGCATGCATTACGATCGGCCACCCATGTCCCAACCCCGATGGCGAGCGAGCAGACACGATTTGCCTCGCCCTGCGCCGCATGCATGCACGCAAACAAGCGACGGGCCCAGCCGCATTAACCACCCCCTCCTGCGCGCAGGCAGCATTCAATCTTCTGCCGCATGCATGCATGCATGCACGTACGGCCCTCCAAATACACACGTACGACGGGATGAACGCCCCAGATCCCAGGACGGGCCGCTACAGCCCCACGTCGCATCCGGGGGCAGCAAGACGCCCAGCGTGCAAGCAAAGATCCGACGCAAAATTAGCGGCCACATGCACATCCATCCGTGGCTTTAGTTAATGAACTCCATGCGCATGCATGAATTAATGAATGAATGATGGTGCGGGCAGCACTCCACTACTGTGGATGAGCACGCACGTACGTACGTACTACTAGTCACTCTAGTAGCTGGGTAGCCAGCCTTGTCGTGAATTAAGCCTCTCGCGTACGTACGTGCCCAGGCAGGATCTGTGGGGTGGAGGGAGGGCTCCATCTTGACATGCAGTTAATACTAACGGCAAGCATTTGCATGCATGGTCCAACCCTTGGAATTACTCCTGATACTCCATGCGTTGCATCCCGGTAAAAACGGCCGAGGTTAATAGCTTAGGCAATGGCAGATTCGCAAAGATTCTCGAGTAATGTGCGTTGGGACCTCTTGGATTGGGCAGGCGGTAAATGTTAAAATTTTGAATTATCCTCTTGGAGCTAGTCACACACCCACATCTATTTGTTGACTAGCTAGCTGTGGGAGATATATAATGCAGTAACACAGAAACTTGAATGCGAGGTGGACAGTGAGTAAAAACAATTAACAGGGCTAAGATAATGACACAAACATTATTTCCTCACTGAAACAGAAAATGACAGAAAGGCATGCTTGCTTGCAGCACTACAGGAGCTAGCACTGCGGGAAAGAAAGTTGGGAGAAAGGCATGCATGCTAGGTTGCACAGCCTTTCCTAGCTGATCTCACCACTTTGAGACTATGGACTATACCCTTAAGGTTTTTTGCTCTCCTTTTTTTTTACCTACACACAAATTAATTAAAGGACACTGTTGAGACAGTGCTAGGCTTAGGCTGGTGACCACTCCATGGCTCCATGCATGGACCTACAAGCTCACCTGCATCGATCGGTCTACATGAAGTCCACCTCAAACAGATGCATGTTATTGTTGTTGTTGCCGCCGCCGCCATGGTTGCTGGTGTTGTTCTGGTCGGAGACCTCGCCGTTGGCCGCCCCGGCGGATGGCAACCCACTGGAGCACACCGAGGAGCACGACAGGATGTTGCTGTTGCCGTTGCCGTTGTTGTTGTTCTGCTGAAGCAGGGAGGTGATGAAGTGCTGCTGCTCCTGGTGGTGGTGGTGGAGCTGCATGGCGCTGTTGAGCTGCTGGTGGTGGTCGTCCTTCTCCCGCGGCTCGCCGAGGGTGAGTGTCATCGGCCTCGCCGCCGCCGCCGCCTTGCTCTGGTCGTGCTGCTGCAGGCAGCTGATGGCGCTCGTGTTCGACGAGATGGTCGACTTGGCGGCGCTCAAAGCTGCTTCATCGTACGTAGAAAAGGAAACTAATTAGTACCCGTAGTGGTTAGCGGTGATCAATGGCACTAGGTAGGATGCAAGTAAAGGAAAGGTAAATGCACGCTAGCTAGCTTACTGTTGTTGTCGGCGGCATAGGAGCTGGAGATGGCACCGGCGTTGTGTTTCTTGGAAGGCGGCGCCGAGTCCTTGGACGTTGCCGTCGTGCTGCTGCTCGCCGGCTTCCTCCGGCGGCGGTTGTGCTCGGCCAGCCTCTTCCGGCAGCTCCTTTTGGCCTCGTCGAACTCGGTGAGCACGTGGAACCTACACCACCAACAAACTTAACTCAATATTTTCCTCTGTAAAAAACCAAACTAACTAGCTAGTCAATCTTTAGCTAACAAACCTCGCAAAAAAAAATCTTTAGCTAACAAAATGCTAGCAGTAAATAGCATCTACCGTTCAACCAAATAATGTTGATCGATACACGAGATGACGAGCATGGAGGGTGAAGAAAACTATAATTGGCATGCAAAAGTCTAGTCGCCACTGGCACCCTCCGCTGCAACGTTGGTCAATAGGAGCATAAAGAGAAAAGGCCGGGGAAGAGATATGGTCAGGGCAAAAGCCTGGCACCGGATCAGCCAGCGTCTCCCTCCTCTCCTCTCACCCTAGCCTGCTCTCTGCAGCGGCATCCCGAAGCACGCAGCCTTTTCCCTCTCGCTTTTGATTCTCCCCCTTTCCACGATCCTTTCTCCGGTCCGCCCATCGATCGATCCCCGGAAAACCACCAAGGAAAGAAAACGCCATGGGCAGATGCGCGCAGGTGCATGCATGACCTACTACTCCACCATGCCATGCCATGGAGCAGTGTTTTCTCTTGTCTTTTTTTGGTTGATGACTGGTCATCTCATCTCGGCCGGCTTTTGCACAAGGGAGAGCTTTTCCATGGCCGCAAAGGACAATGGACATGAGCCGAATCAGAGCGCGAACTGAAAAGGCAGACAGCTTCCAGCGGCCCTACTGCCCTAGACTTGCTGCAACCTAGCTCTAGCTATACCAGGCCTCTGCAAGAACATCGCCTCCCCCGATGCGCGAGAACTACTGTTCCATTTCTGGGGGGAGAGAGAGAGGGGGGGACGGAGTGAGGGTCTGACCTGCTGCACTGCTGGCAGAAGCGCTGCTGCTTGCCGGCGGCGGCGACGAGGGACGCCTTGGCGTGGTACTCGCACACCTTGTGTCGCCGGTGGTAGTGCTTGGCGCCGGAGAGGTCCGCCTTGCAGCCCTCCGCCTGGCACCGAGGCGGCTGGTGGTGCGCGCCGCCGAACCCGAGCCCGAACACGCCGCCCAGGCGGGAACGCATCAGCAGCCGGTCCACGGCCATCATGTCGCCGGGGGAGAAGTAGGTCCGCCGGCCGAGGTTCAGCCCGATCCTCCCCGCGTCGCCCGCGCCGCCGCCCTCGCGCTTCACCATCCCGAGCGCCGGGTACACGTCGCCGTGGCCGTGCATGCCCATGGGCGGCATCTGCAGCTGCATCCCGGGCATGGGCGGCGGGGCCATGGGGAGCAGCCCGCCAGCGCCGCTTCCGTTCGGCGGCAGCGCCAGCATCTGGTGGTGCGGCGTGTCCTGGAACTGGCCGAAGGCGGCCGCGGCCGCCGCGAAGTCGAAGTTGTCGTACATCATCGCGCCCTGGTGGCGCTGGCCTCCCCCTCCGCCGCCGGCCTGCACCATGCCGGCGTGCTCGAAGCCGACGTAGGGCGGCGGCTGCATTGCCCCGAACGGGAAGTCGTCGCTCGCCGCCGCGTTCATCCTGCCGCCGCTCATCATGGCCCGAGCGAGCGAGTGGTCGGTCGTGGCGCAAGAAGGCCGGGGGAGCTAGCTAGCTAGCTAGGTGGCTTGTGGTTGGCCAAGCTCGCTCGCTCGCTCCGTCGCTCGCTAGCTGGCTGGCTGAATCAGTGTGGCTGTGCTGCGCTGTGCTGTGTAAGGTGGTGGAGGGCGCAGAGGTGGTTAAAAAGGGAGGCAGGAGAGAGAAGAGATCGGGAGAGAGCGATGCGGGCAGTGTACTGTGGTGTAGAGAGAGAGAGAGTGAGGGGGAGTGGAGGAGGAGGGAGGGAGGAGAGTGATGAGTGTGTGCGTGTCCGTTGGCAATAACTCTTGGCGCGTAGCTTGTCCGGGATTGGCATGCATGTGTCAGCGGCCTCACCGGACGAAGATGGCCGGGCCTTCTCCTTGCTGTTCCGGTGCAACAAGTCGCCGTGGTTGTTGTGGAGAGAGAAACATATGCCCCTCACAGGGAGGACATGCATGGACGCTTGTGTTGTGTGGGCTCCTATACCGCTATATATCGATTTGATCATTTCTCGCTGTTCTTCTTGTGCTTGCGAAATCAAAATACGAGGCTGATTCGAGCATGCACTCACGTGATCTTCTTTGGCCCGGACGTGTCCTCGACCTTTTGTGTCCTTTACTCAACATTTCTCTCATCAAAATGCATCGGGGTCGCTCTTACACTACTTGTGCAGTCCACAAATTGTACATTGTAACGTGTACCGCAGGTTTTTGGATTCCTTTTTATCAGAGCGTTTGCTAACTAACAGGTACCTGATCTATTCGTTAGTCTTTTTCTGCTTCGCGCCAGGCCAAGGGTGGTAACGACGTGAGGAGTGGCGGCGACGATCTTTGGCCACGGCCACACCGAACTGTGAACGAGCGTGAGCTAGCCGGAGCGAGTCCAATACTTGACGGGTGCGGATCAGGGGTCTCAGGGATCATCGGACTTGCTGCAGTTTGGGGTTGGGGGGCTCTAGAGGGATGTTCACGCCGGAGACCAACACGACGGTGGTGGGAGGTCAAGGGCAGGCCGGGGCGGCAAGGCGGTGTGCGGCAGCGCCAGCTTACCGCGGGGAGCGGAGCCACGCGGTTAGGGTTGGGTAGGTCGCGTGGAGGAGGAACCGCGGGAGGAACTGTGATCTTTCTTTTTCATTTTTCCCCCAAGAAGATTTTTCATATTGTTGGGTCTCTGCATGAGGCGAGCCACAGAATGCACATCCAATTGATCATGTGTGCATGCCTGCGCGCTGTAGAAAAACGAACCAGACGAGCAGAAAGACCAAGGGAAGGTAACCGGAGAGGACTAAATAAAGACCACCACTGCTACAATGTGATACGATGTTTTTCGGTTTGTCACATGTGCACAGACGACACCTACCAAGCAGCCAGGGTTCGCTCGGCTGCAGTCTGGTATGGGGTTGGTTTCTTACTTTCCCACAAGGGCCCGGCTTTTCTTTGCCAACACACCAGCAGCTAGCCGACATGAGCTGTTTTCTTTGACAAAGAAAATCAGACGTTTAGGTTACCCCATCTTATACGAGGTTGGAGCGTTTGGAATAATTGGGTTATGGATGGCAACCCTTTGATGGCATGCTTCTCAATAAAGTAGCAAAATCACGGGATGGCTTAACTAAATTTTTTTTTTACGGAACTAACAAGTGGCAGTTGGCAATTGCATAAGCTTGCTTAATAAGCGCAAATCAGGCTACTAATGCAATCGCTGATTCTGCTAGATATATTTCTATACTGCAAAGCTATATTTGGGGAAGCAAATGCGTTGTACTGTTGGTGAATTCATGCGCGCATAATGTTTTGTACATATAATGCAATGATGTTTCAAGAAAGCACGGCCAGCCTCATAGCAATAGTCCTTTGCATTATTCATGTAGTTGGCAACAATGTTGAATTTCTCGATGACGGTACATAATTTAGCACATATCCATAACAACAAACATGCACATCACCTCATATAATTGCAATTGATGCTCATAATTTAATTATAGTCAATGAATGACAATTGATGAGTCCATGAAGAAAAACAACCTACTAGGTAGACTTTCACCCCTTGTCACAGCTCAACAACACGTTTTGGAACAGTGAAATATCAGCAAGTTTTTTTTAATATTGTTGATACATGTATGCTATTTGCAATGGGATGTGATGTGGTGTGTACAAATGCTTATTTCTATGGGATCACTTGTCAATGTTGTGATTTGAGTTCAACTGTGTGAGTAAGGTGATAAGAGTTATGAGTATACATTTGTGCTTCAACGTGTATTGCTGTAAAGGCCGTCCGCGATCAATATGTATCACTTACAATCACCATTGAAAGAATCCATTGCAGTGAGCCACACAAGGGCGTCAAACTTGAGACTTATTTTTAGTGAAAAGTGGCAGAGGACAGCAAAAGAGGCACCTTACTCATTGGTAGTTGGTACATAGACAACCGGGAATATATGCTTGCACTAACCAACATTCTAACCCTGGAGGCTAATAATAAGAGTAAGTTCATCTCTAAGGGAACTCCCCTTATAGCTACGCTATTTCTCAGGAACAAAAACACGGGTCAAATTGTGGGGTGGGTATTGGGCTGTCAGGGTACGTTTGCACATGTCTGCCCTGTCGACATGCATTGGCGTGGCCCATTTGGACCCCACAAACCCCCTTTGACTGATCCGCCAAAAACCATAACCCTGGCTCTCACTCTCCTCGTCTCTCATCTCCTCTTCGCCCCTCTTCCCTTCTTTCCCTGCCATGTCCAGCTCTAGATCTGAATGGGCTTATGACAGGGTGGAGTGGGATCTCCTTGAGGCTGTGGTAGAGCAGCGACTCGCACCTCTGCCTCGCGCTCCGCCGGTACTGGATGAAAATCTGTGGCGGGGCGTCACCCCTGTGAGCTCGGGGCAGATCGAGCAGTAGCTGGACGGCGTCCCGACCACCACAGTGTGGGTTCACCAGAAGCGAGTTGTTAACACAGCGCGGGTGGAGCTGCGGTCAGGCCAGTTTGTCCTTGTCTGCTTCATCTCGGGTTGTTGTGGGGTGGGTGCAACGCCCGGGGAACTACTGCGGGTTAAACTATGTCTGGCGCAATTTGTCCGGCCCTTAGGTTCAATGTCATAGTATGTCTTCCCCGCAAAAAAAAAATGTCATAGTATGTCTTGTCATGTGCTTAACTATGTTGTCATGTGCTATGTTTTCATTTGTTAAATGATGAACTATCAAATGTCGTCTGTAGAATTATTGAATGTATTAGTAGCATATGGGGCTGAATTTTGCCCATCGCCCTTGAATGCTCTAAGCTCGCAGCCCTGTTATGCCACCAAACTAAATGCACACACCTCATTGATCTGGTGCACATAAAGGTTTGCTCAGCTAACATGCATGCTAGCCCCCACACATCCATCATAATCCATACAAGCGGTGCACCGGCTTGGTAATAAGTATCAGTAGACGAAATGGTGAGCATGCAACAGTACTACCAGTACGACCCTGACTAATGCCATGCCATCGCCTTGTGTACATGAAAAACGCAACCTGTAGCAGTTTACAGAACGCAGAGACGATTCCGCCTTAACGGTTCTTTCCCTTTTCAGAGAACTGACAAGCTCGGGACCGGAACGATATACACTCCCCCCTGCCATTTTTTACCGTATCGTGTACTGTGCCTTCTCAGTCTTGGACGGACGACTTAAATAACCAGACGGTAAATAAAACATGCGTGCACAGTGCTCCGGTCCTACGTGCACACCGACGCATTTCTCGTGTACGCACGTGCGTGGTGCACGGTAAAATTATAGCAGCAAGCAGCCGCGCGAAGCTAGCACATTTGCACGTACTGAGCGTGCGTACGTAGTTACCTCGAGGCCGGGTAAATGAACGTGCACATGTCAAGCTGCACACAGCAGATGTTTTTCTTAATCCATGCCTTGGTACACAGTTACGTGGGATGTATATGTGTTTTAGTACTTGGGATGCCGGAAGCAAATCTCTACTATTAAAAAAGAATCGAACGTCGTGATGTTTCGACCTCCACGATGGTTCGACCTCCTACCCTATCGATACCCCTTCTCCTATCCTTCGTACGTTAAAAAAAATTAGGAAAACTACCCACCGCTTCAAAAAAACAGCGCAGAGAAAGGAAAGAAAAACAGAGCCCACGACCCACCCACGAACACACGTCCCATCCTCCATCTCCCCTCACCCCAAAGAAAAGAGAAACAGCCCAACCAATCTCTCCGCTCTCGAGAAATTCACCGCCGCTGCTCCCCTCATCGTCCTCTCCTGGTCGTCGTGGCTGTGGTCCTGGCCGTGGACGTCGCCGCTGGCCCCGCACTCCCATCTACATGAGGATCATCTATTCTCCGTCTCAATTCCCTCCACCCCCCTTGATTCCAATCTAATCTCTCCTGAGAAACTTCACTCGACTCAGCCGTGGCGAAGATGGCCGACGGCTCCCCGTCTGGCTTTCTCGCTGTTGAGCCCTGTTCCGCCTCCGCCCTCCATCCACTTGCTCCAAGACGTCTTCCGCGGCCGTCAGCTTCCACGATTTGGGTGTGCGTCGTCTATGTGAATTCGACGGGTCGTCTTCATCACAGGCGGCCATGGGAAGGACACATGTGGCGGAGCAGATGGGGTACGAGGACGCGTAGAAGGCAAACAGCTCAGACTTAAGCCCTTTGCCCCCCGTCAGGACTCTGTCACAGGTGCGTGCATCTCGATCCTTTCCTTCGTTCTGGTCGGTTAATTAAGTGCCCGTGAACCAATATTCCTCTTGGCCGGCGCTTTCGGCCGATGGCAAAACGAACACATAGCAAACCTGGCTTGCCTTGGGCTGGACTGAATCAGCTAACAGCATAGCTAGCTAGCTTTGCCTTGAGATGGATCCAGTCGATGGATTGATTGGTCGACTAGCAGGTGGATTCTGTTGATGGACTAGCTAGCAACACACACACACACACACTGGCATGTAACGATATTTGCTGTTTATACTTCTTCAACTCACGTTGATACAACCTAGGAGCTACATGTATCACCTGGCTAGGTAGAATTACGATTACTGCTCAAAGAAAAGTAGAGTTATGATTTCTAGCATTGCATGTCCATCTCTAGCCAGCCTGGTTGTTGAGCCTTATATGCAGTAGATGCAACCTGTTTGGTTGCCTGCATCGCATCGAGAGGCACTTACCCCCCTGCTGTTTGGTTGCCCACATTTGTGCTTAGGGTGTGAACAGATGCAAACTTCAGCTGTTTGGTTGCAAACAACGTTTGTGTTCTGGTCACCCCATTCAAATATGGTGGCCTTGCCACCACACATGATCAGCACAACAGCTAAGATCAAACAAAACAAGCAATGTAATGACAACAAACTTAACACAACAAACTACTTAACTAGATAGCATAAGTCTAGATTAAGAGCAGGGGCATCCTCCTTCCTTGCTGTGCCAGGATGCTGCTCCTGGCCAAAATATGAACAAGTTCCCAGCACAAGTCTCGCCAGACACCCTAAAAGTTCTCCACTAACACCTGACTTAACTTAACTACATAGCCTGCTCGATGCTACCAAGGCAGTTGTGCCTGCTGCAACGATGCCTGCACATCATCGACGAGTCGTGGTTGTAGATCTGAATCTTCAGTCTGAGTCCGGAGATGCGCACAACGACGAGGTCGCCGGGGACGATGCGGTGGCGGTGGCAGAAGTAGTTCCACCCCCGGCCAAGCACCATGTGGCCCTCGAAGTTCTGGACCTGCACCCAGAACACGCACCGCTTGTTGGCTGAGAGCCTGACCACGCGCGAGAGTCGCTTGATGACCAGCCAGGTGTTCATCACCTCCACGAACTTGGGAGGGACGACGAGCATGGCGAGGTCCTCGTCGTCCTTGATCTGCTGGTAGAATCTCATCGGCTCCCTGGCTCTCTCCTCGTGGCCCTGCCTCGGAGATCATCCCCTTGAACGAGGCATGCTCATGAAGGCGATCCTGCCAGGCAGGTCCACCGTCCTGAGCTACCTGTTCGTGGGGATGAAATCCTCGGCGCACTCAGCTCCGGCCACGACCTGAGCTCCTCCACCCGACACATCCCAGTTAGTCTTCAGTATCTTGTCAGGCAACATGACAAGTATTAGTATCAAAGCAAGCAAGCAAGCAAGCAAATGCCACTGATCAGTGGACTTGCCCAACAACAAGTTCCACTGATCAGTGATGAATGCTAGAATGCCCAACAGCAAGTGCCACTGATCAGTGGCATTTGCCCAACAGCAAGTGCCACTGATCAGTGGCATGTGCTCATGGCCAAATGGCAATGATCAGTGGCGCTTGGTGTTGGGCAAGAGCACTAATCTCTTGCTGTAGTGCAAATGGCACTGATCAATGACACTGATCAGTGACTTGCCCAATAGCGAGTGCCATTGATAAGTGCCATTTTGCCCAACAGCAAATGCCATTGGTAAGTGACATTTGCCTATCAATGACACTTGTTGTTGGACAAGTCACTGATCAGTGGCATCTTCTGTGCTGCAACTGGCACTGATCACTGCATTATCCTACATAAGGAAATATCTAAAAATAGCAACGACAAGTGCCAATAGCACCCATGTGCAGCCATGCAGATTTGGGACCATCCTAAAATGGTCCTACTACATGCACGTATAACATCCACTCATGGCACAAACCCTAGCTTCAACATGCAACATGAAACAAGGACATGATCCTAACATGAACATGCCATCAGTCAACATGATTCTAGCATTCATCACTCAACAAGAACATGATTCTAGCATGAACACAGCTACTAGCATGTAGCACAAATCTAGCATGTAGTAGGACTCGGACTAGCATGATTCTAGGATTCTAGCATGAACATGAATCTAGCATGTAACACAGCTACTAGCATTCTAGCATGAACACAAGCAGTAGCACACGCACTGTACAAAACAAGAACAGATCAGTCCGATTGGATTCGATTGGGATCGCACCCAATCGGATCTGCTAGAATCCTATCAATCCTAGCACATGCCTAAGAAATTAACCGCAAATCTACTATAGCGACCCGACCTCAAACGGTCAAGTCTCTGTGCTTCAGTGTCATCCCTGGATCGGTAATGCTGACACACACAGTACTCGAAGGATTTATAACAGAGTAGCAATCACACACTTATTACATCGAATGTCTCCAAAGAGAACTTATTACAATAAATATGGCTTAAGGCCATCTAAGACGATAACAGCGGAAGGCTTGGAAGATAAAGTGAGTTCATCAACTCCAACGGCATAGCTGAGCTGCATGGCAACGACCTAACGAACCTTACTCCTCGTCTGAAAAGTTTGCAACATAATACGTTGCAGCCCGAAACGGGTCAGCACATGGAATATGCTGGCAAAATAACACAGTAGAGTAAGAACAGAATAATGCTATCACTACATGCATATTTGGCTGGTGGAAAGCTCTATGGTTATTGTTTTTGCGAAAAGCCAATTTTGCCTACAACAAAGGAATAGATTTAATTTAATTATCATGGTAGTTGAAACATCATTGAGAAGGTTCCTCCAACTCAATCCCAATTAAAGTAATTATCAACCCAACAATATTAAGTTAAAAAGCGATGCGATACTTAAGATACTCCAAGTACTAGATACTCAAGATGTCCATAACCGGGGACACGGCTAACCATGATTAGTTTGTACACTCTGCAGAGGTTTGCGCACTTTTCCCCACAAGACTCGATCGTCTCCGTTGGATTTCTCGCACTACATGGTGTTTGAGAAACAGATGACCGAGACACAGTATTTCAGGAACATTAACTCTCTACTCCGGGCAGACCATACCAAACCTACAACCCACTACCTGCTGATCCACCTCTTCAAGAGCTTCACGTAACTTACTCAACTATGCTAGAGCCCATAATAGTTTGTGGCTGCACACGTAAGTTTCTAGCATGAATCATCTCAGTTCCCTTTGAGCCTGGGTGGCGGTCCATAGGAAAATCACACGGAACCTCGGGATTTCCAAAAATACAGGCAACACTGGGTTCTCCAGGTGCCTCAATCCACCCAGATGTGTATTCAAGTTGCCACCTTAAGTTAAACCATTAATTAACAATCTCACATCTTTCATGGATTTCACTCACCCAAACCACGTCTATGAGCATAGCATAGCAATATAAGCAATTCGTATAAGTAACTCCCAAGGTTTGAATATAGCAGGGCAATAGGTTCTACCTCGTCAACTACTTCCCAACCCACATGTTAATCACATCCTAACCATGCAATGTTTGAGGATTGGAACTAATGCATAAAAACTGAGTGATAAAGGGATATCATCAAAGTGTTACTTGCCTTGCTAATGATCCGCGAAACCTAGGGACTCCAAATAACACACTTCGCACTCCGGGAATTCTATCGCAAACAAACAATAGCATACATAAGCAATCAAGCAAACAAACATGGGTAAATATCAAATAAGAAGATCTAACCAGAAAGTTCAACTTAAGAACTCTGGTTTGCGAAAAGAATCAAATCAAACGGAGCAACGAAACTCAAAAGGCGAAAAAACAAGATCCATTTACTAATCTGAACTAAGGTCAAATTTTACAGTAGAAAAATCTTGTTTGAGTTGATTAAACAGAAAGAGGGTCTCGAGACGAAGATCTAGGCGCTTGAATCGCCTGATTCTGATAAACGAGCGAAAAGATAAACTGAAACTGAAATCGGATCAGAAATAATCGCGGAAAAATCCGATAAAAGAAAGCTGACGAACAGGCTAACGAACGAGCGTTCGTTGTCTGTAACTAACGAGCGAAAACCGTTCATTAAAACGAACGTGCGAACGAACGTCCACTAAAGAGAAGAATCAGAAAAAAACTGGCGAACCGATCTAAAAAAAATGAACTAGGTTTAAAAAAAAAACCGAAACGGTTTTCTTAAAAAAACCGGCGGCGAACGGCTACCTCGTCGGGTCCGGCGAGATGCGGAAGCGGCGGCGGGGCGAGGCGTCGAGGTGGCGGTGAGGCGAGGCGCGGTAGAGGCAGCGGCGCGGCTGCAGTGGCGGGGCTGCGGGCGGCGGGGTGGGTGGTGGTGGCGGGGGGGGGGGGGGTGGGTATTTAAAGAGGGGAGGGGGAGGTGGCTTGGGGGAGGGGGCAAGGCGGCAGGGAGGCGGAGTCCGGCTCGGACTCCGTCTGAGTCGGCGGCGGAGAAGATGGGCCGGCCCGGCTGGGTTTCGGCCCAGTCGGCGCCCGAAGACTTTTTTTAAACAATTCTGCCGAACAGAAAGAAAATCCTAGAAAATAAAATAAAAATCTAAAAATGACAAAACAAATTTTCACCGTCTAAATAAAATATTTAGAACGAGACGAACATTTTCTTGGCCCTAAAATGCAATTTTGAAAACGTGCAATTTTTCTAATGCAAACAAGATTGCAATAAAATCCAAATAAAAAACAAATATTTGATTTTAATATTTTCCCTCCAATATTTCAATTATTTTGGAGAAGTCATATTATCTCCTATCATATACTTTAATATGAAATATTTTTGGAGACAAAAATAATTAAAACAAAAAAAATCCCCGTTTCAAAATTTGATAAAAATGAAATTTGAAAACCGGGGAAATCCCCAACTCTCTCTGAGGGTCCTTGAGTTGCTTAGGATTTCGAGGATCGAGAGACGAAATGCAATAAAATATGATATGCAAGAATGATCTATGTATAACATTCCAAATTGAAAATTTGGGATGTTACAAACCTACCCCCCTTAAGATGAATCTCGCCCTCGAGATTCGGGTTGGCTAGAGAATAGGTGTGGGTGGTCTTTGCGAAGATCATCGTCTCGTTCCCAGGTGGCTTCATCCTCGGTATGGTGGCTCCACTGAAGTTTGCAAAACTTAATAACCTTGTTGTGGGTGACTCGATTGGCAAACTCCAAAATCTTGACTGGCTTCTCCTCATAAGTCAAATCATTGTCCAACTGAAACGCCTCCAAGGGTACGGTATCTCTTAGCGGTATATCGGCCATCTGAGCATGGCACTTCTTCAACTGGGAAAGGTGAAACACATCATGAACTCCTGACAGTCCTTCAGGTAACTCCAACTTGTAGGAAACTTCTCCCATCCGTTCCAAAACACGATACAGTCCTACAAATCTCGGGGCTAACTTTCCCTTAACTCCAAAACGTTTCAATCCTCGCAAAGGTGATACTCGCAGATATACTCTATCTCCAATTTCATAGGTTACCTCCTTGCGTTTCGAATCTGCATAACTCTTCTGTCTGGATTGAGCTATCTTCAGTCTATGTTTAATCAGTTTAACCTTCTCCTCAGACTCTTTGATCAAGTCTGGTCCAAACAACTGTTGGTCTCCAACTTCATCCCACATCAACGGTGTTCTGCACCTTCGTCCATACAGGGCTTCGAATGGTGCCATCTTCAGACTGGCTTGGTAACTATTGTTGTATGAGAACTCTGCGTAAGGCAGATTGTCATCCCAACTAGATCCATAATCTAGCGCACAGGCCCTCAACATGTCCTTCAGAATCTGGTTGACTCTCTCGGCCTGTCCATCTGTGTGTGGGTGAAATGCTGTACTGAACTTCAATCTCGTTCCCAAAGTCTGTTTGAAAGTGCAACTATCCCTAGGTGGTTTTGGTAATTCAAAACAACATATAGCTCATTGAGCTAATGCTATTCCAAGATGACTATTTTAGGAAAGCTCAATGATTGGCATGGCATGGATGTGAAAGTGGAACCCTCAAAATGCTAAGGACAAAGGATTGGCTCAAGCTCAAAAGCTCAAGACTCTTCATTTTATATTTTAGTGATCCAAGATCACATTGAGTCTTTAGGAAAAGCCAATACTATCAAGGAGGGATGAGGTGTTGCTTAATGAGCCTTTTGCTTCATGTGCTTAGTGATATGCTCCAAAACCCTCAACTACTTTCCCATATCCACATATGACCTAAACCCTAAGCCAAACTCGGTCCTACCGATTCTTTCTATCCGGCGCCACCGAGTTTCACTTGTCATAAGCCACTGCCAAACCCTAGCAATTCGGTTATACCGATAGGGATCTCGGTCTCACCGAGATGGGATTGCAAACTCTCTGTTTCCCTTTCATAACTTTTCGGTCTCACCGAAAGAGCGAATCGGTCCCACCGAGATTGCAGTGTAAACTCTCTATTTCCTTTTTGTAACTTTTCGGTCTCACCGAAAGAGCAAATCGGTCCCACCGAGTTTACCTGACCAACTCTCTGGTTAGCTTATTACCAAACTCGGTCTCACCGAGTTTGTGTAATCGGTCTCACCGAGATTACGTTATGCCCAAACCCTAACCATATCGGTCCTACCGAGTTGCATGTCAGTCCCACCGAAAATCTCTAACGGTCACTAGGTTTACCTTTTCGGTCCGACTGAGTTTGTTGATCCGGTCCCACCGAGATTGGAAAACTGTGTGTAACGGTTGGATTTTGTGTGGAGGCTATATATACCCCTCCACCTCCTCTTCATTCGTGGAGAGAGCCATCAGAACACATACACAATTCCAACTCATATGTTCTGAGAGAGAACCACCTACTCATGTGTTGAGACCAAGATATTCCATTCCTACCATATGAATCTTGATCTCTAGCTTTCCCCAAGTTGCTTTCCACTCAAATCTTCTTTCCACAAAATCCAAATCCTATGAGAGAGAGTTGAGTGTTGGGGAGACTATCATTTGAAGCACAAGAGCAAGGAGTTCATCATCAACACACCATTTGTTACTTCTTGGAGAGTGGTGTCTCCTAGATTGGCTAGGTGTCACTTGGGAGCCTCCGACAAGATTGTGGAGTTGAACCAAGGAGTTTGTAAGGGCAAGGAGATCGCCTACTTCGTGAAGATCTACCACTAGTGAGGCAAGTCCTTCGTGGGCGATGGCCATGGTGGGATAGACAAGGTTGCTTCTTCGTGGACCCTTCGTGGATGGTTGCTTCTTCGTGAACCCTTCGTGGGTGGAGCCCTCCGTGGACTCACGCAACCATTACCCTTCGTGGGTGGAGCCCTCCATGTACTCGCGCAACCGTTACCCTTCGTGGGTTGAAGTCTCCATCAACGTGGATGTAGGATAGCACCACCTATCCGAACCACGGGAAAAACATCCGTGTCTCCAATTGCGTTTGAATGCTGCAAACCCTTCCCTTTACATTCTTGCAAGTTGCATGCTTTACTTTCCGCTGCCAATATACTCTTTGCATTCTTGCTTGAATTGTGTGATGATTGCTTGACTTGTCCTACAATAGCTAAAATCTGCCAAGAACTAAAATTGGGAAAAGGTTAAGTTTTTATTTGGTCAAGTAGTCTAATCACCCCCCTCTAGACATACTTTCGATCCTACAAGTGGTATCAGAGCCAGGTTTCCATTTGCTTTGATCTCCATAGCGTTTGGTGGTCATAGCCTTGGTTTCACAACCTAGGAGAGTATGGCGTCTAGCGAGGGAAATTATCACCGTAGAGGTCCTTACTTTGATGGTACTAATTTTGCTAGTTGGAAGCATAAAATGAAAATGCATATTCTTGGACATAACCCCGCCGTTTGGGCTATTGTGTGTGTTGGTTTGCAAGGTGACTTCTTTGATGGGAAAGAACCAAACCATGAAGCTACCGCGGATGAGTTGAAGATGTTGCAATACAATGCTCAAGCTTGTGATATTCTCTTCAACGGATTGTGCCCCGAAGAATTCAACAAAATCAGCCGTCTTGAGAATGCAAAGGAAATTTGGGACACTTTGATTGATATGCACGAAGGTACCGACTCCGTCAAGGAATCCAAGTTGGATGTGCTTCAAAGTCAACTTGACAAGTTCAATATGAAGGATGGTGAAGGTGTTGCTGAAATGTACTCTAGGCTTGCTCTCATCACAAATGAGATTGCCGGCTTAGGAAGTGAAGAGATGATCGATAGATTCATCATCAAGAAGATTCTAAGAGCCTTGGATGGAAAATATGATACCGTGTGCACATTGATCCAAATGATGCCCAATTACAAAGATCTCAAGCCAACGGAGGTGATTGGAAGAATTGTTGCTCATGAGATGTCACTTAAGGATAAAGAGGAACTTCACAACAAATCAAGTGGTGCCTACAAAGCCTCATGTGAAGCCCCTACATCATCAAGTGAGAAACAAAACTTCAATGAAGAATTGAGCTTAATGGTGAAGAACTTCAACAAGTTCTACAAGAGTAGAAGCAAAGATAGAAGCTTCAAGTCAAGGTCCTACAATGACAAAAGATCTTCTAGTCGAGAGCGAAACTGCTATAGTTGTGGAAGACCCGGGCACTATTCCAATGAGTGTACGGCTCCCTACAAGAGAAGAGAAGATTCTCCAAAAAGAAGAAGCAAAGAATCACCACCAAGAGAGAGAAGGAGTAGAGATGATCGTTATGAACGAAGATACTCACGGAGAAGCAAGGATTCGGAAAGGAAGGAAAAATCATCAAGGAGCTACACAAAACGAAGACATCAAGCTCATGTTGGTGAATGGGTATCCGGCTCCGACTCCGACAGCCACTCCGAGAGAAGTTATCACTCCGACTCCGAAGATACTCAAGACGAAGGTGTTGCCGGTCTAGCACTTGTGTCAACCAACTCCTACGACATATTTGACTCACCAAATGAAGGAATTGGAAGATGCTTCATGGCCAAAGGTCCTAAGGTAACACACCCCGAGTATGTTGATTTCAATAGTGATGAAGATGACTTGTTAGGTGATGATTTGCTTGTTGACAACTCTAGTGATGAATACTATGATGAAATGTCAATTAATCATGCTAATCAAGATAAAACGAATGACAATGATAAGGAGAAGATTGAGGCTCCAACTAAAGAACTAAACACTCTTAAGTTAGCTCATGAAACTATCTTCGAAGATCATCGAGAACTTTTAAGAGCTCATGAGAAATTACGCTTTGAAAAGCTCAATCTTGAGCAAGAGCATGAGTTCTTAAAAGCAATCAACGATGATCTCCGCAAGAAAAGTTCTTCTTACATTGCCAAGCGTTTACTCTTATCCACTTACATGCCTCAAGTCAAGTCTAACAAGAAAGATTCCTCCTCTAGCAGTAACAATGATCATGTTAAATCCAATATTGTTGCTTCTAGTAGTTCTCTTGATTCCACTAATGATTCTCTTAGCCAAGTCACACTTGAGCAAGAAAATAGCTTATTGAAGGGAATTATAGAGAAAGGAGTGTACAAAAGCCTTGCCGGGAGTAAGCAATTCGAGGAAATTGTGCGCAAGCAAGGAATGCACCGGAAGAATCAAGGTGTTGGTTTTGAACGAAAGTTCAATGCCAATGGAGTTGAGTGGGAAGAAGATCAATACCCCAAGACAAAGTTTGTTCCTCAACAAGAGAAGTATGATACTTCTTTCAAGGGGACACAAGCTCAAGATGATCTTCCACCACAAGACTACAAGCAAAAAGGCAAGGACAAGTTTCAAGAGGAAATTGATGCATTTGAAGAAGCTCCTAAGACCTTAGTCAAGTGGATTCCCAAGACTACTTCAAGTTCCACTTCATCAAGTACGACTACAACTCCAAGGATTCCCATCAAGATGGTGTGGATCCAAAAGAAGAAGAACTAGAGAGTTCTTGAGGGTGACTCCGCCAACATACTTCACTCTTATCATTTTGGCAAGAACAAGTGCAATCAACTTCCACATCTTGCACTAGTTCAAGGAGTCACAAACCCTCTTGTTGGTAAGACAAGGGACAAGGTAACCTAAAAGTTTTCATGGACATCATCTTGTGTGTGCATCACTCTATGTCTATGGATATCCTTGTTTGTTCCTTGTGGGACTAACCCATGTAGGTATTAAAAGTGCAATTCACTCAAATGGATAGCTCCAAGTGATCTACATCAACATTGAGCATCCACATCTTCAACATCTACATGAAGTCATCATCGACAAAACCCAAGGTTAGTTCATCCCTCTAAGGGGGGATATCACATCTAGGGGGAGCTTTACTCTAAGACTTGAGCTAAAGCAACTCTAAAGATGTGAACACAACAATGCTTTATGTAAAAGTGGTAACCCCACTTGAGCTTAAATGATGAGTATGACCTATGATCAAGTGTTCTCACTTGACTCCTAAGTCAATATACTCATATATAGATGACCTTGTCATCGCAAATTGCTTGATAGATGCTAGAATTGGTTGTGCATGCCTTGTCACATATTTCATTTGCCATCTTATTGTGTGAGCATGCTGGTTGCATATTTTACTCATTCGAGGACATCCACTTGTTGTTTTGATTGTTTGGTTTTATTTCCTTTTGCCAAGTGGATGGACAAGAATGCCTAAGAACCTCCTCTAGCTATCTATGCTTTTCTCATCTCAAACTCTATTCATGCTACATCACAAAATTTGATCAAGTCAGATTCGAACCACTCTGTGTGAGGAGCACTCGGAGTCCCCGATTCGTCATAGACTTAAACTTTCAAAACCTCTTTATGATTCTCGGTCTGACTGATACCCTACTTTCGGTCCTACCGAGATCATTAAGTTGATCTAGGTTTTCGATCTCGGTGCAACCGATTTGAACCATTCGGTCACACCGAGTTGCAACAACTATATACAGTTTTGCATCTCGGTGCCACCGAGTTGTTCCACTCGGTCACACCGACAGGGTCGGGCTATATATAGTCACGGGCAAAAATTTGGAAATTTCTCCGAACCCCTTCGCCTGCGCGATAGCCTGCTCTGCCAACTTGGTCTCCGGATCGTCTCCTCGCCGCCAGCCGCCTCCAGTCGTTGGTCTCCGTCGCCGTCAACGGAAATTCAACCCCGCCGTTGCCGCCGTAGCGAGTCTCCGCCGAACTAGGGTATGGACTCGATCTTTGTGCTATTCCCCAATCCGATTCTTAGCACATTGTGATCATCATGATTCTTGCCACGTTTGTTAAACTTCTATCCAGTCAATGAACTCGTAGATTAGGTTTAATTTGAAAATTTTAGGGTTAGGTTTCCGCCGAAACCATCTCGGACCCACCGAGTTGAAAAACTCGGTCCCACCGATTTGGCTTATGCCATTGCACAAGTGAGACTCGGTCTGACCGAGAATTACTTATCGGTGTGACCAATTTTGGAACTCTGTGAAACCCTAGCAGTCTCGGTGCCACCGAACTGTGACTCGGTCTGACCGAGTTCACTAGTTTAGGTGCCAAAACTGCTTCGGTATCACCGAGTTTAGAAATCGGTAGATCCGAGATGCTTTCAGTGGGAAACTAAAACTAAGTTTTTGAATTATTCTTTTGCAAAAATCTCTGCCTTTTGTGATGCTCATCCACTCTATCTCATATATAACCTATTCACAGGGTCAGCAGTCAGAGTTTGCATCATGTCAGACCAAAGTGATAGCCAGAACTTGTCAGAGCAGCAAGTGCAGATGAGTGAGGGCACTAGTCCCTCAAGTTCCTCAGATGATGGCAGCAGGAGCACCCCTAGCAATCTGCCTAAAGCTGCCACAAGACAGAGAAAGAAGAGAACCTCAGACTCAGAAGATGAGGATTATGTGGCAGAAGAGGTAGCAACTTCCAAGAGAGTTGAGCCAGCACAGGGCATAAAACCAGGGATGAAGATCAAAAGGCCAGCAGGCAGGCAGCCTATGTCAAACGCCAGAGCTTCAACTGAGAAGCCCACTCCCATTGAGCCAGTTGCTGCTGAAGGCAAGAAGAGGAAATAAAGGGTGAAGAAAACTGTATCCAGAGTGCTTGGCAAGGCTTCCATCATGGAAGATGAGGAGGAAGAAGAAGAGGTAGCTGCACCAGCACCTAAGGCACCCAAGCTGATGGGTGATGCCATAAGAACAGGGGCAGCTGCTTCCAAGGCCAAGCCAGCTCCAAAGCCAAAGCCAAAGAGGAACACAAGAAGCATCCCAGCTACTGAGAAGAACAAGGCCCCAGTGCCTGAAGCTGCAGAAGAAGAAGAAGAGAATGTTCTTAGAAAGCTCAAGCCCAAGATCCCAGACCACAACGATGCTCATCCTGTGGCTGAGGATATGAAACTCAGGAGAGATTCAGGGCTCCGGAAGTGGAGAGAAGCAGACCCGTATGCTTCAAGGAGAAGGACTGCAGTTGACTACAGGTTTCACACCAAGGAGCAGCAAGATTTTTATGAGACAGTGCTGCTAGATAAGAAGCCAATTGTCTGTGATATGAGATGGGTTGATTGGCAATACATCAAGGACAACGAAGAGTACTACCCTGGAGTGCAGGACAGCTTCAAGGCATGTGGAGTAGAGGACTTTGTTGGGCAGAAGCTCACAAAGTGGAACGAGGAACTCATCATGCAGTTCTACTCCACAGCCCATTTCTATCCAGATGGCAGGATTGTATGGATGTCAGAGGTACGAGGTACCAGTCTACAGTTGCTGAATGGGCTCAGCTGATTAATGCCCCAGAAGAGCATGACGATGACTTGGACATTTATACCAAGAAGAAGATGGACCACAACTCAATGTCAAATATGTACAAGGAGATTCCAAATGAAGCACTTGATACGTTCAAGTTTGGCTCAGTACACTATCTTCTGTCAGGGCTGCCAACCATCAACTGGATTCTTAGGCACACCCTATTGCCCAAGTCTGGAGATCACAAGATGATCAGGGGCCACGCGATCAACTTGCTTCATATCTTTGACGTGCCACAGAAATTCAAAGTCATGAGCCTTATGATTGAAACAATCAAGAGGACAGCAGCAGACCAGAAGAGGAGCTATGGATATGCCCCACAGATTCAGGAGCTCATCAACTCTAAGATGGGCACAGGCATATACTTGTTGGACAAGGAACACCTGCCCATCCGTCCAGATTTTGAAGATAATCAAGTTGTCATGACTGAGAATGAGCCATCATCTGCCCAAGCACAAGCCAAGAAGGAGAAGGCGAGGAAGGAGAAAGCTGCCAAGATGCCTACTCAAGAGGAGGCATCTGAATATTTCCTGAAAACCAAACAAGAGTAGCTTGGTTACTTGATTGCATCCACCCTGCGGATTGAGCAAGGACTAGCCACCCTAACTCAGAACCAGGCAAGCTTAGAGAGGATCATGGAACAAAAGTTCTATGACTTGGATGTCAAAGTGACAGAGATTCAGACTACAGTGGAGCAGCTCCAGGATGACATGTAGGAGAGGAGAGGCAAGACAACAACTGATGCCTTTGCCAGAGTGCCACGAGGTCCGAGGTCGTCTGCAGTGCCAGTTGCTGACCCCAGAGCCACCACGTCTGCACCATCTACAGCCTCAGTTCCACCAGCTCCGGCGTCCACTTCAGCCTCGACTCCGACCACGTCTACAAAAGGCTTCGTCCTTGGAGTGCTCCGGACTCCACCACCACCTGAAGATCAAGCCTGAGTGTCGACTTAGCACTATGCATTTTCTAGGAACTTTTTGGTAACTTGTTGCCAAAGGGGGAGAAAATGTATAGATCATAGGCTTCGAGAGAGAGTGTTGCTTTTATTCTCTCTTGTTTTCTTTGGTGGTTTTTCGAACTTTGTTTGCTTTTGTGTGAGATACTATGTCATTGCTCGTGAGACATTGATGATCATGTGTTTGATCATAAGCTACACTTAATGTTTGCTTAATATTATCATCTTATCTATCTTATGTGATCATTCACTATTCTTGGTGATGAGTGCATGTATTTCATTCTTATCATTTTAAGCGCTCCACCAAGATGTATATGACATGGAAGAGTAACCCATGACTCTAACTCTTTGTGCATTTGCAGTCCAAAGCAAATTTTAAATATGCACAAATTTAGGGGGAGCTCTTACTTGTCACATACTTCTCAAAGCGACGATATATTTCATGCTTATTATCATTTGTCGAAGCTTTGATCTATATGTTGTCATCAATTACCAAAAAGGGGGAGATTGAAAGTGCAACTATCCCTAGGTGGTTTTGGTAATTCATAACAACATATAGCTCATTGAGCTAATGCTATTCCAAGATGACTATTTCAGGAAAGCTCAATGATTGGCATGGCATGGATGTGAAAGTGGAACCCTCAAAATGCTAAGGACAAAGGATTGGCTCAAGCTCAAAAGCTCAAGACTCTTCATTTTATATTTTAGTGATCCAAGATCACATTGAGTCTTTAGGAAAAGCCAATACTATCAAGGAGGGATGAGGTGTTGCTTAATGAGCCTTTTGCTTCATGTGCTTAGTGATATGCTCCAAAACCCTCAACTACTTTCCCATATCCACATATGACCTAAACCCTAAGCCAAACTCGGTCCTACCAATTCTTTCTATCCGGCGCCACCGAGTTTCACTTGTCATAAGCCACTGCCAAACCCTAGCAATTCGGTTCTACCGATAGGGATCTCGGTCTCACCGAGATGGGATTGCAAACTCTCTGTTTCCCTTTCGTAACTTTTCGGTCTCACCGAAAGAGCGAATCGGTCCCACCGAGATTGCAGTGTAAACTCTCTATTTCCTTTTTGTAACTTTTCGGTCTCACCGAAAGAGCAAATCGGTCCCACCGAGTTTACCTGACCAACTCTCTGGTTAGCTTATTACCAAACTCGGTCTCACCGAGTTTGTGTAATCGGTCTCACCGAGATTACGTTATGCCCAAACCCTAACCATATCGGTCCTACCGAGTTGCATGTCAGTCCCACCAAAAATCTCTAACGGTCACTAGGTTTACCTTTTCGGTCCGACCGAGTTTGTTGATCCGGTCCCACCGAGATTGGAAAACTGTGTGTAACGGTTGGATTTTGTGTGGAGGCTATATATACCCCTCCACCTCCTCTTCATTCGTGGAGAGAGCCATCAGAACACATACACAATTCCAACTCATATGTTCTGAGAGAGAACCACCTACTCATGTGTTGAGACCAAGATATTCCATTCCTACCATATGAATCTTGATCTCTAGCTTTCCCCAAGTTGCTTTCCACTCAAATCTTCTTTCCACAAAATCCAAATCCTATGAGAGAGAGAGTTGAGTGTTGGGGAGACTATCATTTGAAGCACAAGAGCAAGGAGTTCATCATCAACACACCATTTGTTACTTCTTGGAGAGTGGTGTCTCCTAGATTGGCTAGGTGTCACTTGGGAGCCTCCGACAAGATTGTGGAGTTGAACCAAGGAGTTTGTAAGGGCAAGGAGATCGCCTACTTCGTGAAGATCTACCGCTAGTGAGGCAAGTCCTTCGTGGGCGATGGCCATGGTGGGATAGACAAGGTTGCTTCTTCGTGGACCCTTCGTGGGTGGAGCCCTCCGTGGACTCGCTCAACCATTACCCTTCGTGGGTGGAGCCCTCCGTGGACTCGCGCAACTGTTACCCTTCGTGGGTTGAAGTCTCCATCAGCGTGGATGTAGGATAGCACCACCTATCCGAACCATGGGAAAAACATCCGTGTCTCCAATTGCGTTTGAATGCTGCAAACCCTTCCCTTTACATTCTTGCAAGTTGCATGCTTTACTTTCCGCTGCCAATATACTCTTTGCATGCTTGCTTGAATTGTGTGATGATTGCTTGACTTGTCCTACAATAGCTAAAATCTGACAAGAACTAAAATTGGGAAAAGGTTAAGTTTTTATTTGGTCAAGTAGTCTAATCCCCCCCCTCTAGACATACTTTCGATCCTACACTTGTGCAGCTGATGCCAAAACTTTGAGGTAAAATGTGTTCCTCTATCTGATACGATGGTCCTCGGAACTCCATGCAGACATACGATCCTGGTCATATATATCTTGGCCAACTTTGCACTGGTATAAGTTGTTTTCACTGGGATAAAGTGTGCCACTTTGGTCAAGCGGTCAACTACTACCCATATAGAATCATAACCTGATTTGGTCCTTGGTAGTCCGGTGATAAAATCCATGCCAAGTTTATCCCACTTCCAATCGGGTATCGGCATAGGCTGTAGCAATCCTGGTGGCTTTTGATGCTCTGCCTTTACTCTCTTACATA